>NW_027516260.1:1417500-1737500 GCF_048772815.1 Callospermophilus lateralis
TACTGGAGTGGCTGTTAAGCTGCACTGTTGGCTATTGATTGGCCTTTTGCTTTTTATTTATTGTGTGGGTTTATTTATTTTCTTAATGTAGGTTGACGTATTGATTAAATCTGTTAAAAACACACTTCCCATTCAGGCTTCAGAAAAAAAATAAGCAAGATATGCATTAATTAGTGTACAAATGAGGGGGCAGATGTATGTATGCTAATTCTGTCTCTTGGTTCCATATATGAACAAAAGCATTATGCTATTATAATATGTTCACATTTTGGGTCAATTATTTATTCCTCACCTCTGTTTTCAGGTTCTGTTTATCCAGCAAAGAGGTGCTATTTGAGTTGACTTGTAAGATAGTTGTTTGTGGCTGAGAACATTCTCTATTATTTATTCACTCACTAGATATTTCTTATTTGTAGATATGATCATGAATAAGATATGCTTCTGTTCTCAAAAAACATTATGGTCTAATGGGGGAAGACACATATGAAGGTGTTTCAACAGAAATATGAGCAGTAGAGAGTGAAGAGTCATAATGGGGAGTAACAGCAGCTGTCCCTGGGGTTGAAGCACCAGGAAGAAGTACAGCTGCTCTTAGGACAGTTTCCATTGAAGAATGAGCCTTGAAAAGTTTGTAAGTACTTTCTGAGCAAATATGAAACAGAAGAGGTTTGGAGAGGAAAGGCTGTACTCTAGCAAGTAAGCAGAGAGAAACATGTTTCAGCCACTGTTACATTATTGCACCTTTCCTCCAGTTATTTATATAGTTAAGATCTTCAAACTTTGTACTTTGATTTATTTGGTTTAACAATGCATGCATTTAAATTTTTTAAAAAATTATTAGGTTTCCTAATCTCCTTTAGTAGAATGCATATCAAAATGCTCAGGTCTTGGGGTGAAATCCCTCTTCCCCAACATTAAATCCATCACTATCCTGGGTGGAGGCCTAATAGAACTTAAATCTTAATTAATCTCATTGATTTATTGGTGATCTTGGAAATTTATTTATAATGAACCAAAATTTTAATATATATCTTATTGAATTATAAAGGCTATTCTAAGCATAGTCATTAATTTAATTGGCTTTGGAATCAAAGTGATTTAAATGCCAGGCCTAATTCTTTATAACACTGTGATACTGAATTTATTCCCTTAACCTCTTGAAACTTTGGTATAACACACAGAAGATAATAGGTACTTAATAATTAGGTGTGGTGGTAATTTTTATTTTTAGCAATAATATTTGACATTCATTGAATCCTTACCATGTTCTTGAGACTATACTAGGGCATTCATAAAGATGTTTTTATCCCTTTAAACATCTCTAAATCTCTAAGAAATATGACATTACTATGGTTATGATAATAACAATGAGAAAACCCAGGTCCCAGGGACTAGCTGAGTGAGGACTTGGGTCCAGTCTATCTTCTATGCAGGTCCACATTCTTATTAGCTTTGCTAATTTTTAGTCATTATGAGAAATAATAAAAGTTTAATATCTGAATTAATTATTAGACCAGGGTGCTTAATTCTAGGCAGGCAAGCCCTGATAGCCAACCAAATTATGTAAGACATAGGATTGGTTCTTGATCATTAATTCTTCTGGAATTCTGAACATTAAGCAGTTCTGTCTTAATACTCAAGTAAGGCCATTTTGAATCAGAATACATTTAATTATAGAATTAGAATATCCACCTTTATTTCTGACTGTGTTTTCATTCTCTTTGGACCCAAATCATCTGATTTCTATGTGTTTATATCGTTGTGATTCCAATATTTATCATGGACAAGTATCATGGATGAAAAGACTGATGTGAAGAAAGAGGGGCTATGTTCAAATCTCTCACTGGCCTTCTTTCTCCACACCAGGATAGAGTTAAGTGACTCTATCACTTAAAATCTGTTACCTTGGGCAAATTAATTAATTCCTCTGTGCCTCTAAAATGCAGATATTTATAGGTCCTATCTGGTAAGCGTGTTGTAAAAATAAATTGCATCTGTAATTGTGAAGTTTAAGACATGGTACATTACCCCCTGTGGAACTGTTGGCTGCTCTTCGATATGATTTTCAAAAAGTTAAAAACATGACTCAGACAACCATAATTTTTATAAAGTTAAAAACAATGCTTATATAAATATAGAATGAGTGTGTTAAATTTATATAATTCCTTACCAAAGGAAATAACAAGATGGTAAAAATGTAAATAAGACAGCAAATGAATATTTGAAGAACTAAATATTTATGGGCACTTAAAAAATATTAGAATGCAAATTCTGGTTAGATATAAAACTAGTACATGTTTCAAAGAGCTTGAACCTCTTAGCCTTTGATATTGTCTTTCTGTTGAACATATATAGTACTGAAAAAATATCTATGGATCTTCTTGCAGATAGTAAATATTAGTATTGAACAACAACAACCTCCCATAGATTTAAATATTTCTTGAGTGTGTCTGTGAAACAATGTCCTTATATGACATTAAAAGGGCACATGGTCATTCTTCTCAACTCTTAGTTCTAAGTTATGGGTGATTTTTATTTAGAATGTTACCATCTATTCAGTTTCAAGTCCTTTTTTACCTCGATTTTCTCTTTTATGCAATTATGTTTTACTTTTAACTACTTAACTATGCACTAAAGACTATGCTGAATTCATTGTCATTGTGTCATTTAACCCTCACAACAACCCCCCAAAATAGATACTCTTGTGATATCAGAAGGGAGAATGGACATATGGACGAGTCAAGTGATTTGCTCAACGTAATAAAACTGTCAGGTTGGGGATGAAGGTTCAAAGTAATGTTTGGCTGCAACCGTGAGATCTTGACTGTCTGAGGTCAGGATTCTGATGAAGCTTCATCTGAAAACCCAGGTATTTAGGGCTACATTACCACAAAACTTAACTACCTTTATTGGCACTGTAATTTCTGGTGTGTATGCTGTTATTTGAGTGAGGTGCAATATATAGTTTTTACTTGTCACATCATGTAGTTTTAAAAAGGGCAGTATTACTACTGATTGGTTCAGGTAACAAGACCAGAGATTCTATTAAAGTGTCATTTTGTCAGTTTGGTACATCAAGGCAGGAAAAGGGCTGAGTCTATAAAAGTTATAAAGACTGAGTGGAGCTGCAGGAAACATGGGCAAGATCTGGAAGGTAAATCAGGTACAAGAGAAGCATTCATTCATGAGTGGCCAGCACCAAAGGTAACGCCAAAGGTATTTCTTTGAACCTGTCTTTTATTCTTGACTCCACAAATATTCAAAGTAGCCATAGGATGACATTTCAACTCAGGGTCTTCTAAGAGCAAAAATGAAGGTACAATCACTCCAAGGAACAGTTCCACAGAGTTGGGTTTTATTGCTCTTGCTTATAGTTTCCCTGATAATCTGATTTGAGGAAACCTCAAGCTATAACAACAGCTGGTATTAACATACATGCCACATCAAACAGATTTAGCAAGAGCAGAAGAGATTGCAGCTTTCATTTTACACAAGCTTTCATGAACATGAAATGAGACTCACGTGTGAAAGCATTAGTTTTCATAGGTCCTACCCGGTACTTGGACCTATGGTTCAAGGAGGGATAGTCTCAACAATTCAGGGTCTTATAGTTCCTTATAGCTTGTCAGGGATTATTATGAGCTGTTGGAATTTGTGGCCTCACTAATTTCATTTTAGCCGTCTTCAGCATGCTGTATTTGTAGACCATTTTTATTGCTTATGTTTAATTATATCACATTTATTTCTGGTGTACTTGGCTAGTTACTTATTGATGGTGATAGCAATAATCTGCTGAGAGCCCATTGGTTCACAAAAGATAATTTTTATATTACCTTGTTAGTCACATACAGGTACAATTTTAATGTATTTTTCAATATAGACTCATAATTTCCGACATTTATTTCCACATCTAAAGGCCAAAAAGATGTAAACTACTTTATCTTGTCTTGTAAAATAGAACTAATAAATATAATTTTGTTCCTTTCCCTCATTTTCCTCCTTTATTTCTATTTTAAGGGAGGGGCAAATAATTTTTTGATTGAGATAAAATTTGTATTCCGCAAGATCTTACATGTACTATGGCAAAGGTTTATACCCATGTAACCAATAACCCAGTGACTTCCCTGAGAATTACCCCAGGCCCATTCCTGTTAGTCCCTTTCCCTCAGAGGCCACCATTATTTGAATTTGTATAGACATACATTATTTTTGTCTGGTATAATGCAGAATATGATCTATCATGTCTGTTTTCTCTAGATCTGTGGGATGTTTTTAAGATTCATCCACGCCAACTCTCTGTTCTAGCCACCTGAGTCTCTCCCAGATCTCAGCTCCATCTCCTCAAATGTAGGTAAAGGCTGGACTGGGCTCCTTCTAGGGTTTCTCCTTCATGTTCCATGGTGCAAAAATTCCCTGAAGGCAGTAAGCTAGGACAACTCAGGGCTCACCTTCTTCATCTTCTCTCATTCAGCCATTACCGTCTGTCTTTGCATGATGTCCAGTGTCTTGCAAGCCATTACTTCCTGAGTTGTCTTTTCCCTGGCTGTATTAAGTCTTGCAGGTTCAATTTCTATTATCTCATCTACATAGCAAGTGAATGCTAACCTGATCCTTCCCACCTGACTTTACCTTTGCACTGTGAGGTCAGGGGAAAGGTGGATACAACCCATAATGTGCTCTGTTTCAAGCACAAGTTTTCAGAATGATCTGAGGCTTTAAATGAATTCCAGAATGGCTCTGGCAGTGTGGAATATTCTGAGTTGTGATTTATTATTTATTGGAAAGCACTTTAATTCTAATTATAGGCCTTATCCCATCAGAAAACCTTCTGCGGCCAAAGAATATGCTGTAAGAAGTTAGTTAAGTACCTGCAAATGTGTCTCCATCAAGCATTTCTTCATTTGAGTGTCTGTTATGAGGTCCCCTTTGCTTTTTCTCTTCAGTCCTCTGATAACACTTGATTAAGCTCAGTGGGTGCAGGGATGGATTTGGCTTGTGTAGCTAGTCTTTCTTATTATTTTCTTTACTTAGAATTATGGTTTGTTTTCTCACCTACCTTTATCCTGTGGATCTTTGCTGCCTGATCCATGTCTCTTTGCCAAATGAAATTAGGAAATGTTTATAAACAAAGAATTGGAGACTTTGGGGAAATGGAGATGTTTCTATGCCAGATAATGTTTTGGGCATTGATTTTTTCTTGTTTTGATCTCTAGGCACATTATTTTGCTGCACATCTACAGAAGTAAAGGAACCACATTGTTGATGCTCTTTATTAGTAACTGAGGTTTATTTTTTAATTAGAAAATTATACAAGCAGCCCACTGTTGAAAACTTGGAAAACAAGTTCAAAGCAGTATAAAAATATGACCTAATTTTATCAGTTATTAATATGGCTTTGTTTAGAACATGCATAGTGTCAAGCACATAACAGACATTCAAATACAATTTGTTGGATGAATGACTGAGCCTTGCATGTTTTCAAAATCTGAGTTATGCACAGGTCCTAGTGTTCTTTTCATGAAATGAATAGTATTTCCACTAGCACTGGGTGTTTTCTTGCCAGAAGGAATGCATTTAGGCATACAAGAGTTATCATGAGCATGCCAATATGTAATTTTCTTCTTCAGATGAAAAATGGAAATGTCAAGATGTTTTCATTTTCTTTCTCTCTCAACTTTCTTCCTTCTCACTGACAATCTTGCAATTTCCAAACAGTTTTTTGTAGACACATTTTCATACAAGTGAAATGGTTTTATAGTGGATTGTGGTTGGAGGGAAAAGACCCTCATAATGTATATGAGCAAAGAACCTTGTGATCCCGAACACCTCTTTATCCCCCCATGTGGCACTCACTTCCAAAGAGACACCGTGCTTTATTTCACATGATGAGATGTCTTATAATGCCTAGTACCCTCGAGATCTTGTGAGACATTACAACTCTTCAACCTGAACATCATTCATCAACAACCCCTGACTTTCACATTGATCAAACCAATGCTAGACAATTGAAGAAGGTATCACATGTAAAACACAAAGCTTCCTTGATTGTTGCAGACCTCGGACTGAAAAATTTTCACATCTCTGTGGGAGAATCCAGGCAAGCCTAGTAAACTCTTTTATAATTTTCATGAGTATTGGGAGGAAAAACCAGCATCTGAATCTAAGGTATTATTTCCTGGTAAACTCACTGGATATTGTTTGAGTTCAGCCCACAACTAAACCTAAAATCACAGTTTTACCCCAGGAGTTTACAGGAGTAAAATCGAGTGCATGTTTGTATAAAGAAAAATAATTACATATAAATATATATGTATGTACATATATATTATAAATATACATATTATAAATAAATGTACATTTCCTTTGGGAGTTTCTCCATATGTTCTGAAATATTTTTTAATCCAACTAACTTTGTTTCTTACAAAATCACAGGTAAACTTTTGATTGCATCTCTAATTGGAAAGTCATATATTTCTGTAATTGTGAGGGTAATGTGTCTGCTTGGGCCCCTGATCAGGTATCTGTCTGCCTTTGAGGATATTTGGCAGAATGCCACTTTATCCCATCTGAATTCTCAATATGTGGGGCTTAATTTTTTCTCCAAAAAAGGATTTAGGCAGGAAGATGTCATCTGGGATTTATCTATCCTTGAAAAAGAGTTTTCTTTACCTAAAATTCCCATATGACTTCTTTATGCTGGCACTCAAGTGTATCATCCAGTTAGTGTCCACATCAGTGCTCTGGTCTTGGGAGTCTAGGAGGAAGGCTTTGGAAAAAGACATATATACAGCATATATATTCAGCATATATACATCATGCACATTTAAGTATTATCCTGTCTCATGCAAGATCCCAAGAACAAATTTAAAAGAATGTATTTAAAAAAGTGAGTTTAGCCAAATAAACTTTCAGTGTTATTAAAGGATTATTCCAATCTCTACAATATACCACATGAATTTCCAACATCTAACTTATTTAATTTGCATTTGGATTAATTTAGCATATTTTCCTATTATATAAAGCTTAATGAACAATAAACACAGCTATAACCAAATTTCACAGCTATTTCTCAGTGTGGGGTAACATTTTACATTTAGTTATATTTGGTTTCCTAGGTAATATGTGATTGTGGCTATAATTCCTAAAGTTGCCTCTCTTCTCACATGGAATGTTTTGGTGGTGAATTCTTCTGACCTACAGTCAGGAAGGAAGGAGAAAATCACTTTGAAACTCTGTTGAGACCATCTTAGTGAAAATCAGCAAGGGTATATTCAGAATCATTCTCCCTTCTGTTTCTGTGACAATCTTCGAGCCTCCCTCTGTTGGTTTCCTTGCTTGTGTTTCTAAACCCTTCCCTGTTTTCCAGTTCCCAATAAACCTTCCCCAAACACCAGTTTTGAATTTTACTCCTTTGCTTATGAAGTGTCAGTGACCTTCTTTCAATTGAGTACAAACCCTACCCTTGACTTCCAAGATCTTCTATAATTTTTGTTTTAAAAATCTGACTCCTGAATGGTGTCCCTGATATTCATAGCTTCCTGGGCCCTCCAGTAAAGCCATTTTTCTCAACTGTCACCAGCATGTTCTGTGCTCACTAGACTCCATGCCCTTGCTGCTATAGTTCTTCCTCCCTGGAGCCTGGAACATTCCCTCTGGACCGTGAGAGCTCAGCACCAGTCTCATCTATTCCCTTGAGTCTTCTCTCACCACTTAACATCATATTGATCTCTTCTCCCAAATCCCACTGCATTTATTTTCAGATCAGAGCAACAACCTGGCTCAGCATCCAAAGTGGATTACTTTGGAGGTGAGAGTAAAAGGTGGATTTTAATCCCAGCTCCTTTCCTTCTGACTTCTTGGCCTTTGGCAATGAATATTGTCAATCTCACAATACAAGCTTGCAAGAGCCCCAGCTTTGGGGACAGGCTTAGAAATAATGGACACAAAGCAGAGTCTTAGACCTGGGAGTTTCTACGTAGCAGTTTATGTTACAAAGGGAAAACTTCTGTTAAGGAAAAATATCACCAATAAATAACAAGTAGAATTTTGAGTAGATTAGTTACCACTGCTACTATACCTTTACCATATTCCCCAGAGACCCAATTTTCCGCCATTTTGCCAACTCTGTTTTCCTCTAGGGTTGAAATTAATTTGACTGTGAGGGTGGGTGTAGGTGGTAGGATTACTGTGATTAGATTACTCAAGTACCTCAGATATTCTGTATATTCTAATTTTAAGTTTAAGCATATTCCTGATTATGGGTCCATATAATTCAACCAAGTCCTAAGTAGATTTTGGATGACCCACTACCTTTCCTAAAAACTTCCTGAAGATTTAAAAGTGCTCCAGTGATTCCACAGCTTCCAAAAGCATGGTGAGGGCTTCTGCTACCTTCAGTGATCTCAGATTCTTTCCTGGAGCACAGAATTACTGACTAATGAATCTTTGAGTGTTGTCCTTTGTAAGAGATGACTCTTCCAGCCTCTGCTCTTGTCGGAAATCTTTACAGACAATCTTACCTGCGTAGACATTATTTTTAAATCTACTTATCTAAAGCAGTAAACTATAAACTATAACCTAACTTAGTTTTCACAAAGGATTATTTACAAATGATAACTTCATAGCCACTTCTAAAGCCAGACCAGTCCAAGTTCAATATTGATCTGCTTTAACTTCGAATATAAGCCCAGGAGGTAGAAGGCCCATAACTAAATTCTTATTCCCAATTCACAACAAAAATCCTTCAAAGAAAAAAAAATCAGAACTATGGGGTTTCTGGTTTATTATTTGAGTGACCAAATGTGCTAATTATTGCCTGCCATGGGAAGATGGCTTTGTATTGATCTCCAATGGAGTTTGACTGAACCAGCAACCCTGTCTCAGGGACATTATCACATCCCTGTTATCCAGGAGTTCTCCATAATGGGCTCAGCTGGGGTATTAGACCAAAATCTTAATCATGGTGATTTTGATAATCAGTTTCAGCAAGCAGAATGCTGCTAGCTTTTTGGAACCTGTGATGCTGATAGTATTTGAAAAGAGGAAATATACTGAGTGTGATGGCTTAATGTGCAGGTGGGGAATGGTGGGGAGGGAGTCCAAGGGGGAAATTTCAGCCATCTTAAGCACTGGCACTTTTGAGAACAATTAGGTGGGAAATCTGTACTTCCTGTCTCTATTTTTTTTTCTGAGAACCTCAGAATTTAGCTAGAATCCTTAGATAATGAAGATTTAAATTCATGGTAAAATGTCTTCACCTGAGAATGATTTTTCTCTTTATAGTCAGTTTATTAATTAGAAGAGAGTGTGATTTATTTACTTCTGAGTCTTTGTACAGTAGACATGTGTTTATATAAATAGAATTTATTTTTTATGACAAATAAGAAGTAGGCTGCAAATGATTAAATAATTACAATCCACAGGCACACTGTTGTTTCGTAATATATATTTTCTAAATGTGAACAACATTCCACACAGCTTTGACATCTGTGCCCTTGATAATACTTGGACATCCTGTATTAATACAGTATATCTGGAAGCCTTCTTCAGTAAAGGATTTTTTCCTAATCCCTTTATTTCTGGAATTAGATCTCGATTTTGTTCAGAGACATTTCTTTTTTGAAAGTCCACCTTTTTAATGATATTTCCTCTGTCCTCTTCATCAGCGTCTATTGACCTCTGGTAGGTGAAGAGTATTCTAAACTGACTTCCTCCCTGGTGGCCCCCAATCCACACTGTCACTTAGTTTTCTTAGTGACTTCAATTTTCATGTGTTTCTTCCTGATAGCTAGATCTCCTCAGTTGCCTGACCACGCAGCAAAGTCCCTTTGTTGTTCCCACTTCCTGAATTCTCACCTGTCTCCTACCTGTAAGTCCCTGATTCTACTTTCTATGACCAATAGTCTTGAAGGTTTACTTGATTCCACACATTGTCTAGAGTTTCTAGAAAGGACATTCCCATGATACCCTAAAACTCTTGCCTCATGGCCTGCTACCCACTACCTGCATTCCAGGTAAATCCCTCTGCTTGATTTCTTTTCTTTTTTTAAAGAGAGAGTGAGAGAGGAGAAAGAGAGAGAGAGAGAATTTTAATATTTATTTATTTATTTTTTGTTATCGGCGGACACAACATCTTTGTTCTGTATGTGGTGCTGAGGATCGAACCCGGGCAGCACACATGCCAGGTGAGTGCCACATCCCCAGCCCTCTGCTTGATTTCTTGGCCCCTGCCTTCTGGCTGGAAAAGGCATGTACTTGCCCCCTGATTCCACTGAAAATCCATATACTCCTACCTTATGTCTTCAACCTGTTCCCCTATGTAGCCATCCAAGCTTTCTCCCTAAATTCTATCCATTTACTCTTCTATTCAATGATATCCTATTCTTTGCTCTCGTGGGTGTTATCTATTATGGACCTTTCTTCATGTTTCTTCACATCAAAGTATATCTTGGTGTTTCAGCACCTTGAATCTTCTATAACATGGCCATTAACACTTTGTAGGACCTTGCTCCAAACGTAATATTGCAAGTCCTCTAGAACTAACTTTCATGAATCCGAACACCTGTAGGAAAACTCTTCTTTTCCAAATGTGCCCTTCTCTTTTCTGTTCTGACCCACTCTTCTTTCTTGATCATCTTTATAACTGAGCCCTTGTTCAATGGAGTCTTGCAACCTCTTGAGTATTTGTGTGGAGTTTATGTGTTTAAGCAGTATACTCACCTATGTGCAATGCTTGTTTCTAATTTGGATCAATATTATATGATTATCTTTCTTGTGCATTGCTTAGCAGAGTGTCAGTCATAGAAAGAATGGCTTTCTTGCTCTTTTTCTTTTTACTTAATATTTCTTTATTATGGTTGCTATCACATACAAGTATCAGTTAAATTTTTCTGACTCACTATTAAATGAATTTTATAAGGTAGGTTCCATGACTTATTTATCTTTATGTTCCCAACAAAAGGCGTTCACCGTGTATTGAACTTACCAGATTGTAGATGGTGAATGTATTTTTTTGGTGAGTATATGAAATATTGTTACTAGTTGAAGGTAAAATTATGTTAGTTACTTTTGTGTCATATAACTATGACAAACAGCCTGAGATAATCCAACTATAAAAGGAAAAGTTGTTGTTTTTTTGGCTAACACTTTCAGAGGCTTCAGTCTCTGCTTGCTCTGCCCTGTTTCTTTGGCTCCGTGGCAGCACAGTACATCATCATGGAAGCATGTGACAAAAGAGGCCAATTTACCTGTTGGCAGCTGGGAAGAAAAGAGAAAAGAGGAGGGCCTGGATCTGAATAGCCCCTTCGAGGGCAGCCCCCAGGACCTAACTTCCCTTCACTAGGCCCCACCTCTCGAAGGTTCCACCACCTTCCAATGGCACCATGGGCTGAGGATCAAGCCTTCAACACTTGGGCCTTGGGGGATATACAAAATCCTAATTTTAGCAAGGATACTAACAACAGCTTACTTTGGAAGAATATACACTATAGATTAAACTACTGTAATATGCCATGAAAGGCACAAAATCATTAATTCATTTATGTTTATTTATTACTGCTAGTATATGAATCATTTGTAATTTTTATTTTTAAATACCTGAATACCATTTTCATATCCACTTTAGGTATAAAAAATAAGCCTCCCAGGAAAGCACTGGCTTTTCCAATGCCCCCAAGCCCATGTTTCCAACTCAATATTTTCTAAATAGTGTTTTGTAGTAGTGTGTCCCACCAGCCCTATCCTCCTTTGTACATAATGATTGAGACTGAGGGATGGCAGAGGTACTAGGTCTCCCTGAGGGAAAGAAGGAGCATGTCAGAAGGGGAACTCTGAGTACTTGGAAAGGTAAATAAATACGTGACCCTATTGCAAAAATCAGTTTGCTGTATCCTAAAGAGTATAAGCAACTTAATATATGGTCTAAGTCATTCTTGGTATCTTGTAAGGAAATTATTTTACTCTTACAGTCATCTTATATGACTTTATTTTTTTAAAAAGTCCCTCTCTCTTTTCTTTTTTTTTATCTTCACTAAAAATGAATCCTATCTCAAGGTATTCTGCATAGCCAGTGTTCTTGGAAATACCTCTTTTACAGGATTCAATGATGTCATTTTCTCTGTCATTATATTGCATGACCCCTTCTGCTGAAGCTCAGTGTCACATAGAGGGAACAAGTTGAGCGAGGCAGGCTGGTGAGAGAAATGGGGAATTGTTTGGGGAATGGAAGGTCTGGTTGTTGAGAGAAGGCTTAAAGTGGTAAGAGGTGCCATATGATCTGGAGCATCAGGGCGGGTTTGCAGGAAAAAGATTTGGGAAGAAGAGAACCAATGGGAATTTTTGCATAAGTGTGTGGTGTGCACATGGCTATGTCTTAGAAAAGTCCTCCTGGCAGACTTTGAGGGGGTTGGTTGGAATAATACTGTAAGCCTTGAGGAGACCTGATACCACCTTCATTTGTTCTTCACCAAATAACCCAAACCAGGTACGATGTCTGACCACAGTGAGAATTCCATGAATATTTTTGGAAATTATGAGTGAAAGCAAGAAAACCACTATCAGGCTCTAGTATAAATGGTTAAAAAAATGATGAACTAGAATCGTAGCATTGAGAAATTTGGGATTAGTCTCAACTTGAAAAATATACACAGGAGCAAACAGCTAATTAAAGTATTCAGAGAACTGGTAAAGTGGCAAACATTTAAGAAATCTGCTCCATTCATTTGTAATTTTATGTGCTTTAATTATTATTCCTTGTTTTAATTTTTTAGAGTTTTACAACTAAGAATTTTTTAGAGCTAAAAAACCCCCACCTATATATTAAAACCATGTTTTTCTATTGCTCAAACAGTGTATGGTTTCCAGTCATAACATGTTTAAAAGGTATGAGATCATATTTGTTGTATAATTTCCAATGAGATAAATTGTTATGGTCCCTCTGATTGAATTATAATTTTAATACCATTGATTGTGAATGGCTGAGAACAAGTTTACCCCAAGTTCATTTTTTTTCCTCTGATGTAAGCAAAATTCTGGTACTGTACCCAGGCTCTAGGCATCTAGCTGAAAGATATTTCAGAGATCTCTGATTCTTCCTCCCTCAGAATCCTCCTCAATTTCCCTACCACTAAACAGAAATGCTTGAGGCCTTCAAGACTGTTATTTCCTGCCTCCGTTTGAATAAGTACACTTTTTAATTTTTAAAAGGATAGATTCTAAATGTTTGGAGTATGGGGATAACCTCTTCTGCAATAGAATATATATGTGTGTATTTGCAGATAAGTGTATATATACATATACATATACATGTACTTGCATGTGTTATGTATACATATGTGTGTGTGTGTGTGTGTGTGTGTGTGTGTATGTATGCATATGTATTTAATATTACAGAGTTCTGGTCAAAAATTTTATGTAGCAAAGTCTTGATTCACATCAAATACTTGCGATTTCTTTTCTTTCTTTCTTTTTTTTCCTGCGCATTTTGGCATGCAATTTACCAAGGAATGTGTAAGACATACCCTGGTTGCATTTGTGACAGTTGTGTTCAGGGTACACATGTTAAACATGGCGATGCATTTCATCACTCCATTGCTGCTCCTCATTGCCTGGGGTTGTCTTTTCTGTGGACTCTCAGTAGAAGGGAAGCGTAAGGTGTAGTGGTGTTTTGGTACAACTCAGTCATTTTATATACCTGGAATTATTTCTCGAAAGGAAGTCTTGAAATTCTTTTGAAGGACAACAGAAAACAAAACAAAATAAAATACACTGATGGTAGGATTAAGTGAGAGAGACTTAGAAGTCATGGTCATCTACCACCCCTGAGGAGGTAGGCAAAAGGGCAGCTCCTATTTGCTTCTGCTAATCCTATGATTTTCTGGTCCCTTGGTTCAGAAAGTTTAGGCTCCGTCAAGTGGTTAGAGTGGGACAACTCAAGGTTACTCAGATTGTTTATGATTTTGTTTTGTCTTTTGAGAAATAAAAACCCTACCACTGTTTTGTAAAGTGTTTAGGTATCCAAACAATTAAGAGTTATTTGTTGTTGTAGGAATTCAAAATATCTTACCCTTTGAGAAATTAGAAAATAATTCCTCTGAATCAGCGCTGTTAAAAATTGTCAAGTAGAATCTATTTAGAATGAAAAGCAGTGGTATGTTGCTTTTTAAAGGTCCAATTTAATTTTTAAATTATAAAAAATTTCAAACATGAAGTATGGAATATGTTGCATATCCTTGTACCTTTATAAGTGTAAATATTTACTCTAGTACAGAACACTGTAATTTACTTTTTCATTTCTTTTTAAAAAGCTTGTGTTAATTATTAAACACATGCAAATGATATTTCTAATATGTTAGTATGTATAAAATATAAAATAACGAAAAATGTCCATAGGCCTTCTACTCAACTTAGCAAGTTAATTATGATTCCGTGTGTGTGTGTGTGTGTGTGTGTGTGTGTGTGTATTTGCTGGGGAGTAAACCCAGGGTCTTGTACATGCTAAGCACATGCTTTACTACTGAGCTACACACCTTGTCCAAAAAAATCATAATTGCTGGGAGCTGTGCATTCAAGTCTTCTATTATTTTTTCCACACACACAAAAAAAGTGACAGTGGTATACAAAAGGAAACTCCAGAGTTTACATTCAGTTAACTGTACTGAGTCTGAGAATTTTCTTATTGCACTTCAAGGTAGGTGGCAAAAGCAATGATGCTTACTAGAAAGAGATTTGAGGAGTTCTCCAGTAGAAATGTACTGTCTTGTTTGGTCTCTTGTTACCTCATTAATCCCTTCCAGTTTGTTTCTGAGAAAGTCACTCTCATCTGCCCATGTTTTAAATGCATAGCCAGTGGAAATATTTTAAGTACTTATCAAGAATTGGTTCATACTCATAATACCCAGGTTAAAGTTTATCAATATCTGAAATAGCACCATACTTTGTGATACTGGTTTTGAGAGTCAGGTGGGCAGAGGAATACATTCCATAAACAAACAAATAATTATCTGGCATGCAGAAGTGGATTGAAAAGATGACCAAAGGAGTACTTAAAAACAAGATATTTTCCTTCTTGCTTGTCTCTACTCAAAGTGCAAGAAACAAGCTAAAATGATTTGCTGTTGGTGCTGGCAGCTCTGAGTCAGTGTGATGCTAAACCATAGGGACTTGTTACTTCTATGCATGATTAAATCTGGTTGTCAGGTTTGGACAGGGGAGAGCCCTCTTTTTCCTCAAGAGGTCTATAGGGAGGTGCTTTGTGGACGAGGTTGCTCATTTTCCAGAATAAAGAGCAGGGATCATCCATCATGATCAAACAGGAGTGTTTCATACCATCCATCTCTAGTGAAGACAGTAGTAAATATTCTACTTCCCCTCCCTTTTTTGCTTCTATAATGGAAAGTCATCTTATAAACAGAGAAGATGGGTTGAGGTTATTAAAGCAATACACATAAGAATTATTCAGCCTCTGTTGCTCATTTTGTCCTCTGTGAATAATTTATGAAGACAGGTGACCAGTTCAGCCATCTGTCTCTTTATTATACATGTCTGTGGTGAGTCCATTCCCTTCTGCCTTGGATTTAAATAAATCGTTGGCAAGAAAATGATATAAGCCAGCAAATGCTGAGAAACTGTCAGATATTCCTATTGTACCTTTTCTTTTGAGGAATATGGAGAAAGAATCTTTTTTACTCTGATTCAAATACATAGATTTCTTAAGGGTTCTTATGCATACATATCTTTAAAACAAAATACCTATTCTCAGTATTAGGCAATTTGGAATATTTTATTGAGTATGTTATGTAGTGCAGGCTTTCTAGTTGTAAATTTTTTTAACTTTTATCATAGAAGGTTTTATTTCATTGTCAACTCTAAAGCTGAACTTTGCTAGGTATAGTATTCTTGTCTGGTATCCATTTTCTTTCAGAGCTTCGTATGTATTATTCCAAGACATCCTAGCTTTTAGGATCTGGGTTGAGAAATCAGCTGAGATCTGGATTGGTTTCCCTCTAAATGTAACACGTTGTTTTCTCTGGCAGCCTTTAAAATTCTATCCTTATACATATGTTAGGTGCTTTGATAATAATGTGCCTTGGTGTGGGTCAGTTGAAATTTTGTGTATTTGTTTCCTATGAGCCTTCTATATTTGGTTTTCCATTTCATTCTTTAGGTTTTGGAAATTTTCTGATATTATTTCATTAAAAAATTGTCCATTCCTTTAGTTTGATTCTTTAAGCCTTCATCTATCCTGATAAATTTTACATTTGGTCATTTCAGATTATCCCAAATATTAGGCAATTTAGAAAAACAAAAAAGAAGAATTTACAATATCAATTTTATCAATACTTCATTTAGTTAAATCCATTTAAGTGTCTCATTTTTAGTTTATATCACAATGAATTGCTTTACTGTTTCAAGGTATCCTATAAATCTGATTACAGAAAACCAAATTTAAGAAAGCACATTAGCTATGTATTTGGGCATGGTGACTTGGGTATGCAGTTGTCTTCCATATTAGTTCAGGGGTGAGCTTTGTGCCTTGAAAACAGCCATCCACCCAACTACAATGTAATTTCTGTTTGGGTTACATCTGCAGTTTACCTCTGAGGAGTTTACCCAACACTAATAATTTAACTCATTCCTGAATTGATAGCAAATATGTGAAGATTGTTTGTTGAAATACATACATTGACTTAAGGATTATACAATCCAAAAATAAAAAATAGGGCTGTACCCACCTTCCTGGAATTCCATATAATGGATTTTGTTCTGCATCATTGAAACAGGAAGAATTTAGAGAAAATAAGAAAGATTTTTGTAATGTTTTCTAATTCTACACACAATGATTATTTATTTATCATATTGTTGATTTTCTTATCAGTTTTTAATTGGCTCCAACCATTACCCCAGCAAAGAGAGATTATCATTATCCTCATTTATGATGACAAAGTAAATAGAGATACAATAATTGAGATATTTGGTCCACAAGCCACAAAGCTAGGAAATAGGAAGCTGGGTTTCAATCCAGGTTTGTCTGTAATGACTCCATCCTTTTATTCTCTCTGCCATATTAACTTTCCATATGCTGTGGCACAAAATAGAACGGTGACCTTACCACCTTCCCAGTGAGGGAACAGACAGAGTCCAGAGAAGTCTGCATGGCCAGGAGTCATAGAAGTGCTGGTTGCTACACTAGGACACTTGGCAAACAGCAGGCACACAGATGGTGGGCAACCCACACGCCTCTATTTACGTAGAGGCCCTACGTGTTTGTGTTAACAGGTTTGGGAGATTATAAAAGAAGTTGTTGTTTGTTCTTTCTTTGTAAGTCTACAGTTAATTTTTAGCATACATTTAAAAGGGGAATTTGTAAACTCACCAGACACTGAGACTGGTGATTCAAGAAAATATCTGCTGGATTTCTGAAGGAAATCCTGTGCAGAAACCATTCTTTTCCTTTCTCCCCACTAGGTGGTGCTTTGGTCTTGCAGGTCAATTTTAATGGACTGAAAAACATTTTTCCCCCCCCTGCCTGGATGTTGGTCCAGTATTGAGAAAGCCCCAATTACAGGTTGATTAAAGCAGGTATAACAGTTGAGTTTATTCAACTTTTCTCCACCATTATTCCTTTTTATAATCAAGCTAATTAACACATTTGAAAATTTTGGACATTTCTTTTTCAACTTTCTTGCCATAAATTGTATTTACTCATTTCGAAAAAGAACAACAGTAGTTGGAACCCTCTAAGTTATCTTATCAGCATATTATCTCCACAGGCTGCACTTGTGACAAGTCTGTCTTCCTACAGATTGGGGCATGTCATGGGAATTGACTAAAACTGTGCTCAACTGAGTTTGCTATTTGAATGTCCACAATATGCACTTTAGCTGCTGAGATGGCTTGAGGACATGCACACAGTCCAACATGTGATTTTCCTCCTTTTAATATCAGTGGAGACAAAATGGGGAGGGACAGTGATTTAAACCCCTGGACATTAAAAAGAACTGGGATTTGAAACAAAAGTCGAATGGGAAAATGAATACCATTCATCCAAATTCAGTAAAACTCATCGCTTATTCTTTGTGGCTACACCAAATTCTCCTATTTCCCTTTCCACACAAGGACTTTATTTGTTAGCAAATTTCTGTCATCAAGGAATGATTTTCTGAGATAAGGATACAACATGAGTTAATGGGTGATATAAACAAAGAAGTCCTCCAAATGGTTGGCTATGAAATCATATTTATCTACTGGCTTCTGAATGGGTATCGTGTGCTGAACAGGGATGCTAAGATGGGTATCATGTGCCTAGGCTCAGGGATGCTAAAATGAAATATACAATCAGTCCCTGAAAGAGCCTAAGGTGTGGTGGGAAAGGTTAAGGGATGGCTGGAAGGTAAGTGTGTACAGTGGAACTTAGCATGCACAGGTTTCCAAAAGAAGGTGGGTGGCCTGGGAGAGCACTGAAAGACATTTAATCAATATGGTGCAACTAATAAGACAAGGGCAAACTGAATCTCCAAGAATTATCACAGTGGTAGATGAAAGAAAGGGGTAAAAAAAAGGAGGATAGGCAGAGGGAATAGAATGTGAAAAAGCTTGAGACTCGTTGTAAATGTGGGGAATTACAAGAATTCAGTGGTCTAGAGAGAAGAATGTTCAGTTC
This sequence comes from Callospermophilus lateralis, assembly GCF_048772815.1. Taxonomy (NCBI): domain Eukaryota; kingdom Metazoa; phylum Chordata; class Mammalia; order Rodentia; family Sciuridae; genus Callospermophilus; species Callospermophilus lateralis. Next base: position 1,436,159 of record NW_027516260.1, read on the forward strand.
GGAGGGACTTGGAAATTGGGGGAGTCAGAGAGACATTGAGTACCAACCTGAATTTGAGTTATTTTCTAAAAGCTATAGGAGAGACTTTGAAGAAGGCTCGTACTTGCTCCCCAAATAATCTCATAAAAAGGTATGTCATTCATCTGCACCATAGAAGGCATGAAAGGACCTCAGAAAGCAGATGGGTTGCCTGCCCCAGGCGACCATGCACATCCAGAGCCTGAGTGGGCTAAGCATTGTCATGGTCTTCCCCTGGGGAATTTTAGAGCTTGACTCTCCTTCTTGAACTTCTCAAACTACTGAAGAATTAATTTTGCAGGACCTGAGGAGCTCCTTGGCTGAATTATTTAAGGACTACTTGATGTTTTTCAACATTTCCCCCCTTCAAATTGTGAATAGGGAGGCCTTGTAAATTTTTAGCTCTGATCATACTCATTTAACCTTTGCTAAGTATTTTTCCTTTAGCATTTTTCAAGAAGAAATTCATAGTGATGTTTCTGACACTAATTCAGAGTCCTGCCTTCTCTGCTTGTCTTTCTGTATTTGAAGGTGGAGGGAAAACACAAAATGTATGTATATGTATGGGAAGAGAGAGGAATGGTAGCAGAGGTTTAGCTCAGGGACTTTTCAGCTTTGCTTGTATAAAATTCACTTAATAAGAATACGTACAGTCAAATTTCTTGCAAGTCAGAAAGTGTTCCTGAATTGTTTTAAAGCCCATCACATCTTATGAACACTTCCCAAACTGAAATGTTATTTTAAAGGAGATTAGAAATGTCTTTATTGCATGAATACAGTAACGGCTTAGCCAACACTCCTCAGATTCTAACCATTGTGAATTTATTCTATTCTTGGTGTATGTATCTCTGGTTTCCTGTGCTTTATTGGAGGGGCAGAATTTAAAGCAAATCAGTTTCATGCTTGATTATTATTTGCAACAAAATTACGTACACAATGTTGGTATTCAGTACCTGCTAAAACAAAAACAAAATCCCAATAACAGCCCACTTCACTTTCTGTCGGTAGGCAATGCTCTCCAAGGGATTATTAACTTCTTCCAAAGAAGCTTTTGTCTTTGAAATGCTGAATGCATTTCTATTCATGTTAGATTTTGCCAACTGCCTGTTGATTTCTAAAAGCTAAATCATAGTCTTCATTAAACAGACTTTGCTTTTTCCTTAGTAATTTAGTGGTTACAGAATATATGTACTTTTCCAAATCAATATTTGGTTCACCATCAAACCCATGACAATCTAAGCAACAACCTTAGATAACCCATGTGTCTCTAAAGTCAATTATTCTATCCATACCTATTCCTTGTACTGATATGCAAAATATAAAATTCATGAATTAATTCATCAAATGATTATAAGATTCCTACTGTGCAGCAGATGCTGTATTTGGCAATAGAGATACAAGAGGAAACAACAAAAATCTTCCTTGCCCTCATGGAATTTACACTTGAACTCCCTCTAGGTCATTGAATCAAAAGTTCCCCTCCAAGATTTTGAATAAAAATTCCTTTGTCAAAATTGACTGTGGTCAGCACCTTCATTCTCTGAAGTGGGCTGAGAAGTGAAAATCTCAATATGGAAAAGGGCCATTGGATCTCCTTCTCCATTGCCACCACTGTTCCAGCTGTGAGACGCATGGCTCCCACCTCCTTCCCTGACCCAGGAGTGGGCAATAAATTCTTTTCTTCAGTTCTGCAAACCACAGCTAAGACGGGCAGCAGTATCTGAAACTCCCCTGAGGGAATGGAGTCGTGGAAGGGAGACACATTGGTCCTAGCTATGGTTCCTCAGAAAATAAACCTGTGGGCCTTTATTCTCCCTGTGGGATTCCCATAGTGCCTCCACTGACACTGACTAGCTTGAATAAAACTATAAGCCAAACAAAGAAAGAAAAGCCCAGAGATTCCCTCCGGCTTCCCATTCTAAGGCCCACCTCTCTTGACTTTAATTTCTATCTCAGAGTTGCTCATCCTAAGAAGACTGGCACTTGGAATCATAGTAGACAGGCCCTGTCTTCTACCCCAAGGAGTATGGCCTTGACCTGGGATGTGGGTGCTGATGCACATTTAAGCATGTTGATCCAACACTAATAAAGGATGCCTTTACAGCAGGGATAAAGTTCTTTTTGATTCTCTGGACTTGATGTAAATTCTACTCGACCTCAGGATTTCTGGTCGCTCTAATGTAGATAGCTGCTCTTCCTTAAAATCTTATATGCCTCTACTCCTTCTCTTAAATGCTCTCAAGTAGTTCCCATGTGCCTTTTCAGGTGGGGTGGCCACCCATAAAGGGTTGGCCTCCCGGGCAGTCAGTGGTTTTCTAAATTGAGCATCTTTTCCTTCTTCCTGCTACCCACATTCCTTTGTGCCCTTTTTTTGGCTCTCTGTCTGATGCAGCAGCCACAAGCCAAGGGAGATTGCTGTGAATGGGGACCCAAACATGAACAGCTTTGTGCAGTGGGAGGAAATATCCATGTCATTGCACATTCAGGGCTTCTGAGTGCACAAGTGTTCACTTCTCTGGTACATACCTTGGATACCTTTATCCACATCTCTGGCTCAATCTGTTGTTGGTTTTAGGAGAGATTTTTTTTTGGATCCTAGTTTTGGATCCTAGTTCTTTAATTTTTTCCTAGTAATGCCTGATCTCCAGGCTCATAAAAGGCTTCTTGTGCAAGGGAAACAGCTTTAGATTTAGAAAACCATATAAAATAGCTAGTAAGCCTTCCTAAAGAATTTTAATAAATACACCCCAAATTTATCCACCTTCATTACACCAAGAAGTTTGCTAGATGTGAGGGTTAGCACTGAAAATGATAGACATTGAATCCTCTCTGGAAGTCTGTAATCCATGGAGAACACAGGCACTAAATAAATAGCTAAAAGAGTGATGAATGTTGTGAAAGAAGAGGGTCAAGGTGCTCCAGGTACACTCAGCAAAAGGATTTAACCTAATCTGGGGGATTTGGGATTTGTTGAACTCTGTCATTGTCTAACTGAATGACCCTGAACAAACAATTTAACCTTTCTGTAATTAATAGCATTTCTTCTTACCTTCCAAGCCCTCTCTGCTCCAGCCAAGGCTCCTGGGTCTGTTAACAGTAAGGACAAAGGAGAATGCTGTTGAAAGCAGTAAGCCTAACTGTAGCAGCAAACACCTGGAGCAAGTGACAGGGGAGGCATAGAATCGACTGCAGGGCATCCAGCCAATTTGGAGTAGAGAATGGGGAAAAGACTTGTAGGCAGCCAATAACTTCATGATTGATGTTCCATCTGTCTGGTTCTTTTCACACACCTGACCCACAGATATTCATGCAACAAATGAAATACTGATTCCTATCAATATCTGTCCATTAGTGCCTATCTGTGAAGTTAGGGTTGAGCCACCATGGGAAAATAGAAAAGAGAAGATGACTCCACCAATGGACTCAATCGAGAAATGGGTGGATCAGATGACTCCTGCCTCCCTCTTGGAGATCACCCCATGGACCACCTGAAGCGTTTCACTGACTCTTCCTGCAACCGGTTCTTTATCCTGTCATGTCAACTAATCCTGCTCATAATGCTGTGAGACTTCAACAAAATTTGAGAGTGAGTCATCTCTTTGGACTCATCTGTGACGAAAGTTGTCCTGTCTCTCCCATACCTCCTTGGCAGTTTTTCATCTTACCCTTTTCTCCTTCACCTGCTCCCCATTATCTACTTTATGTGTTGGGTTCCATCTTGGAGCTCAGACACTGCTAATTTTGCCTGCAGGATCTGGAGTCTGGGGACTTCTTCAGGTGTCTTGGAGTGGAGATAGGAAAGTCACTAGGACAAGAAGTGTTCAGGTCCATCTAGGACTAGAGTCACTTGCAACATTGCAAGGGTGAAAATTGTCACAGTAGTGGTAACTTAGACATTCGATGTCATAAGTGAGATGAAGGAGACATGGTTGGCATGCTCTCTGTCAATAATGGGCTAAGAATAGAAATTTACAGTTGGCTTCAGGAAAAGGACTGGGGAAACTGAAACTATTCTCTACAGGAGCACCTCAAACCTAGTCTTCAGGCATTTCCCTTCAGTATCTGGTGACTCCTGTTTGGCATCGTGCATTGCAAATCAGCTTCTACAGCAAAGAAATGAGAAAAAAAATCAGGATTTCTTACCAGCCAAGAGAACCTTTTGATGACCCTATAGAAGGAGGTACCTCTTAGAGTGCAATGTTTGGTGAAGAGAAAGTGAGAAATAAAAGGATGTGAAAAGCAATCCAAACACAGTGTTGAGTGGACTGGATTTTTCTATAGCACCCCTTGCCCTCACCCCTTCATTGACCTTGCCTCCTCTGTGTGCAGCAGAAGAGGTGATTTCTCCATTTCCTGGAATTCTAGGGGTTTCGGACATATATCCCTCCAATAATAGCTTTACTGTTATCTCTTTGATGCAAATTTATTTTATTACTATAGGATTATAGGCTCCTCTGGAGAGTGTTTTATTCATCTTCTTATTTCTTTTACAGAGTAGTGTTTTATTCATCTTCCACTTTCTTTTACAGAATGCACATAAAGAATTGTGAATCAAAAATGAAGCTGTACTAAACATACTCATTTAGTTTTCTTGATTCTCTTCCTCCTCTTAGGTTTTTTTTTTTAAGAAATGCAATAAACCTATTACTAGTGTTGCCATACTTTCCTCCAAGACAATAAATGATCTTTTCTAAGAATAAAAATTATCTTTGTCTAAATCAAGAATGGGAAAATATCCAGGCTACTGAGCATTACTGCCCTAGTTTTTTGGAATTATAGCTGCTCATTAAACATCTGTTTTCCCATCTTTTCTCTGCTTTTCAAAATCCTGTTCATCTTGCAAGACTGGTTTAATTTCTTACCTCTTCAATCAGTAAAAACTTTCTTTGTCTACCAGAGAGGGATTTTTTTTTCAATTTTTATTTATTACAATTAATTGCTGCTCACACTCAGCACGGGGGAGTTTGGGGAAAGCCCTTTAGAAAGAGTAGCCCTGGTTAAGGTCCTGCCTTTGCTATTCAGTGATGGACATTTAATCCAGTGACCCTGAGTTCACTCACAGTGAAAATAAAGCCCTGTGACAGATTGTGTGATCTAGAGGGTGACATGAGGCTATGTATATAAAATACTCATTCCAATATCTGGCATTTATTGAAGGTTCCATAAAATGCAACTGCTCTTATTATCTGCAAGTAACTTATCCTTCTGTATAGATTGTAAATTTAAGGATTATGTATTTTTTTTCAAGTAGCCTAACATTTAACTTATTTGCTTTTAGTGGAAAAGACAGGCAATAGGTAAATAAATAAGCACATATCATAATATTAAAGATACTGATAATTGCGACAATGATGAATGAAGCAGAGAAACCAACAAGACCAGGGATAAAATGGTTGAGAAAGACTTCTGTGAGGCTGGGACACTTGAATAGAGATTGAATGAAGTGCTGGACACAGGGGAGGATGCTCAGAAAGGCACAAAAGAATCAGCACCCCATGACAGAGGCCAGGGTAGTACAGTTTTACCAAAAGGGATGTGATTGGTGTCAACTGCAGCTGTGGGGACTGAGAGAACAAGGGACACCTCCCAGGAAGTTGCATTCATGATGAAGAAGAAGGAGAGGTGCTGGGGAGTCGGGAGAGCTGCAGATTCAGGGATGTGCTTAGTGAAGCAGTCAGAGAAGAGGAGGCTGGGCTGCAGCCAGAGGGTGGGACGAGTGGAAGATTATCAGTCCATCCAAAAGACTCAATTATGCATCAAGGCAGAGGGAAAAGAGAGAAGTCAGTCATTCAGGGGAGACAAAATTGATGTAGCACAGCTGCACAGCTGTGAGGGGGCAGGGCTGATGAAATCAAAAGCAGGTGGAGGGAAAACTGGGTGTGGGTAAGGCAAGGGATGCTCATGACTCCTCATGAAATATACTGCAGAGTTTTCTGCTGAGAATGAGGGTGAAGGGCAGTGAGTTTGGGTAAGGGGTGTAAATTTGAGTTCGGTCATGAAGGAGAGGAAGCACATCAAAGAGTATTTAAAAAGCAAAATCTGTTCATTTTGATCTTGGGTGAAGTAAACCACTTACTCCCTTAGTACACAAAGGCAACTATCTGTCTCCACAGAAACAACCCTGGCTGGACCCCACTGTCCATGTCACGGGCTTTCATGAGATAATGCATCAAGGAATGCACCTCTGTTGAGACAGTACCCTTTGTCTATCTCTACACCCTTCATATATACCTGCATGTGCCCACAAAAACATGCATGCCACTCTATGTCCTTTTCAATTGATGAACAATCTGAACACAATGGCAAGTGCTAACTTCCCTTCAGGTCTAGAGTATGAATGTTGAGTTTATAATTTACATAAATGATTGTTACACATTTCTATTTTATGAAGTTGGGATTCATATCATACCATAAGGGGAGCTTCATTTTCTTGCTACAGGGTGTGATTGGTAGCTTTTATAGACATGCTCATTGTGAGCCAGGGACCATGATGCTGGTCACTTAATACACACACACACACACACACACACACACACACACACACACACATATTCTTCCATTGGATATTTTTATTCCTACTCTATGCATTGACAGAGTAGGAAATCAAGTTTCAGCAATATTGAGGAATTTGCTCAGGGTCACCTGAACAAAAAGGAGCCTTAAGATTACAAATATGAACCTTCCTGGCCTAAGACACACCATGTCACCTAGCTACAGCAAGAGAGCTACAGCAAGAGGTTGAAGAATAATAGTCTTTAATTTTGATACAGAAGATGCTCTTCAGCCCATGCTGGCTTGAATTTCCTGTGCAGTGGAGGGAGAGGAAAAGTGTATTTTGATAAGCTTCAATTAAATTAATTTCATTTTACTTCTTTTGATGTATGGTCTCTTCAAAAATCCAATTCTGCTGATGTTTATTAAGTGCCTCTATTCACTTGGAAAGTGCCGGGCACTTCAGGGGATCTGTGGTTGAGTATGATTTTCAGTCCATGCTTCAAGAGCTTCCAATCTAGTGGAGAGGACAGCAGTGTGCAATTTGCTCCAATCCCAGATTGAAAGTGATAAGCACCAGAGAAGTGGCACCAACAATAGGCTCTTAATTCAGAAATGCAAGGTTATGTGAATAATTAGAAAATTGACCCACTAGTGCCTAAACACCAAAATCATCACAAAATAGAACTCTCATAAAGGTCTTTTATTTTAAACTTGATCATCCATTTGTTTGAATGCATGCCATACAGTGAGTGAAGAGTGTGTTGGAGGTGATGATGTCAGTGACCGGGGGCCCAGTTTCTGCCAGGGACACGGGTGGTCCAAACTCAGGGCTGAGGCAGGAAGATGAGAATCCCAGTGGAGGTGCCCAATCCACAGCTGTTCTTGGTTGGTTGTGTGTTTTGGCAGGCAACAGGTGTTTAAAACATCAAACTGCAATTGTACAAAAATACTTTATGTGAAATTTTTGGTTTTGACTTTTTTAAGGTGTTTCAGATTTGAGGAATCTGAACTCCAAAAAATACTCAGAACTCAGAATGGGTCAAGTCCTTCATATTCCGAATATACCATCATTTTCTTGGGGATTTAAAAGTAGGACGATAGATGCTGCCATAAAATATCTTTTCAGGTTCATTGAAAGTTTTTGGAAAAAGTAATCTGAGTTAAAGTACATGAACTAGTACAACACACTACGTGTCCATAGAAACTTAAATACTTCCTGATGCTTCATTTGCACACACATTAGGTTCTGTAATAGTCATTTCCAAAACACACAGCTCAAAGAAACATAGCTTCCATCTTCTCAGAATTTATATCTGAAGAGGAAGATGGGGGAATAGTCCACTAATCAGTCAGAAGCAAGTTTTCTGGTGCCACTTTATTGGGAACACACACCTAATTGCAGGAGCAATGGGTCACTCCATAACTTAGAAACAGTACTATTCTCCACCACCACACATTTACTTGAATACCCTTGTGGTTGTGCTTGCCACACTCCCCCGCTGCAGTCGGTCAGTGCTTCTCTGATGGATGGCTGCAGCAGCATTTGGTGTCGCTTGGATGAAGTGATGGATGGTTTTCTCTCCTCTACGGCTGCTTGGAGCCAGAATACAAAAGTGCTGGTTAAAAGGTGATTAATCTTCCTTAATAGTGCTGTGTGATGCAAACAGGGCTTTGGCCAGTATGTCTTCATTAGCCTTAATCAGAATCCACACTAATTCAGATGAGATAACCAGTGATTTGCTATGGAGCTGGGGGAAGAGGCCTCTTGAGCAAGTGTGGATGGCATGAGGTCCATTTGAAAGGAAAAGGAGAGGATTCCCATCTGCCAAGGATCCATAGGGAAGGAATTAAAGCTGGCGTGTGGTTCCGGGCACTTCTTCTGCTAAGCACTCTGGTTGATGGAGTGCTGTCAGCCACTCTGAGATAATGGGGATGGACACTTGGCAATGGCACTCTTCCCAGTGTCTTTGCTTCATGCATGACATCTGACCCTAGGGATTGAAATGGGGAATGTGGTTCACTGAAAGTAGAGAATGGATTCTTAATATCTTTGGGAATTAGATGCATTTCTTTAAATAGCAATTTAGATCTTTATGCCTAGTAACATTCAGAGTCCTGGGTTAGCACAACTGACCCTGCCTGCACTTAGGAAGTCTACCTTGAGTGGGAGAGACAGATAAAAAGCAAATAAGCAGAGACAATGTAATTAAATATAATTGCCTTCTGAAGAAGTAGAAAAAAATGGGTAAGCAATGAAAGAGCAGGACAAGGAGTGGTCAAGAAGGCTTCACTGAGGAAGAGACATGTGAGTAGCAATTCAGCAAAGCAAGGGATGCCTATGGTTGTGAGAGGGGCCATCTAGGCAGAGGGGACAACCAGCACAGAATTTAGAGTTTCAAGTAGTCTATGTTTATTTCATTTTACGTATGTTGGCACTGCTCAGGAATCATTCAGTGTGCCCAGGTGATGTTAAGTGAGCTAAAGCAGGTAAATCACTCAAACAGCATCAGGCACACTACCAGTGTTCAAAGGTATGTCCTGCTGCTTCTTACAGTTGGAACTCAAGCAAACAACTTAGGGTTTATACTTACATACACGTGATTTTACCCAACCACACTTATACATCATATCCTATAGCTCCAGGCAAGTCACAAGGAGCATTCCCCTTTCTTGTCCCTTGTTTCCTAAAGCACAAGTGTATCAAGAGTTTAATGAAATGAAATGGATTCCACAGGTCGGATTTCACGGCTGACGACTCTGCAGTGTTTTAGTGAGGTTTTGCATCACTGTGACCAAATTACCCTACAAGAACAACTTAGAGGAGGAAAAGCTTATTTGGGGCTCACAGTTTCAGTCTGTAGATGGCTGACTCCATTGCTCTGGGTCCAAGAGGAGGCAGAACATCATGGCTGAAGAATGGGGCAAGGGAAAGCAGGGGAACAAGGAGGCAGAGAGAAAGTGGGGGAGCATCAGGGTAGATGCACCCTGGGAGTTCACACCCCCACTGACCCACCTTCTCCAGTCATGCCCCACTTGACTTCGAGTCACTCAGTCTACTTGAACTAGGAAGAACTGATTAGGTTACAGCTTTATAATGTAATTATTCCACCTCTGAACATTCCTCCATTGACAGGAACTTTTTAGGACCTCACATCCAATGTAGAACATGCAGTAATGTTATGTCACATCTACATATTCTATAGCATATTCTTTAAACACATACACAGAAGAGTGACAGCAATGTCAATTAGATGTTGGAACGGTATTCAAATATAGAAAGGGGTAAGATTTGTGAGTAAATGAAACTTTTGTAGCACCTGGCAGCTTGGAAGTTCATATTGCCTAGAGGGGGTTGGTCATTGTCGCTAATCATCTGTAGAGGTATAATGGCAACAGTACCTTTCCAGGGGTTGGTAAAATGCGGCAATTTGTATAATGCTATAATTATCTCCAAAAAAGCTGCACTTATGTTTGGATTTCTGATATCAGTACTCTGTCAGTTTCTCCAAAATACTGGAAAATCACACTCATTAGTGAAATCTTGCTCCTGCCAACAAGACACCTTTTCAACTTTTTCCGCTTGGTAATGATAATAGCATTTGAATAAAGTATCTATTTAATAACTATTAACTAATGCTACCTCGAACATAAAGGTCAAAAGAGATCACACGAAGTCCCTGTGCCTCCTAGATGAAGACATTGAGGTGCAAAGAGGTTCAGAGTCCCACTGTGTCAATTGAAAGAAAGCTGGCTGGGCCCTGGGCTGACTGTCTACCAAGCCAGTTCTCTCATACTCATATTTTTCCAACCCTCCCACCATGCTCCTGTCCTGGAGACCTGGCCACATTCTCTATTAATACCTTGGCTTTCCTCCTTGAGTCTTCTGAGCTCCTTCTTGATAAAGTCTCTATAGTCTATTCCTTAGCATGCAACCCTGCGGCTTCTTCTCATGGAGTCTTTATCCTTTTATGTCTCCATTCTTGCACTTTTCTGCTGGTTTTCCACCCTCCAGTTGCTCTCCACCTCAACCAATCTCCTATCAGAACTTTTTTTTCTTAATTTAAGCACCACTTTGACTCATTGCTATTTTATTGTTCAGAATTTCCATGGTTTGCAGTGTAAGAGGCTCTGGACACTGCCTTCCCAATGCATAGAATCTACCCCACCTCAATCATCCAGCCTCATTTTGACTGTGGGGCTAAGTTCATATCCCTGGAGCATGCCAGGTGTATGCTCTTCATAATTTTTTTCACACTCCAGGCCTCACAGAAAGGGCCCCCTGTTTCCTAGACTTTCTAAAAGATACAGATCAATTCCTTCCTGCTCCATGAAATTTATCCTCCCTTCTCCTGGTATATTGATCTTTTCCTTCTAGAACACTTTCTTAAAACCTAAAAGGTCTATAAAATGGTCCTTTTTATATAGTGCTTCAATAGAAACAGTTTTATCTTACTGAAGATGCGGCTTCCTGAGGCTAGATTACTTTCTTTAGTGATAGGTGATTGGATTTAGCTGCAGCTAATAGGAAATAAAACTAACATCATCTTAACCAGTTGGAGGTTGATGGTCACAACAAGAACCAGGAGTGTGCAGTCCAGGTTGGCGCAGCTGCTCGTTCGCCACTGGGGAGTCACACTCTCTGTTAGTTCGGCTTCATCATGCTTTGTCATTGGCTTCTAGTCTCTTAGTCACCATGCAGTGGCTGAAATTATAGGCGGAAGGAACAGGACAATGGAAATCCACATATGTCAACTTGGTCACCCTTGGTCAGAATTAACATGACTCCTTTAGCTAAAAGGAAAGCTAGGAAATTTGGCTAGGGTCAATAAATGGTCTTACTGAGCCAGTGTATTATGTCTGCCATAGCAACACTTCGTGAATAAGTCTTACATGCATACAATGCTCCATTCTTTTTTCCTGGAGAGGCATTAAAGTGAAGATGATATGAATATTGGTCAGATTGGCTTTTTATTGAATAGTGCCATGTCTCCTGGTGCCCGTGGCGTCTTGCGTATGATACTTACATTTCTAAGGTGGACCTCCTCATCAAACATTTGACAGAATAATAACACTGCCTCTTAAAGTCACTGTGATAATTACTTGAGGTCAAGCCCACAGCTTATTATGTGGCACATAGGATGTGCTCAGTAACCATCATTTCTTCCCCTTTCCTGTGTCGAAGTAGAGAAAATACTGAGCCTGTGTTGAAGTAGAGAAAATATATAAAAAAAAATTTAAATATAAGAATTTAATCAAGAGAGGTGATATCTCCTCCCAGCTAATCCAATAAACTCTTTGCAATAGGGGAAGATATCACCCCACTAACAGAACTGCAGAAATATTTGAGATTTATTTATCTTGTATTTAAGAGAGGAAAGGAAATCTTCTCTGGATGTTTGTGAAAGTGTTGACCCGTGGATACTGAGGTATGTGAAAATAACTCACACATCTCAGGTGTTTAATGAGGATCAATAACAATTTCTGGGACCATCAGCTCAACAGTCCCATCACCTCAAATCACACACAGGAGCCCTGCTTTTGAAAGGTGACACTTGGTGGGAGGGAATGGCAGCGTGATATCCAATTAGCAAGGTTTATAAGAAAAGCACATGAGCAAGAATCATGCATGAGCCCAGAAAAAATATATATATATGTCTGTACATATTGCAAAGCACATTCTGAGTTCCCCTACTTCTGCTCTTCATAAAAGCAGAACAAAAATTCCCATGTACTTCACTAAAGCACTTAACAGAAAAACAAAACAACCACATTGACCAAGCAAAAGCTTTTGGGTACACAGGCCTCTATCTGTGAATTTTTTTAATTAAAAAACTTTTACTTATGTGTATATTTACTTGGAATGTGTTAAAAAATCATAAATTCTTCTTTGATTTTGTTAAAAGGAAAGGCAAAATCTTGCCAGATGTTGAGAGACATAGTAACCAAGTGATTCAATCAGAATTCTCCTGTGGGGACACGGACTCTCTCAGTCAATGTCACAGAATGAAATAGTCTCCAATTCACCCAGCAGTGAGTTATTCCATCTGGTTGTGGCAATTAGGAGCTGAAGATGACGGGAAGTTAAATGACTATCTTTACGAAACAAAGCGAAACAGAAAAGAGAACAGCTGGGAGAGTGGATGACTTGGGGACGTGGAATTGGACCTAGAATAAAGAATCTGTTACCTCCAGTTGCTGGTTACCAAGCTGGTGCAGGTTAGTATGAATTAAAGGTTGCTGCTGGGTGACAGCAGGTAGCTGTCACTTGCCTGAAATATGGCCATAGCACATATAGGGCAGCCTGGATTTAGGTACAATGTAATGTCCTCTTCAGTTAGGGGCCAAGACACCAGATTAAGTACACAGGCAAGGGGGTCACACATGAGAATTACAGGGTCGTAGGTCTTCAGGAGTGTGCAGTCCAGGTTGGCGCAGCTGCAAAAAAAGGCATGTAACTGCCAAGTCTAGAGTCTGAACTCCCTGAAGTGGCATGTGACCTTTCTTTGCCTGTGCTACATTTTAAGAAAGCAGATGCATATCTTAACAGCAAATCCAAAGGAAGTTGTGAATCTACCAGCTTTCTCACCTGCCACTGCCCACTAATAATAATAATAATAATTATAATAATAGAAGAGCTTCCTTCAGACCTTATCTTTGGAGTTGGATAGTCTAGGATATGTTTTTGACTTACTACTTACTCGACTTCTTTTCATAATTTCCATAATAGGGATGATGCTGTTGTCTCCTTCATAGAATTTTTATGAAGATGATTTGAGATGATAGATATTAATGTTTTTACTAAAACATATGCCAGGTGTCCGATAAATGTTAGCTCTTGTTAGATTGAAGTAAACTCAGTTAACAGCAGAAACAGAACTAGAACCCTGAGGCCTAATCCACTACTCTGGCATTGGAAAACATGACCCCCTTTGATTTTCAGATTTGTTATACCCTTTGTGTTCTGACAGCATGAGGCAGGTAACATAAAACACTGATATCAAATGATTAGGTCTATCCCTGCATGAACAAATAAATGAACTATTTCTGCACGTGGAGCTCTCCTTCAGCGTTCCTGAAATGTCTTATCTAAAATGCAGTCTGGATCAGGAAGTCACCAAGTGCAAGGAGGTCACAGTTTGGTTCTGCAGGACCCTCCACCCCCTTTGCCAAGAGCAAACTGTGAGTGAGGGTAGAGTCTGACTCCTCATTAGCAAGGGGATATCTTTGTGAGCAGCTCCTAGGTTGAATGGAGTGGATCAAACAAAAGGGATGACAGATTAGGAACTGTCTGGTGGCTAATGTACTGTTTACTGCAGTATAAATGACTGGTGTTTGGGAAATGACAGATGAGAGAGAACACAAGTACAGATGTAAGTGGTTTCCAGGTTGCTGCAGTGGAGGAGACTCATGTTGCCTGGGGTGTTGATGGGGGAAGGAAGGAGTCATTGGTGGGAGTTTCAGAGCCATGAGAAGAGTGTGGAGGTGACTTTCCAGTTAGTCCAGTGATCCAGGAGCTGCCAAAGCTTTTGTGCCACATAAAAAAGGTGGTGTGAAGGGGTCTGGTTCTTTTGCTGTTTTCTCACTATGAGATCCACTGCAAATGGAACTCACTCAAGGCCAAGTGCAGCGGTCTCCCCCAGAGAGCAAACACAGGACAGGGAGAGCAAGCAAGCCCTCAGCAATGCTCAGCCCAGCAAGGAAATCCCCAGGAAAAGATGATGTGGGGCAAAACAGCAATAAGTGTGCTCAAAACAAGGCATGAAAGCAAGGAGAGAGAGCTGGCTGGAGAGAGAGTGTGGGGGGTATGTGGGGTGCGGCGAGGGAGAGGAGAGATGGCAGTAGAAAGGGAGGAGAGAAACCAGCATGTGAGTTAATCTGCACTGATGTGTTTGACTTGAATGATTTTCTGAGATCCAACTTGCCCCAAGAGATCTTAAGAAGCCTTCAGTTGAGTCTGCAGGCTGGAGACTCATTATTTGCAAACATATCACCAGCTGAAACTTGGAACATATCACAAGATGTGACTTGTGTCTGCCTTCTGCTTTGTCAGAGGGTTATGTTTATATATTTATTAATTTCTCTTACAAATACTAATGGAGCAGCTATTTGGGGAAAGGTTTACCCTGGGGCTATATTAATGAACTGACAAAAATGCCTGCCCTCATGGATCTTACAGATAAACTGGAGAGAATGTACAATATGTGCGATAGCCTATTCAATTATAAAAAATAATAATAATGGAAACTAAATTGGTATAAAGGGATGGTGGGGGGGGCAGGAAGAGGAAAAGCATGTGTGCTATTTTAGATAAATGTTTGGTAGGCATCTCTGAGATGTCCTGAGCAAAGAAAACAGTTGCCCTTGTAGATATCTGGGGAGAAGCTTTCCATCCCAATGGAAGAGTTAGTGCAAGGGTCCTGAGGTGAGAAGGTATAGAGTGATATCAAAAGAGACCAGTATTTCTGGGAAAAAAAAAGAAAAGAAATGGGAGATTAGAAATGAGGACAGAAAAATACAGGAGCTAGACACTGCATGAACCCTTATAATAGTAAGTTGGAATATTTTCTTAAAGGGAACAAACTAATGATATTAAAATATAGTTCTGATTACCATATGGGAAATAGTTGGTGGGGGAGGCAGCC
The DNA here is from genome assembly GCF_048772815.1 of Callospermophilus lateralis. Lineage (NCBI taxonomy): Eukaryota > Metazoa > Chordata > Mammalia > Rodentia > Sciuridae > Callospermophilus > Callospermophilus lateralis. Next base: position 1,451,314 of record NW_027516260.1, read on the forward strand.
AGAGTGAATGTAGATGGACCAGGGACAGGGAACCAAGCTGGTGATGCTGGTGATTTGGACTAAGACAATAGTTTTGGATTCAGGATATATTTTAAATGTAGATCTGATAGAATTTGTTTATGGAGTGGATGTGAGAAATAATTAAAAGAGTATATATGTACTTATATTTTAAAAATATTTTATGATATCTAGCTCTTAATCCTCTCTTAGTTATTTGATTTTTTTAATGAAGCTTTAAGGCAATCATACTAAATTTTAAATTGAATTAAATCAAATGATAGTTACCCAAAGATTAAAAAAAAAATGGACTCTTATTTTGGGCTAAACTCTTTCTACGAACGTGCTGTGCTTGGCCCCTAGAGTTTGAATTATTCAAATCAACATTTAAAAATCCAGATGTCTGATGTCTTCTAAGAATGTGTAAGATTTGAAATAAAGAACAGCCATTTCCATAGTAGCAGGCATCTGCAGGAACTGAGGGACCATTGCACTTTACATCAGGGGAATAAAGTCTGCAGTTTCTTACCATTACAACTGGGCTTACTGCCTCCTCCCATCCCTGCTCCCACATGGCCCCAGTGGCATTTCCATTCTCTGTTTATTCCCTAGTGTACTTTCAGTCTTTGAAAGAGCCATTAAACATAGTCATGAAGGTAGTCAAGGGGGCAGGACCTCAGGATTACTGTAAGCAGTGTATAAACTCATGAGCAACCCAGGTATTGTCTGTAAATCCAATTAATGTATATACACCTATGTGTGTGTATATATATATATGTGTGTGTGTGTGTGTGTGTGTGTGCATTTTAATCTTACTAAATTGTAATAGTCTGTATGTTCTCAGTTAACAGGTACTGAAAGTATAATTGCTTTGAACTGATTTGTTCCTCTTTTTTTTTTTTTCTTTTTCTTCTTAAATGAGACTGTTAAATGTAGAAAGCTTGAGGGTATCTGATCTAGGGCATCCCTCGACTTTACTAATGACAAAAGGGAATCCAAGGAGGGACAGTTATACGTCCCAAACCACTCAGCTAATTGATGGGCAGCAGGACCCAGGCCTCCTAATAGACTTCCCCTAGGTCTTTTTTCAGTGCTTACTCACAAACCCCCCAAAACCATGAAGATAGAAGTTAATGATTTTGAGAGTTTTGACTTGAACATCCTTGGTTCTATCTCAGGGAGGGCAAATTCTAGTTTGCAGATGGATGGAAAGGATTTTCTCCTTGTGTGAACAGACTGTAGGGCAGAATTTCTCAACAGCCACACTATTGACATTTTGGACTGGATGATCCTTTGGGTGGGAGGTTTTTGCTGTGTATTGTGGGCTGTTCAGAAGCATCCCTAGCTTTAACATACTAGATGTCAGTGGCATCTTCCCCCCTCCCAATACTGATGTTCACAGTAAGAATAGTTCCAGGCATTGTCTACTGTCCCTTGGAGGGACCCAGATCATCCTCAGTGGAGAATTACTGGTTCTGGACAGACAACTGCTATTTTACCCATTCATTCAGAGTCCCAGGGAAGGACCTTTCATGCTCAGCAGCCAGGCATCCTGCCGACCCACGAGCCATGCCTGGGCAGCTGCTCAGATCCTCCCATACGTCCTCAAGGGCAAGGTTTCATTGATTTACAGCCTCCCTCAGAGACCGGCAGCATTCACAGTTTGGTCCTTTTTATTATAGATATATCTGTACTTATTCACTTTCAAAAGACTCTTACTGATTTCCAATACCTTAAACTGCATGGTACATGGCTTTTTGTCTATTTATCTATTTACCTCTGATAGTTTTTAAAACTTTCTTTTATAGGGCTTTTAAAACAATTTTTTCCTTTGCATTTTTATTGCTTTTTGTGCTTCTGCATGTTTTTTTTTTTTTTATTCCATTTTGGTCGGGAGACTGTCTGTCTCTGCTTGTATCGATATCTTGCTACTGATATCTGTATTTCATTTTATGGGTTAGACTTGGTGTGTATCTCCCCAATCCTCTTTGTTCTTTTAACAATTGTTTGTGTTTCTGATTCCTGTGTTGACTTGTGTGTGTGTGTGGCCACTTGTCTTTTTGTCTGCCCTTATCCGTTTGTTTCTATTCAGCTATTTTTATGACCCCTTCCCATTTTTGGAGAATGATGGTATATGTTCATGATACTTCTGTTTGAAATTGCCTTTTTCTCGAGATTGCCTTCACTCTGCATTTCTGCCTTTCCTTTGGAAATGGCCCATCTGGACTAAGTTCCTATCAGTATCTCTTTTCTCTGGCTAGGAATTTCCTCAGGCATATGATAGAAGCTTTTCTTTCTGTTAAATGTTAATTCTAAAAGAAAGATAGGGAATGGACTTCTCTGTTAGCTGCTCAGAGGCAATTATTTTGCTTTATTTCATAGAGTTTAAATTTTATAAAATACACATCTAGAATGTTAAATTCAGGAAAGTTTAAATAGTTAAAATTTCATAAAATCAGCATCACGGAAATACATTGTAAACGATTCTATATGATTCTATATCATAAACAATTATCTGTGAAAACTCGTGTAATACACTTGAAGTCATCTATTTTTCTAATCCTGTTTGAAATAAAATCAATGATTTGTAAGAGAAGTTGTCATATGAAGTTTCAGAAGAAAAAACTATACAAACAGGATTTGGGGATTTGCACATTACCTCCCTCTTCCTTGGCTCCTGAAGAAAGCCCCCAGCCAAAAATGAGAGCACCACAGAGTTCACAAGGACAGGGAGAACTAACCCATCTTCCCAATTCTGTAAGAAAATGAGAGTTGCAATAAACTTGCAAAACAGATTGGAATCCATCTGGTGTAGCCAAATTAATCCTCCTTTAATGATTGTTTATATTGTGTATCCAGAATCAAACTCGGTATCAAGAGTTAATCAATTACAATTTATAATCATTTGGGCTTCCTGAAACAAGAGGGAATTGCAAACAGAACAAAATTTATTTTATAGCATAAACATGTTAAAAACATGCCTCTTAATTGGAACCATATGTAAATAAATCAAACTATATCTCCAATTTTTATCGTCATTGTTTGTTGGTAATTGTGGTCCTAGGGAAAATAATGGCTGCTGAGTTTGCAAAGCTATGTGAAGAGGGCTCATATAGGTTTCTGAGCACTGGATTCCCCTCAGAACAATCAAAAATGAAATTCTGAAAAAAAAATTAAAAACCAAATGAGAAAATAGTAAGTGGAGGGACTGTTTCTCTTCTCTTTAGTTTAGGAAAAGTTTCTTTGGCATCCTGTTTGAATGTAATTAACCTTAATGATTTATCATTAAAAAGTCAACTAGAGGCAATTAGTATTTGGAGGGCACTTGATATATAGATGGGAAATCTGTTTTCTCTGAAAAATCATACATATCTTCATCAGCCTGAAACTTAATGAAATTTTCAGTAATGAAGTTGAATTCAATTTAATTCCCTCAAATTTCAAACATCAAGTTGTCATTGAGTACTTTTTTCTGTGGTCATTTTGCTAGAGCTGGGGAGAAGACAATTATTCAGACAAGATCCCTATGTTTACAGAGCTCTCAGCTGATTATGAATCCTACATATTGTCAAATGTCACTGACTGAGGTCAGACCATTTCTACCATCTACCCTTAACAGAATGACCAAAAAATGGTTAAAAAATTGCAGATTGCTCTAACCTACCAGAATCTTGGATAGGAAAGGTGACACATCAACTAACCCCCTTGTTCTTTTAGTTCCACTTTGATATTTTGCAAATCTTCCTACTCACTGAGGCTCAGAAACATCATAACTGGGTTCTCAGCTTTTACTCTTCCTCCATTAAATTCATTCTCCACACCACAGCCAATTCTTTCTGATATTTGCTGAGCTTTACTAGAAAATATTGGTTAAAACTAGTCAATGGCTCTTCATATCTTTCAGACAAAATCCACACCCTGTCTCATGACATTTGGTGTTTTTTCTGCACAGTACTTACCTGGAGAGAGAAAATGGAAGGTGATGTTAGGAAATTAAATACCAGAACTTGAGTTCAAATCCTAATTATCCTTCTTGGTGTTCATGAGCAAGTGATTTTAGCACTGTGGAATCAAGTTATTTAATCTCTGAACTGGGGATGATAATATCACCTACTGGATAGGTTTGTGTTAGTGAAAGTTAGGAAGGTGATTTGTGATAACTGTCACCTATTTTTGTCACCAACTCCAGAGATTTATCCCTTTACAATGTTCTTCTTTCCTGGATTTCTGAGTTCCCAGTATGTGCACATGTTCCCTTTGTCTTATTTCCAGTTCTAATTCACACTTGATGTTCAGGGCTCAGACTTTGACCTCTGCCAGGAAACATCTTTGACCACCCTTGCACTGCGGGTGAGTTATAGTGAGTTGGCCTCTATACTAACATTGCACACCCTGGGTTTACTATTTTACTTTTCTTCTCTCACATCACATACACCTTGAGGGCAGAAACTTTGTCTTCTAGTTTAGAATAAATTGTCTTTGCAGCTTTGTTCCCTGGTACAGTGCCTGTCTCAGAGGAGGCGCTCTGGAATCCTGTCTTCATTGAATGAGTGAAATACAGAGTGAGAATCTAATGAAAGGATCAACCTAATGCAGGTCACATTCCCGTATATCTGGATGTTGGGCTTAGATGTTTAGGAGGTGGTGGTTATTGCCACAGAACACTGGTATCTTCCAGATGTTCTTAATTTTCTTGGGAACAATGAATATGTGGTTCAAGTAATACAGGGGATTGGGGATATGTCTCTTTGTAAAGAGTTGACTTTTTGAGTAGACCTGCTTTAACTGCAGTGGATGAACAAATGCTACTTAGAATTTCAAAATAGTTCAGGTATAGAACCTGATTTTATTAATATGTTGGAAAACCCCCAAATACTGTCTTTTTCAAAGTTTTTTTTAGTTATAGATGGACATAATACCTTTATTTTATTTATTTATTTTTATGTGATACTAAGGATTGAACCCAGTGCCTCACATGTGCTAGGCCAGCACTCTACCACTGAGCTACAACTCCAGCCTCAAGACACTGTCTTAAGGAACCCAGCTTAGGGAAAAAAGGCCAAGCTATAAGAACTGCTGTAACCAAGACCTCTCATTTTTCTGCTTGGTCCTAGGATTGTTTCAGGAGATTGTCAGAGGTCCAGTGAAGCATTCAGCTGTGGGATAGAGACTAGTTTCAGCTGAAAATTTTATTGGGCATTAACTATAACAAGTTGAAGCCATTCTGTGATATAGAATTGCTTTAGTTCCTGGAATCCAGTGCTATATAGATATTTTTTTCTGCTTCTGTGGTATTCTCTGAATATGGAGATGGGCCATAGTAAGCTTGTGTTTATGAGCATAATATAAATTTTTAGTATTTATTCAAAAACATCTGGGTTACTTGTTAAAATTACTATTTCTGGGGCCTCAATCTGGACCTACTAAATCATTCAGTTTGTGAGTGATAGACTTGTAACCAACATTTGGATTGAGCCCCACTGTGATTTTTATACTTCCTGAAGTTTAAGAAAAATGTTAACTATTTGGTTCAGAATAGAGGGCACTTCAGAATTAGTAAGTTTTAATGGATCATGACTTATAAGGTGTGCTTACCATGATATTTCTAGTCCAAGAAGCAGGTGGAACACATGGCTTTGGGTCTCTGATAAAGTAGAACATCATGGAGTGAGTATGTGGCAGAGCAAAGCCACTTACATCATGAACCAGTAAACAGAGAGGAAGGATTCGTTCCATAATCTCCTTTAAGTGTATGTCCCCCAGTGATCTAAGAACCTTCCATTAGGCCCCAACTGTGTTTCACCACCTCACAATGGTTTCACACTGGGAACCAAGCCTTTAAGACTTGGACCTTTGGGAGACAATCATCCTAAAAACATAGTACAAAGTTATTTCTATGAAGGCATAAACCATCACATGTAGAACTATTACTATCAGCATGGCCCTTTCTTCATATAGGTACACATATAAACACACTGTATATCAAATAAGAATGTTAAGAGAAGACATTTAAAAGTTTAAAGACTGAGATGTTTTATTTTGCAAAAACAATTATTAGGCAAGTTGCTTAACTGTCTGAGCCTTGCCATACCATCTGTGAGATAAGAATCATGGCGTCTGCCCTTCCTCTGCGTTTGGGAGTGGGAGAGTCAAATAAGAAGGACAGAAAAGCAGGTGTGAAGTATCAGGTACTGTGAATAACAAGGTATTGGGATGATGCTTATATATTAATTTGGTGATGCTATTGTCTTGTTATACATAATAGCATTTTTCTAAGTAACCTACTTTGGTTTATTGCTCTATAAGTTTTCAGAGTACATTTTGATGACTGAGACTTTAGAACACAAAATAATTCCAGATTTATTAAAAATTGAACATGATTGTTAGAGGTAGGGGAAACCTTTGGGATTGTGTAGAACTGAATTTTAGAGAGCATTCACTTAGAATCTGACAAAAGCTAACTATTAGGAATCATTATTCTAAACTATTCTAAATGATTCCGCATTCTAAGTGAATGCTCTGGAAAATGAATAAGAGACTCATTTATGAAACTAATCCTTTTCATAAAGTCATGTGGGGGAAAATTATCAAGTCATCTCATGTCTAAAAATTGTTCCTCAGATATACAGAGCACCTTAAAATAAATGGGTGGGGCTGGGCTGTAGCTCAGTGGTAGAGCCCTTGCTTAGCAGGCAAGGGCTGGGTTTGATTCCCAGAAGTGTAAAATTAATTAATTAATTATTAAAATTAAATGAGTGAAATTCACAAGCCATAATAAAATTTATTAACTTTAGCTGCTTTACACTTTTAAGAAAAGGACCCTTATCTCTTATTGATATTAACCATTTTTTTTAAGTGGAAGTAAATTTTCTAAGTTCACTCTATGAAAGGAAAATGGAAGAAAGCCAGCAGACAAGATAAATTTGACATATAATAGGTAAAGTTGAAGTTATATCCATGTATAGTGGCTAAGAATGAAGATACTGAGATAAATTATTTTAAGAGAGGACTGTCCTTTTATAGGCTTCACTCCCTGACTCTGTCTCATTTTTCATTTTCACGAGGTTCTTAATGTATTCTTTTCATTATATAAAACATGCCGTATTTGGCCTTTTTATGAAAACGTATCTGATAGTCTCCTTTGACAACCATTCATGTGAAAAGAACAGGTCCTATTTCTGTCCATCGCCTACATATTCATAGAAATCATGATTTCCCCCCCTAGTAAAATGTACTTTATGCTTATAGAGCATCCTAATCCCAGAAAACCAAAGCATTCAGATCAATAACTGTTATCAATCCTGTTTTTCTCTGTCAAGTGACACATATGGTTGAGAGCCCTATATCCCCAATATAATGCAATCTAAGTTATACAATTTCCACTTCTACAAAGGGTTACAGGTACATGTGAAATAAAATCACTAGCCTGGGGTACATTCACTCCAAATTCTTCTCAGAGACTTTCTGTTTCTCTTTTTGTCTCCAGTTATATGTCTAAGTATTATTACCTTTATTTGTAAAATAAACTTTATTTTTCTAGTTATTTATTTATTTATTTATTTATTTATTTTTATTTTTATTTTTTTAAAGAGAGAGTGAGAGAGAGGGATAGAGAGAGAGAATTTTAATATTTATTCTTCAGTATTTGGCGGACACAACATCTTTGTTGGTATGTGGTGCTGAGGATCGAACCCAGGCCGCACGCATGCCAGGCGAGCGCGCTACCGCTAGAGCCACATCCCCAGCCCCATTTATTTATTTTTTTAAGAGTGGATAGCTGAACGAAGTGGTGTACTCATATAATCCCAGTGGTTTGGGAGGCCAAGGCAGGAGGATCCTTAGCAAAAATGAGATGTTAAGCAACTCAGTGAGACCCTGTCTCTAAATAAAATACATAAAAGAGCTGGGGTTGTAGCTCAGTGGTCAAGTGCCCTTGAGTTCAATCCACAGTACCAAAAAAATAAAAAAATAAAAAAAAAATAAAGAGTGGATGTATGGAGCTAATTGTTCCTCTGCTGTTCACTATGAACTATATGTACCTGTGCATGCATGTGTGTGTGTGTGTGTGTGTGTGTGTGTGTGTGCGTGTTACTGTGATAGTGGAATATTAGTAACTTGGTCATAATTTCATCCATCTGAATTTAAATCTTTCCAGGAAGGAAAAATATTATCAGTCACCCATGATTTTGTTCTGCTTGATATAATCATTTCCTTTTTGAAATCTGAAATGTATTGACGTTTTGCTGGTAGACTTTCTGTGTTAAAAAAAAAAAAGTATTTTATTCCACACTGTTAGGTGCTTTAAGACATGCATAAGAAACATTATTATAAAATTACTGAAATTAGAAATCAGTGGGTTGTTCATATTCAGCAAATACTTTTCCCACTTCTAGCTTCTTATAGCAACATTCCAAGATACCAAATGGTCTCCCTTGTTTAAAGCAACGTCATGCCTGACTTTTCAAATTTAATATGATCTTGTTCTGATGGTTTTCTGAAAACAAGAAAAACAATTTCTAACAGCAAAAGGAGGGTGTGCCAGACACTTGCCTCACAATGACAGTGTTGCCTGTGAGAGAGAGCTTGGTACCCTGTGCTCTGCTCTCTGTTTGTCCCTATCTCTGAACCCTGGGGTAAATTATAGGCAAATATAATGACAAACAAACAAAGCAAATGTGAAAATGGAGGTCATAGAATTTGGAAGGAAGTCAGGACTGAAATACATTCTTATTACTTTGTGTTGTTTTTTAGTTCACTCCCTTCCCCCTCGCCCCCCCCCCCCAGTTTTAAGAAGTTACAACAAGGAGCAGCTAAGGACAAATACATTGACAGCAGATTGTGGTTTATGATAGTGATGGCCCCAAAGGGATTTGGCTTCCTTGCTGACATTGAAATAAATTACATTACTCAAGAAGTATACTAAGAAGGACCGATAATAAGATATCTGGTGAAAGTTCTGGTTACTGTTTTGTGGTGTTGTTTGACTATCAAAATGAATGGAAGGCAAGAGGGGACCCGACTAAGTTCTGTGGGTGAATGTTACACTCTGTATGAATGACAAAATTTCCACTTTTCTTGGATAAGAACATCTTAAAGCATCTCCAACAATTGCTGGCCACTCTTTCAACCCTTTTTCCTAACTTCCAGTACCTTTTGATTTAATCCAAATTCCCAATATTTTTTAGGTGATGTCACATTAGCTTATAATTTGAGTTAAAAATATCTTTTTTTTTTTTTTTTGAGATGAGCCAAGTGGAAAGTATTACCTCAGGTTCCTTATCCCAAAACAGACTGAGCTTTTGGGCAAACCCTGGTCCCAGGAGATCTCAAAAGCTACTGTGGAAACTTCACGGAAAGACTGGGAACTTTGAGCATGACAAAGGTACCCCTTGAACACATGCATGCACAAATGTATACCTGCAGGAAGCTCTCAAACCTATGACAAGCATTTCTGCCAGTGACAGAGGACTCAGGTGTACAATTCCTTGGAGTACTTTAGGCAAGTCTTCGTAATTGTGATACATGAACGTCACATCTGGTGTCTTCTGAGCATCAGTTGCTACCTTTTAAATCTACACGTTCATACCAGCTAGAAATAAAATAAAAATAGAATGAATGTCTTCTGGTCACTTAGAATTGGAATGAAGGAAGAATGCCCTTGTCCCACAAGGTACCTTAGCTCTGAAGGTAAAAGAGCTTATGGCTTCTACCTGTGTTAGAGACTAAAGTGTCCTGACGTCTCTCCTCCCTCCTTTCTCTTTGGTGTTCTCTGGCTCCCTAGTGCCACACTGAGGGGGAGATTCACTCCTAAAAGAGTGTGTCATTTTAAGTTGACTTTCTCGGAGCTGAGCTCAGAGCCATTGCCAAGGCCAGGGGGTGTAAATTCAGTCCGCCTGACGGGAGATGAAGGGCTGTGGGATTTATGACTTATTTGAGTTCTCATACATCACCCTCTGTGTCGCTCACTTATGGCCCTGCCAAAAGATAAAGAAATGTAGGATGCTTGGTATGGGCTGTGGTGACAGGCCAGGGACAAATGTCTCTGTTGGGTAAATTGATTTGAATGGCTCTAGTGAAATATCAGGTTAGGCTGAAAATATGATTGGGTTTAATGATCCTGTTGACTTCACACACTGTCGTGATTCCAAATCCTGGACAAGTTAATTCAGGCACTCTCTGGTGGGGAGTATGGATATGTGTGCATCCATATAATAACTAGTATCAGCAAACACCACCAGGCAAAACCCAGACTTGAGAGCATGTGATATATTGACTCCCCATTGAATATTGGAAATATTACTTGCAATTAATAGGATATTTATCTGGGAAAAACTGTTGAGAATGTTATTTCTTCTTCTACACCCTGAGCCAGCAGGCAGAGACCTAAAGGCATAAAAATACATAATGAAAAGACAGAGAACAGACAATTTATTGTATCCTGAAAAAAAAATTTAGTGAGCAAACTTAAAAAAAACAGTGAAGAGATAATTTTTTGCTTTATGTGAAAGTAGGTTTGTATTAGACCACTAAACCAAAGATTAAATCGATGGACCATTTTTCAATTATGAAGAAAAACATTGTATATGATTTTTTGAATGTGGTTATTTAGTCAAAAACAATTAGGTTTACATTTCTTTATAGGACCACAGTGGCTAGCAGATTTCTTTAGCATTTAACATTGTTCCTAAATTTCTGAATTTGCTTCTCGCAATAAGATGCTTTCCTTTCTGTTTTTATTACCAGTTAATTATTGTTGACTGCTTATGGTTTCTCTCTTTCTTTTTTTTTCTTTTTTGAGCAAGAAGGACTGATTCCAACTTCCAAAAGTTTTGCAAAAACACTTTATACGTTTCCTTTGCAGAAAGAAGTCCTATTACATCAAAATACCTTCCAAGGAGAGCTTTCCCTTGATGCTCAGTGCTGAGCAGAAACCCTGGCTACCTGGCCATCTCTTCCCTGGGTCTATATTGAAGTCTGGGAAAATTCTCCATCTGCCTTCCTTTGACCTAATGTATTTCTTTATTTCAGTGATTGAGAGTTCTGAAATACCATCTTTAATGGGTGTGGGGAGAATGGTAAATTGGGTTTAGAGAAGAATAAAACCTATGGTTCAGTGTGTTCTACTTTTAGAATAAAAAAAAAGCAAGAGTCAGCATCTGAGAGTGTTGTGCTCATATGTCAATGTGCTGTGCAGTGAGATCACCAAAACCAGGCCTTCCCTTCTGAGGAGGGGCACCAGCGTGATCGCAAAACTTGACACTGTCTTTGTGGAATATAGAGCTGCCCCCATTTTAGAGGTGGTCTTTAAGATGGCACAGACCTGTCCTCTTCCACCTTTTCATCTCTGGGTGACATATCACTAACTGTAAAAAAATCTGTTTGCGCAGGTCTCATTTTAGGAGATTCTCTTTACCTCATTTAATGGACACCACAACTCTTTTGTGGACCTGGTTGTTCTGCTAGTTCCCAACTCACACCTATTGCAACACACTTTCCACTTTACACTCATATTGACTTCTCTCTTTATCTCCATTTTTGTTTCCTATAAGAATATCTAGAATCAGAAAGAATGTAGAAAGTTGTCCAAAGGCAGCTTTTGTCCCAGTTGAGCCTGACTCCCAAACACAGGCTCCCCATCCTAGCACTTGGCCAGTTGCTACATTTAGGAGATTAAACATTTGTCTGTCCAGTCCCCCCTCTGGACTTGGGCCTTGCCACTACCCCCCTGACCTCACTAGTCATTCTGACCTTCCACAGTCTGGGACTCCTGCAGGCCTTTGTCTGAAAGGCACCTTTTCATGGTATTTTTGTAGTCTCTCTGTCCTCCTTTTTGGTTCTCAAATCAAATGGCACTCCCTACAAGTGAGCTGTTAATTTTCTCACATGACCTTCCCCATGTATCCTCTACCACATTACCCTGATGATTTTTTTTAAGGCAATGATTATTGGTTATATTAATGATTAATTTGGTTAGTGATTGACTTATTAAATGTCTGTCCCTCTCATCTACCTCCACTGGAATATGAACTCCATAAGAGCAGAAATCCTGTATAACTTGTTCACCCCTGTCCTCACCAGTGTCCTGATCATACTAGGCCCCAATATCTGTCCTATAAATGAACGAATCCCAGATTGAATAAATGTCCCTGGAAAAACAGAATAGCTAGCAAATAATTCTAATGCTACAAAATGTTTATTAAATGTTCCAACAAAACTTTGAGCATAATGTGTGGCTATGCAGAAAATAATGGGTGAAGAAGGCTGAGCAGACTGCAGGGGGATTAGAGTATCACTGGAGGAATGCAGAGATGAGCTGAGTGGAGGACTTCCCATAGAGACACAGAGCATTCCTGGAGGTGTGATCAGAAATAAACATGGCAGGAGAAACACAGACAGAACCATAAAAAGACCAGAGTTCATGTCCTGACTTTCCCTTTACATAGCTGTGGATTTGGGACCATGTATTTAATAAACATTATTTTTAAGATGCTTTCTAAATTCCAGGCACATTACCATCATCATTTCTCCCTCTCAGGTTCCTTGGCTGCTGAGTATATTAATCCATGGTTCAGAGGTTTATGAGAAATAATATATGTCAAGGAACCTGAGTTTTAGCAGATACTTTCATTCATAGTGATTATAGCTGAGTTTAGGTGACCTGCTAAATTTGGAAATGGGTTATTTAAAGTCAAGGAGCAGATCCATTACAATACCATAATTAGAATGGATAATCACATTTGCAGAAAATGGACTATACAATGAGTAAATGTAGTTTATTCATAAAGTGTTGGACCTTTGGACAGGGGAGATAAGTTCTAGTCTTCATATAACCTTGGGTTTGGGTACACACTCAAAAGAGAAAAAAAATTATTCCACTTATCTATGTCTCAGAATTCTTGTCCTTAAAATTATTATTATTATAAAGATACCTGAATGCTAACGTAAGCTCTTTGTTAGATTTCCATAAGGAAAGTAAAGATCTCCTCTATCTAGAACATTATGCTTAAGCAGAAAGGTGCTTTGTGAAGTATTATAATGGAAGTAATATGAAAAGAAGAACCAGCCACTCAATCATTTCACAAGGCAAAGGTGCTACCGCAAGTCATAATTCTAATACAAAGATCTCTGAGAATTAACTAATGATGCTGGGGTCAGCCAGAACTCCTAATGTCCTATGGCTTGTCACTGTGAATTGTGGTGTCACTTAGCAAATGCCTGCTTAAAGAGAAGAATGAGAGGGGAGGGGGCATTTGAACAGTGAGCCACTAGAAAATGGTGAAGAAAGTCTAGAGGGGAGAACAAAGGGGAAGAGAGAACAAGGAGAAAGAAAGTGCAGAAACAGATTTGCATGGCAAGAAGAAATGGGGGGTGGCTACAAAAGGGAACCCTGGCTTCTCGTTTGTCTAATAATATATTCCACTCCTCTTCCTGGTGGTGTGGCTGCCTCTTTGAAATGAAAACAGTCATGTTGGGGGCCTGTCAATCTTCCTTATATGGACACAGTTCCCTGAATATTGCCTCCTATCTCAAGAAATACTACCTGCAAAATTGAAGGGCTTGGATGATGGTCTTTCTCCATTAAGGGATAAACAGTATATGAACTTGTTCCAGATTCAGGCAGAGGCATCTCGTGGGGGGCAAAAGAACTGAAATTCTAATCTGCTACTACCCACAGCAACACTGGATGTAGCTTTAAACACATGGCCCTCCTATCATGTCCATTTTAGAGATGAAAAACTGAGGCTAAAACTAGCTGTGTTTTTTTTTTACCTGGGGTCACATGACTTGTGAATGATGGAACTGGATTTAAATTTCATGCTTATTTCTTATTTCATACTCCTCATGGCAGATTACTCTGGTCTGGGTGGGGGCATTTTCTAAAGCATTTTTCTTTTATATCATGTAGCGTATATACATAATAAGTAGGATGGGAATATGTAGTATTAAGAAATACAAGATTATCTTAGAGAAAACTTTCCTTCCTTTCAGTTCTTTTTTTTAAGAGAGAGAGAGAGAGAGAGAGAGAGAGAGAGAGAGAGAGAGAATTTTAATATTTATTTTTTAGTTATCGGTGGACACAACATCTTTGTTTGTATGTGGTGCTGAGGATCGAACCCGGGCCGCACCCATGTCAGGCGAGCGCGCTACTGCTTGAGCCACATCCCCCGCCCCCTTTCAATTCTTAATGTTGGCTTGAGGATTTAAGTGAAATAAACCAGTCACAGAAAGATAAATAGCTGTATGACTGATAGAACTTTCTCCGAAGCTCAGAGGTTGTAGTCAAACTCAATTCGGGGTATGATGGCAAGGTGCAAACTAAAAATTTTTAAGAGAATAATTCCTACCTATTTCTTAGTTTTCTTATCAAGTGTGATCAGCTATAAAGAAAAGCTACAAGGCTGTCTACCTCTTTGACATATTTTAAAGTACTCTGTGTTATAAAAAAGTAAGTGCCTTCATCTCAGTAGATAGTAAGTATTCAGTTGACTACTGTATTTCTAGATCTATGTAGGGGAACCCTCAGACACTCTTTAAGGTATGATTTTTGTCCTAAAGGAAATTATGTTTCACTTTGGATACATAAGATTAATAGCTATGAAAAAATTAAAATCCAGGAGTTTAGAGTGACTGATGTGAAGGTCATAAAAGTGCTGAAAATGAAAAGTAAGGATTTGAAGCCATCACTAATGTGATTTTAGACGTAAAAGAAAATGATATAAAATTTGTTCTACTTATTAAAGATAACAACAGGTTGTTATTTTTCTAGGACTATTTATAAATTTTATCCTATAATTTTAGATTCCTAAGAGAATAACATTTGATTTAGATTATTTTGTTGAAGGGTGTTGTAAGAAAAGAATGCTTTATGAAAATGAGATCCATCTCAAAAATGTTTTAATTTTAATTAAACTGAAATGGTTTACTTTTAAAATACAGGTTTTTATTTCTTTTTTTTCCTGGGGATGTATCTTACAGGCAGGGTGCTTCCATAGCATTGTGAAAGCCATGGGTTCAATCCCCAGCATCAGCAAAACCAAAACACTGTGTTTGTGTGTGTATTCTTTACTTTTCTGTGTGTGTGTGTGTGTGTGTGTGTGTGTGTGTGTGTATTCTTTACTTTTCTACCTTTGTGGTATTGTTTAATGTTTGTCCCCTTCAAAATTCATGTTGAAATTTAATTTCCATTTTAACAAGATTAATATGAGACTTTTAAGAGATAATTTAGCCACAGAAGGGATTAATGTCATTATAAATGGGTAAGTTTGGCCTCCTTTGGCCCATTGCCTTCTGTTTTCTGGTACATGAGGATCCAGACAACAGTCTGTAAAATGCTATCTTGGAAGAATTGAATGGTTTCACTAGTCACCAAACCTGTGTCATCTTGACCTCATACTTCCCAGCCTCCAGAACTGTGAGTTAATAAATTAATAGTTTTAGAAGTGACCTAGTGTACAGTATTCTGTTAGAGCAGCACAGGATAGAATGAGACACTTTTTTATGCTGGTATGCTGTTCTTAATATCTTTTTTTGATACCTTGGATTGAGCATTCCCTCAGTTTTCACATATTGCGCTCATTACTGTGGCAGTCAGATAAGTTGCCACCTCATCTGTGAACCACTTTCAGTTATTTTCTGTAAGATTTGTTAACTCTGCCAGTCATGTTTGATTATTTACTCATCTGGCTTTCCTCTTACATTTATGTTTATATTGTTTATATATTTATTTGGAATATCTGGCATAATGCTAAGCACATAGTAGATAGATTGTAGATAAATAAGTTACTTAAATTCCCATACTAAGGAGTAGAGTTTTTTTTTCACATTTGTGGAAAATTAGGTCTTTCATTTTCAAAGATTAGATCTTAGGCTATAAATCCTTAACTTTCTGTATTTTCAGTAATAAATTCAGCACCGATGGTGACTTAGAACATGAATTTATAAAAGTTGCTTGTTAAAACAGTTTATTGAAATAAGGGAGACTTAACAGAAAAATTATGTTTCAGTAGTCCATTTTATGCTGCTATAACAGAATTACCTGAGTCTTGAAAATTATAAAGAACAGAAATTTATTCTCCCAACTGTTGTTTGCTGGTTCCAAGATGTTGCCTTGCTGAGACAAGGAGGAATGGTTATAACCTCATGTGACATAAGAATAAGAGTGAACCTATCCACTCTAAGCCCTTTTCATAGCAACTTCAATTCATTCATGAAGGTAGGTCTCACCTCCTAACACTGTTGTATTGGGAATTAAGTTTCAAGATGAGTTTTGGAGGGGGGAAAAACATTCAAATCATAGCACTTTATATATTTTTACTGATTCTAAATTTAGATGTGATTTATTAATAAATTCATTTAATAAGTATTTATTGAATATCTGCTAAACTCCAGGGACTGGGGTGGACTTTGGTGGTATATTGGTGAGCAAGATATCTAACAAGGTCTTAAAAAAGGCAACAAATGAATACGCTGAGTTTCAGGTCTATTCAGTTGATATAATTGAATTAATTTTAGACAATCCTATTTTATATCTAATTAATATAGTTTAATAATGTTAAAAACAAGTTTTAGAATCCATGTGCTCTTTTTTTTGGGGGGGGGATACTGGGGATGAACCCAGGGGTGCTTAATCCTTGAGCCACATCCCAGCCTTTTTTTTTTTCAAAGTTTCGAGACAAGGTCTCACTAAGGTGTTTAGGGCCTCACTGAATTGCTAAGTTCGACTTAGACTTGTTATCCTCCTGGGCTGGGGCTGTGGCTCAGTGGTACCGCACTTGCCTGGCATGTGTGAATCACTGGGTTTGATTCTCAGCACCATGTATAAATAAAGGTCTATCAACAACTATAAAAAAAATTAAAAAAAGAAAAAAACTTGCTATCCTCCTGTGTCAACCTTCTGAGCAGATGGAATTACAGGCATCTACCACCGTGCTTAGTTTACTTTTTAAAAGTAATAAATTCAAAATTCTCTTGGTTTTGATGGTATTACATGTAATACTGAAGTTTTTCATAAAATCCAATTAGCCTGGGGCTGGGATTGTGGCTCAGCAGTAGAGCACTCGCCTAGCATGGGCGGGACCCGGTTCCATTCTCAGCACCACATAAAAAAAAATAATAAAGGCATTGTGTTGTGTCCATCTACAAAAAAAAAAAAGATATTCTCTCTCTCTCCCCCCCCTCTCTCCTTTAAAAAAAAATCTAATTAGCTTATTGGATTGGAGCTGATTCACCATGCAATGACTTAATAATTATCTGTTTCATTTACCATTGTAAATTCAACAGCTAGATTATTCAATTGTCAGACAAATTTGCAAAATTAACTTCAGTAAGTATTAACTATAGTACTGATTTAAAGTTTTAATATATATGGAGAGAGAGAGAGAGAGAGAGAGAGAGAGAGAGAGATTTCATTTCTGTCAAAATCTGTTAGTGATTTTTTCTGTTAGCTTTTTTTGGGTTTTAGGTGGACACAATATCTTTATTTTTATTTTTATGTGGTGCTGAGAATTGAACCCAGTGTGTCACACATAACAGGTGAGTGTGCTACCACTTGAGCCACATCCCCAGCCCCTAAAGTTATATATTTTTTTTAAAGAAAAGAGCTATATCTGCAGGTGATTGTATAGAGCATGCTTTATAATGTTTTAAAGAAGATTGTATTCTCTGTAGAAGATAGATTAAATGGAATCTTCTTGACTAGTGATGATTTAAATTGGTTTAATTCAAAACAAATTTTATATCTTCAGTGAAAATAGTTGCTCATCGAATTTAAAAAATAAATGCTAATTGAAAAGTAGATATGTATGTGAATTACTTTTGAGGTAGCTGTTGAAATAGTTGTATGTGGTATGTGTTAGTGTGGGCTTAAAAAGTGCAACAATTCTGCAAATGGTAGGGTGTAGAAAAGTCACATGACTATATGGTAGCTTGGAAGAAATAAAACATTGTTATATAAATGTTGTTATTAGAAAATAGTAGTAGTCTTTAAAATACAAGGAATTCTTAAGATTAAAGATTCCTGGCTTGAATCTTTTCTGTGAATCTTGCTATGCTTTAGCCATGTCCTGTTGTCTCTCTTATAGTCAAATAAAGAAATAAAGAATATCATCCAGGTTAAGTCTTTCTTGGCAAAAGAGATTAATAAACATTAAAGAGAGGAATTAAGACATATGGATCTTATTCTGACTACTTTGTCTTTGAGATTAGAACTGATAGAAGGTTACAATGAAGGAAAGTTGTAGAGGGAAAGAAATTACATATACATTAAGAAAATGAAAACAATGAAGATATTACTCCATAGTTCCTTAATTCAAAACCTTGATAATGTATTTGTTTTAGAATTCACAATTTTCTTTTAATTTTAAAAACCTGAATTAATATTATGTACTACATATTATGTAACATTCCCTAGATAACTCTATAGCAGGATCCTATAACCAAGTACATCAATATTTCTGAATTGAAACACCAAAATATACACAGAGCAGAATAAAATAGGAGTATGATCACTCTTACTTCCATTCAAGTGAGGTTTTACCACCAAATAACTTATTTAAAACTTTGTTTTTTAAGAACTTTTTGAATTTTAGTTAAGGAGTTATGGACCTCTTTCTGTTTTACTCTTGAGTGTCTGTACAGGCTACTCTTGTGAAGGAAAGAAGATACACTGCTCTGTTTTGATTTTTATGAAATACATGTTTCTGGTGAAGTAATGTGTATGTATATGAACACAGTTTTACATTATGCATCTATACAGACAGATGTATATATATCTATATACAAATTTAGGAAAACTTTGTGCATGTTTTATTTGTGAGTGGGAGAGAGATAGTGAGATAGTCGGGAGTAAATGGATTGTAGGGAGAGAAGTGGTGAACTGGGTCATTAACACTGTTTCCTCCTTGTGCTAGTAGGTCAGGTTTGGTTACTAATGTGTGAAATAAAACCTTGATTTTAGTTTCACAGCTGTGTTAGCACTTAAGCTGATCACTAACAGATTTTCTTGACAGAAATAAAACCTAGACATTCCAGGACTATGTAAAATCACCAGTAAGCAGAATATTCCATATGCCACACAAAACAATGGTAAAAAAAATTGAAACAGTCACAACAGAATGATTTGAAATACTGCTTTATTAATCTTAAGGAATTGGAAGTGTTTAGTGCAGTACGTAGGTACCCAGAAGCTATTTCAATTTGCCTCTTTAATAGCTAGTACAAGCCTTGAGCTTTAAGACAAAGAAATAAAGAATAAGTGAACCAGTTGAATAGATAGTAGGATTTAGGTAAGCAGAATCTAATGATTCAAATTGGAAAAAGGCCTGGGCACAGGGGATTAACACCCCAACCATTATGAAAAGTCACACAGGATCCTCAAGAGGGTTGCACTTTTGTTTATTCAGAACTTTTGTAAGATTGTGCTAAGATACTATGAAGAATACTTGGACTCTAGTATTAACTATTTAAGTGCCAATACATGTCAATAGAAATTACCATTATTTTTACTCAATTATAGCAACTAAAGGTCAGGCCCTGGATCAAATGAAATGAGTTCATGGGTTGGAATGCATGTATGTATTTCTTTTTAAATATTAAATATTTTTACAATTTAATTTAATGTTCCAGATCCATATAAACATTAAAGTAGGATTATGATCACCCTTATTTCAATTCAAGTGAGGTTTTACCACCAAATGCACAAGAAATGTTTTCATTCCCTTACATTGCTTTTACAATGCTTTTTCTCCAGCCTTCTGTTCTTTGCTGACAACAGCAAGTGTACGTACTTTGTTAGATCAGTTAATGCTGATTCCTGCAAGAAGAAAACTCAGGAAGTGAGCTTAGACATTGTGAAGAGGAAGCACAAAGAATGAGGCAATTGAATGAGGAATATTGGAAGGATTATTTAAAAGTGTGAGTCATGAGCTGTATTAATATTAATTTCCCAGGTTACCAGTCTTCATATATATATCATGGTTTATTTTACTTGGTTCATTTATCCACATATATAGATGGTAGCAAGTGAGTACAAAATGGTGAATACAAAGAAAATTATCAAATTTTCTTTCAGACCAAAAAGCTTAATAAGTATGCCTGTAACCACAGTTCTTGTCCCATAACCATGTACTAATAAACTTGAGCCATGCAATAAAAGATTATAAAACAGAAGACATTTAGTGAAGCTAAAGCAGCTTTTACATAAATCTTTATTTACCACATGATGCATACTTGATGAAATATATTTTTAAAGATTCCCTTTAGGACACTAACACTTATTCTGTTATGTTATAATAACCTGTTTAATTCTGAATAATTGTTTTTTTTTTCTATTTAAATGAAGAGCTCAATGATGGAAAAAAACATTTCCTGCAGTTTTTATTCCATGCTAGAATTTGGAAATTACATGTGGTAAAGCCAACAGGAACAGCTGTGAGACTGACGGAATTTCAATTATGAGGTTTTTATTTTATTAATTTAAACTGTGTTTTGGGGAGTGGACAGAAAGGGAAGAGGAAGATTTTTAAATCATGCCCAATAGTTTTTGGTTTTCTGTCTTTTCTTTATTAATGGTATAGATGGCTATAACTTCAAATTTATAATATGGGAGATTTGTGTATTATTAGATAATTCACATCTTGTTGGATTTTCTAAATATCTTCAATCCTTTTTAGAAACAGGTTAAAAAATATATAACATGAAAATAAGATCATATTTATTCTGCAGGATTGTAAAACCAGCAGTCTGTATTCCAAAGATGAAAATATGGTTTTGTTCAGCACTATAAATAAATAGACTTTATATTGCTGCTTACATTTCTGTTTTCTTTTGATAAATTATCAATATTAACTAAAATGAACTGAGTGTGTTGACAGACCAGGAAAAAAATTAAAAAGCTTGTGTTGCTTAAAAAAAAGCAGCTTTTAAAAATAAAACTTTACTCCTATAGACTGTTATATATGATCTGTGTTTCCACAAGGAAATGTTGATTAAGTAGTTTCCATTTTGGTATTACAGTATGTCCTGTTGTAAGTTGCTGACTGTATGAAAATCTTTTAAGTCAAAAAAGCAGCTCGGCTTAAACCCCTACTATTCATTATGGCAGAAACCAGAAATAGAAATCCACCAGTTTTATAATCTTTTGAGTTCCTGCATATCTTTTAGAGTAAATTAGTTTTTCATAAAGTTTTAAGAAAGGCTATTAGCTATAGAACTAAGTCACATTATGTGTTCTTATACAAAAGGTCTTTTAAAATGTGATTTACTAAATGCATATCTAGTGGTGGTGGTGGTGTTATTTTAAAGGAAACCTTAGCCTAGAATTAGTGCCCAAATTGTCTGTTAGTGGAACTGTAAAATATATTGTTAAACTATAAAATAGGATAATTAAGCATAACTGACAAAACTTGTTTATATGTAATACTTGTCAGGGTAGACTTATTTTGGATGTAATAAAAAGTCCAGATATCTTTTCTGTTAAATAAGTAACTCATCCCTGGATATATTGAGGATATTTGACTAAGTTTTTGCCAGTAAGGTCAATACTGAATTGTGAATATGTCTGCTTGCAAAAGTGTAGTAGTAATTCAGTATAAAGTGAGATTAAGTTTTTGTCTTTAAATGTTACAAGTTCTGAGGAGTGTGACTTGTGTTTTCTGAATAAATGATTCAGTTTCTATCAGTACCTGGAAGAGGAAGGGAAGGAAACATCCTTATATCTGCTATTTTATAAAAAATTTAAGACTAGTCAGTGTTAAGTTGCTAAGTTATTACTTTGCAGTAGTTTTGATACATGCCATGATCAGTAATTTTTACTTCAAAATTATTTTTATGTTTAATGAGATTTAATTGTTTACAGGTTAATATTATACTATAAAGGAGACAGAAACTTGAGTGGCACTTGGAAAGAAAAACTGTCATTTGTAGTCTGATGTGGCGTTCAAATTTAAATTAGTGATTTGGGAGAATTAAATTAAGATTTTAATATCATTTAGAAGTAAAACTTTTATGCCATTTCAAGATAAACTAAGGAAATAAACCATAAAGCAAAGACTTTCTTTTTTTTGTTCAGATACAGTAAAGATGGGACTTTAAAAATGCTTTCTAATGTTTATAATACACCTTTCATTTGTCAAGTTAGAGTTCAATTTGTCATATAGTATTTTATATATCATTTATATTAGTATGTTGTCTTATACTTTGAAATTTAATGTTCTCAAAATAATAGCTAAATTTTATAGTTAAAGATTATTAAATAAGAAAAATTACTATTCATGAGAACAATCAAAATTGTTTAATTGTACTTTAGTTTATTGGAATGCATTTTAAAAAATAAGTTATTATTATTATTTTTAAAGAGAAAGAGAGAGAGAATTTTTTAATATTTATTTTTTAGTTCTCAGCAGACACAACATCTTTGTTTGTATGTGGTACTGAGGATCGAACCCGGACCGCACGCATGCCAGGTGAGCCTGCTACCACTTGAGCCACTTCCCCAGCCCCAGTTATTATTATTTTTGAGATGTGTCTTGCTATGTTGTCCAGGCTGGCCTCAAACAGTTGAGTTCAAGTGATCTTCCTGCCTTGTCCTCCTGTGTAGCAGGAACTGGACTACAGGCTCAACCCAGTTATGCTGGGCTAAAATAGTAATCTTTTCTATCTGTAAAGATGTTTTTGTTTGAGTTGTTTAGTGACTGTCAACAAGAAATTTTTTGTTCAGTATAACTTTAAATGTTAATTGGTATAGTAGTTATAAAGAGTACATGAAATATACATAGGATGTATTTATTATTTTGTTCATAGCGTATTTTGAAAGAAACATTGAAGCTAATGTGAATATAGTAAACAATATTGGAAATGAACTTCAAATTGTATTAAGTATCTTAAGATATGTCTAAACTGTTAATTTCAAGGAGGTAACCCTGAAAAGTTAGATCAACAACTCTGAGTAAAGGTTTTCAAAATAGAGGGCCTTCTCTTTTTTATGAATGGCAAATGATGTACAAAACAGTTTCATTTTGAGGTAATGGTGAATACAAAATGTAACTGAAGCTATGTAAAGTAACCATGGAACTAAATTCAAGACATTGGTATTTTTGATCTATATAAGTACCCTATAGTTTGTTTACTGATTTTAACAGTGGTTGCTCACTTTAAGATTTGGAAAGTACAGAAAAAATAAAAAGTGATAATAGCATTTGCTAAGAGGTATAAGTACTTAGGAACATTTTGGTGTTGATTTCCTTCCTTTTTTTTCTCTCTGTATATTCTACATATTACACATGCATGTTTATACCAGTGTTTAAATTGGGATCATCCTGTTGCTGTAATAGCATTAGATTTTAACATAAAAAATTGATTGTTTATATGATCACATTCAGATGTTACAATTTGTAGGAACATAGTTTTTGCTTTTGAGAAGAATTCAACAAATTGTTTGAAAAGGCCAGACAGTAAAATATTTGAGCCTTTGCAGTCCAAGAGTCAAAATGAAGATATAATATAGGGTTTTATAACCACTTAAAATGTGAAAAACATTATCAGCTTATGCGCCCCCCCCTCCAAAAAAAAAAAAAAAAAGCAGCTGGTTGGGTATGACCCATGGCTTTAGTTTACTAACCTCTGCTTTGGAAGATTATTTGTTTATATCTTATTTGTATTTCACTCTGTGTGTATGTGTGCATGCACATCTGTCTGACTATCCATCTAAATCTTTTAACACTTCTTGATAGGACTCAAAGGCACTAAGCTAGGCTGTGTGTTTTTAAAAACTAGGGAGTTTGGGCTGTGGCTCAGTGATAGAGTGCTTGCCTAGCATGTGCAAAGTGCTGGGTTTAATCCTCATAAAATAAAAATAAATAAAATACAGCTATTGTTTCCAACTACAACTAAAAAGTAAGTGTTTAAAAACAAAAACAAAAACCAAGAAAACCGAAGAGCTTGTTCGCAATCCCAGTCTTATCGTTGCCAGAATCAGTTTGCTGGCTCCTGGAGAGAGGGGGCTGATCGTGACTTAGTGAATTCTGCTGCTTATAGTCTCCCAAGTAGATGTACTTGCTGAACTTAGAAGTGAACTTGATTTAGCCTTTATGGGAAACAGGAAACAGATATACTTGGGTCTAATGCTATGAAATGAGGATACTGTATAGAAGATATTAGACCTAGCTGAATTTGGCCTTGAAATATCATGGGCTTCTTTCCCAAATCTAGTTTTTCTTGACCTCTTGTTATTTTAGTGTCTTTTTTTTACTTTAGAGATGATCTTAAACTATTAATAAATAATTTTATATGTTAATGTAAAAGAGTAAAGCCTAAAATGAGAGCAATAAGTTAGCTTTAAAAAAGTGTCTTTTTCTTGGGATATGAAGTGTGTCCTACAGTGTATTCAATTGGGAACAACTGCTGTAATTTTGGTATTGCCATGGTACTGTTTTTAAATATGTTTTTTTAGTTGTACATGGACATAATACCTTAATTTTATTTATTTATTTTTATGTGGTGCTGTGGATTGAACCCAATGCCTCATATGTGCAAGGCAAGTGCTCTGCCATGGAGCCACAGTCCCAGCCCGGCTACTGTTTATTTTTAAAAATAGTTTTTATTTTCTTTTTTTGAGAGGTCTATATGTAAATACTATAACTCTCATTTTTAACTTATGTGTGCAAAGCTTTTCTAATTAACCTTTAACCCAATGAGTCTCAAGTTTTCAATTCTGCAAGTACTTCAGTAAAATTACCAGGTACATTAAAGTAGGTTGGAAATTTTAATCTGGAGCTTATATATATTACCATAATTAATATTATAATCTATTATTATAAATTATATATTGTGTACTATATTTATGTTTTTATAGGTGTTCCACGTCTGGAATTATGGAACAAAATGAATTAAAGAAAATGTATTTGGAACAATATTAGTAAATAAAATTACATGATGTTACTTTAAGCTGTTATCTTAATAATATGTACAAAAATTACATGGTTTAACTCCCTTTTGGGGGACAATTTACAAGCTTACAGATTTGTAGTTATAGCACAAATTTATACTGAATCTTTGTTCCAAAAAAGTTCTATTTTAAGATGGCTTTCCTTCTTGGCATGTTTATTTCATAGGAACATGAAGAGGAACACAGTCGTTTGTATTATTCTTTGCCCTTCTAGTGAGCAGTTAAAAAAACTAGTAAGCAGTTAAAAAATAGGTGTGAATGGTAAACTAGGATTGCATTTCATAGCTTGGTGTTGCCTTTAGTACCAGAAATACTTATTTAGATAAGGAGTGACAATAAGTTTCTAACTTGAACAGATTTGCTGTTAACACTACTCTGCATGTCTGTTGGCCTGTAGGTTCTTTCCTGCAGAACTTGGAACAGAGGATAATATGTGTTTTAATGGCTAATGTTTTGTTCTTATGGTTTGGTTCTGACATGTTGCTGAACTTTTAAAAACTTCTTAATAATTTTGACCATAACATCTAACTCAAAATTTCCTTTTAATAAAGCTCTTCAGTTTGTTAACTTTTTTTTTTTTTTTTAGTTTTCGGCGGACACAACATCTTTGTTTGTATGTGGTGTTGAGGATCGAACCCGGGCCACGCTCATGCCGGGAGAGCGCGCTTCCTCTTGAGCCACATCCCCAGCCCTTCAGTTTGTTAACTTATTCTCAGATGTTTGCTTTAATTTCACAATTCCCTTATATAGGACTATGTTTTAGATTGAAAGATGATTTTCCTGACTTACTACTTCACTTACTGTGTTGTTTTCCACTGATGGTGAAGGATTTGCACTGTTGTATGTTTACATTCTTTGCTGATTTTATTCGCATTTTTTTCTGTCACCAACCCTCATTTTCCATCCAATGCCAGTGTGCCACATTTAACAAGAAAAAATGGTCAACCAAATCTACAGGCATAGAAGAAAGGTTTGAACTTGTGATGTTTTATTATTATATTATGTTATAATGTCTTAATTGATTTATTCAATTCAGACATTTAACTGGTTAACAAGTATGGACTTATTAAATAAAAATTTGAAGGAAATAAGATCTCATCAGTATTCACTACAGAAAATGCGGGTTGTTTTTTTCATTGTGTGGTTGTACAGATATGCCCACTGCCTGAATGAAGATGGTCTAAAGATTTAAAAGGTTTTTAGAGTTAATACTTTTTTATGGCAAAGCATTTAAAATTTTTTGAAGAAATGACAATCAGGGCTTAGGATGTAGCTCAGTAGTTGGCGCTTGCCTAGCATGCATGATTCCCTGGGTTCCATGCCCAGTACAACAACAACAACAACAACAACAACAACAACAACAACAAAAGAAATGAAAACCAGTTACTCATTTTTGAGTATTTGTTGCTTTTTTGTTGGAACTACAAGATTAAATCTCCAATAAACAACTACAGTATAGTACTTTTTTTTTTAACATAGGGAAACATTTGTCTTTGACCAGTTGTACAATGTATTGCAAACTGTCTTTTAGTAATCAGAATGTAGAAAAAGTATTGATTAAACCACATTAGTAATGTTTTTAGTTTGTAGAGACAAATGCTTCTGTATGTTTTCCTAAATTTTCTTAAAAACTGACCCAAAATTTAAAGGTTTGCCCAAAATCAAGTTTTCTTATTCCAAGATATTTGTTGCCATACTCATTCTGTTTTTTTGTTTGTTTGTTTAATCTAAATTTTGAAAAATTATTATTTCCCAGATAGGAGCTAGAGGTTTTTTTTTTTTTTTGTTTTTTTTTTTTAGTGAGAGAGAGAGAGAATTTTAATATTTATTTTTTAGTTTTTGGCGGACACAACATCTTTGTTTGTATGTGGTGCTGAGGATGGAACCCGGGCTGCATGCATGCCAGGTGAGCGTGCTACCGCTTGAGCCACATCCCCAGCCCGGGAGCTAGAGTTTGAAAGAGATTAGGGATCACTCTTTGGAAACAAAAGATGTTCTTAATGATTTTAATTTGGGTCCACAACTGAAAATCATTTTAGTATTGTGTTGAATAAGAATTCTTACCTAGTTACCTATAAAAGGATCATCCACATAGATTCCCATTGCTGTGCCATCATTATGTCATTGCAATTTTCATAGAGTCTAAGGAGTGAGGAAGCATAATTTTTTCTGGTAGTGCACTATACAATTCTGAGAACCTTGCTGTTGCAACCTGAAATCATAAAAACTCTTTACTTAAAACATGATTGGATTTTTCTGGCAGTGTGATGGCTGTCTTTCCATGACTTAGTTTTTGTGCAAACTAGGACTCATGGTGAATGGAAGAACTCATTAGACATTTCTTATTTGAGATTATTAATATCTTTTGATAAGAATTTTGAGTAGTTAGTGAGAGTTGACTGAGAAGTTAGAAGCTAGTTCCATATCTGTGTATAATGTATTAAAAAACACATACACCTAGTCTCGTCCTCTGAAAATGCATCTATAAAACCAGGATAAAATGGATGGAAGAGCTATTTGAGGACTCTGCAGAATAAATAATACCAGGTGGATTGAAAAAGAAGAGTAGAATTCAGAGTATCATCAAAATGGCTGTTACTTTACAGTTTTTTTCTTCCAGTGACCCTAGGACCTGAATTCAACAGTCTGAAACCTAGATAGTGGAGAGAGAGAGAGAGAGAGAGAGAGAGAGAGAGAAAGAGAGAGGGGTAAAGATGGAGATAATCTGCAAAAGAAGCCTGATAGCTGTGACTCAGGATTAAAATCCTTTCCCCTTTTCCCCTTCTCCTTTCTCTCTGTAACTCTGTGATAATGTCATCAGAAGCTGTAGTGGAAGCCTGCAGCTGCAACTCTGAGGGATAGGAAAGTTACTGTCCAATTGACAAATCCTATTGCTTCCACCTTCTTTTCTCTGACTTTCTACAGCTTGGTCTCAAAGCAGATACAGTATCAGAAGTGTGTGACTAAGCAGGATGCTGAAAACTCTAGCATTCTGGTAGGAGAAATGAGAAAGGGTGCCCCTTGAGATTGGAAAGTGGTAATTGTGAATGCTCTAGAAATGAAGAGAAAAGTCTTGGCAGACAGAAGATAAAAAGAAGACATGTAAATGTTAGAACTAAAAAATACAGTAGGTGGAAAAAACTCCACTGGATGGCTGACTAGTAGAGTGTGATGACACAGGGAAAATATCAATGTATTTGAAGATAAAGTAGAAAAAAATTTATCTGAACGACAGTTTTAAGATTGAATAGAATCTCAGTGAAGTGTGAAAAAAAAAAAACATTAGGCATTTTGAGAAAGAATCGGTGCTAAGGAAATACAGAAATAAGTGACTTGAAAACCTCACAGATTTTGTGAAAGCCTAAACACAAATTCAAAAAATCTAACATGGAATAAACCCAAAGAAGCCGATCCACAGAAATGTCATAATGAATCAGGAAAGTAAAAAGAAAGAAAAACGGTCAAAAGCAAGCAGAGAAAAACCATATGTTATTTTTGATAACTGAATTCCTCATCAGAAATTATGTAAATGAGAAGAAAAAGGCAAAATATTTCATAAAATACTGAAAGATAAGCATTGTTTATAAACAGCAAAAATACCCTTTACAAACAAAGGTGACATAAGGGTATTTCCAGGGGAAGGAAAACCTGACAGCATTTGTTTCCAGCAGGCCTGAACTGAAAGAATTCCAAAGGCCGTTCTTAAGACAGAGGGAAATGGTACCAGAATGGAATATGGATATTAGGAATGAAAGATGATAAATGGAAATGCTAGCTATCATAGAAACTGTTCTCTCCATGTCAGTCCTAAAAAAATAAATGGGCTATTGAAAACATAATGTCAATTTATTCAGCAATTTTGTAGTTGAAAGCAAAAATTATGACATGAACTGATGTGGTTTTTTAATGGAGGTAGTAATATATATAAAATCTACAATCGATTTGAAATAGTAATATGCTGATTTTACGTGGATTCTGAAAAGTTAAACATGTTTTATAATGCCTAGAGCTTGTACTTATAAAATAGATGTTAGAATCACAATGGATAAATTAAGATGGAATGTTAAAAAAGTGCTCCAGTAACCTAAAAAAGGGAAGGAAAGGGGAAACAGGAAACAAGCATAAAACAAGTAATAGAATCATAGATGTAGTTCTTACACATCAATAACTACATAAAAATTTTAAATGCTATAAACACAGTAATTAAGACTTTGTCAGAGTACAGTAAAAAATGACCCCACTTTATGTTGTCTCACAGCAAATGCAGTAGTGTAAGTAAATTGAAAAGGAAAAGATGAAAATAGATATAACCTGCAAACAGTAATGAAAGGAAAAATATTTGCTATATTAATGACAAAATAAACTTAAAATACCCAGCATTCAGAGTATAAAAGAATTGATAAAAGGATTAGTTTACTAATCATAAGTGTGTGATTACATAACAGTAAAATCAAAAGTACATGAAGCAAAACTTTACAGATCCTTAGGGAGAAATAGAGAATGCAGTGTTTATAGTTGAAGATTTTAACATTCTTTCCTTAGGAATAGATAGAACTAGTAGACAGAAATTACCAAGAATATAGAATATTTGGATGACACTGCCAACCAACCAGCTAGATGTAATTGACATTTGTAGGATATTTTATCCAACAAGAACAGAATATTCATTTTTTTACAACTATACCTGGAATAGTCACCAAAATACACCACATATTAGTCTTAATACAAATCTTAACGAATTTAAGACAATTGAATGCATACAAAATATTTTTCTCAGATTATAATGGAAATCTACAAGAAATAAGGAACAGGAAAATTTCCGAGTATTTAAATAATTGATAGGGGATGTCTAAGTAATGTTTTAGTTGGGTAAAAGAGGAAGGGGTCATGGAAAATTAAAAATCATTTTCAACTGACAGTAAATGAAAATATAATGTCAATTTATTCAGCCTAAGCAGTTCTTAGAAAAACAAAAGCAGTTCTAGAAAAACAAAAAGACCTCAGATCAATAATCCGTGGTTCCGTCTCAACACTAGAAGATAAAAATGAAACCAAAATGAGAAATTAACAAATTCAAAAGAAAAGAGTAACAACCAAAGTCAGTGAAATTAAAAGCTGGGTTTCCGGCGGCCGGGGGCGGCAGGCAACCGCTGAGGCGACGGCGGCGTGGGTTGGGCTCCAGAGGGCGGTGGCACTTCAGACTCCCCGGAGCGGGAGCCCACACGGGCGGGCGCCTGAAACAAAGGGGAGCGGGAGTCGGGGCGCCGCGGGTGGGCGGTCATTTGGTCAGCGCGGAGCCGGCCAGCGGGTGCCCACGCTTCCCCGTAGCCCGGCCGGCCCACACGGCCTCAGGGCGGGAAGATGCCGCGCGTCGTGCCTGACCAGAGAAGCATGTTCGGGAATGAAGAATTCTTCAGAAAGCTGAGCCGCGAGTGTGAGATTAAGTACACCGGCTTCAGGGACCTGCCCCACGAGGAGCGCCAGGCGCGCTTCCAGAACGCCTGCTGCGACGGGCGCTTGGAGATCGCTTTTGTGGCCACAGGAACCAATCTGTCTCTCCAGTTTTTTCCGGCCAGCTGGCAGGGAGAACAGCGACAAACACCTAGCCGGGAGTATGTCGACTTAGAAAGAGAAGCAGGCAAGGTGTATTTGAAGGCTCCCATGATTCTGAATGGAGTCTGTGTTATCTGGAAAGGCTGGATTGATCTTCAGAGACTGGATGGTATGGGGTGCCTGGAGTTTGATGAGGAGCGAGCCCAGCAGGAGGATGCATTAGCACAACAGGCCTTTGAAGAGGCTCAGAGAAGGACACGTGAATTTGAAGATAGAGACAGGTCACATCAGGAGGAAATGGAGGCAAGAAGACAACAAGACCCTAGTCCTGGTTCCAATTTAGGTGGTGGTGATGATCTCAAACTTCGTTAATAGTAGCACAGCAAATGTGCTGCCCATCTTTACATACACATTGCTTCTAGTTGGCAGAAATAATTCATTATAAGACCAGAAACTGTGATAACTGGAGGTACTACGGTCTATTTCTCAAACCTAAGGCAGTAAAAAACATCACAAACTACCATGGTTTTGCACTATGATTATAATACCTACATTTCTAATTTTTAAAGCATATAGCCAGTAATAATTTGAAATTTTTTTCTATGCAAGCTTACCTTGTTGGCATTATTTCAGTTGAAACTATCAATTTGTAAAGCTCTTTTTTCCTCCATTCTAATTTAAAGTTCATGTCATTTTAAAACAAATTTAAGTTTTTAATCCAAAGGGCTTTCTTTGATCAGTTGCTTTTTTTTTTTATACTTTTAGATGTGTTGGTTACAGTTTCTTTTTAAATAGGCAGTCTTGATTTTTTTTCCTTCATTTCCTTTTGTTTTTATTGTCTGTTGCATTTAAAAACTGTTGATACGTTTGCATTATTTACAAGCTAAAAACCTAGTAGCATAGAACTGTCTGCCACAGCCTTCCTACACAAAGTTTACAGTTGTTAAAGTTGCAGTATCGTTTTAAATGCTAATAACGAGCACCCTTTCTTTCCTTTTTAAACATAAAAATTTAAATTTTATTAACTCTGTAATCTGCCCCAGGTGTGTTTTAGATTCTGCTTTGTAATCATGAGTTTGTGTGGAGATATTCTCCATAGATGATAACATTCTACTGAAATGCCTAAAGAAGTCACAGGCTGGCTTCTGTTTTATTCAGGGATTTTTTTTTAATCAATCAAAAGGGATACTGGAGCTTCTTTATGTATGTAACAACATATTAAACTGGAGACAGTGATGAATCAGCTACAAAGGTAATATTGTATTAAAATAATGTTTAAGATAGCTGCTTTTATGTGTTTTATAGTGCATGCTTTTGTAAAAACAATACTGGGTAATGAAAGATTAGTCTTAGAAAATGTTCATCTGTGCAGAGGATACATTTTCTTTATTCTGGGGGAAAACATTCACAATTATATATGGTATTTTGCAAAAGGACTATTATTAGCACCTTTTGAGATGAATAGTTAAGAATATTTTTTAAATAGGCTTACTGTCAAATTGGGTGCAACTTTTTTTTTTTTTAAATACAAGACTGGAAGAAAGTGCTGAGTCATTTGGCACAAACTTACGAATACTTTTCATGGTCATGTTCATTAAATGTTAATACATTTCTGAATTTTTGCAAAAATGTATTTTATCATAACAAAATGGCATTATTTTGAAGAGTAGAAAAACTGACACACAATTCAGAAAATGAAATCTGAATAAGGTCATTGCATTTAAAAAGCATATAAATATACTTGATTGATGAAGGAGGTGTGATTTTCGATGTATATAGGTCTTTTAATTCATAAACAGATATCCTGTATCAGAATAAAAAATATTTGTTATATATTTGAAGTCATGCATGGTAAGGAGTGTGTTTAAATTGTTATAAACAATAATACATCATAAAAAACCATGCTGATCTTGTGTAACTAAGTACTATGAATGAATTTGGTTGGTATTTGGTGTTGTGCAGCTCACATGTTTACACACTCAGTGCCCTAATTTCCCCTGAGGGAATCGCCTTTTAAGTGATCCTTACAGTGGTGTTTTAAGGTTACTTTCTCACAGAGCTCCTTGGTTTTTGACTTCTGCACTTTGTATTTTTTTAATAACATGATGATGGTACATTTTTCTCTATTGCTTCCAGCTAAGGGCTTTTAGTCCACCAGTATAAGATCAAATGTTAATAAATAAATGTTCCTGTTGCCATTCTTCTGTAAATACTGGATTTCCCTGTGTCGTTTAGTACTGTGTTGCTTCTGTCTGTCTTAATGCTGGCATTAAGATTATAAGCCCTTTTTCTCCAGTAGTTCAGGCCTTGAAAACTACTTTTTTTAAGTTATTGATGCAATTTGATATGTTTTCATAATCCATATTTAAGCAAAATTACATCATTGTATCAGCTTTTCTAAATTCATCTCCATCAAAACTTGCCTTAAGCTACCAGATTGCTTATGCCACCATTAGCCATATTGTGTGTTACATGTTTTACTTTCACAATAAACTTATGTGTAGTGAAAAAAAAAAAAGCTGGGTTTCTTTTTCATAGATCAGTAGAAATTGATTATCTTTAACATTATGATAGAAAAGATAAGACAGGAAGAACCAGTGTTATCAGTGAAAGAAGGAATGTAGTTAGTCTACTGGAATCCAGAGGACAATGAGGAAATGTAGAAAGCCTCTCTGGACATAAATTTAACATTTTAGGTGAAACGGACCAGTTCCTTCCAGCAAACTTCCAAACTTTACCTAAGATGAAACAAATAAGCTTAATTAATTCCTTATTAAAGAAGTTGAATTCAGCTGGCCTTGGTGGTGCATACTTGTAATCCCAGCCACCCAGGAGGCTGAGGCAGGAGGATCTCAAGTTTGAGGCCAGCCTCAACAACATAATGGGACCCCAAGAAACTTAGGGAGGTCCTGTCTCAAAATAAAAAGGATTGAAGATGTGGCAGAGGTTAAGTACTCCTGGGTTCAATCCCTGATTTAAAGAAAAAATAGTTGAATTAATAGTTAAAACCTTCCAAAAATATTCAAACCCTGAATAGTTAAAATGGTCAAGCCTATGAAATATTTAATGAAAAAATAATATTATTTCACTGACGATGTTTTCCAGAACATGAGAAGTGGAAACACTTCCCAACTTTATATGAAGCAGAATTAACTGATACCAAAACCAGACAAAGACAGTAAACAACAAAGGAAGAAGGAGGAAAGAAGGAAAAAAAATTGTGGACTAGAATACCTCATAAGTATAGTTGTGTAAATTAAAAAAAAAAGGGAAAGTGGATCCTACTATTCAAAAACAGAATAATATACCATTACCCACAAAATCTATAGTTAATGCCATAGTTAACGATGAAAGCATGAAGATTATTTTCCTCCATGAATGAGAATAAGACAAGGATTTTATTAAATATTTTTCTAGACATCCTGATCAGTGTTAATATGGTAACAGAAGGACATAAAGGCATACAGATAAGAGGCAATGTAGAGAATCCCTCAAAAAACCTGAAGTTTAACAAGGTTCCAGAATGCATTGCATTTACCCTTCCCTGCAGTTTTTTTTAACTTTTTTTAATATTTATTTTTTGGTTGTAACTGGACACAATATCTTTATTTTATTTATTTATTTTTAATGTGGTGCTGAGTATCTAACCCAGGGCCTTCCATGTGCTAGGCGAGCGCTGTACTACTCAGCCACAAACCCAGCGCCCCCTGCAGTTCTATTTCTATGTACTGTTGCCCTTCTGTGTTTGCAGGTCCTGCCTCTACAGGTTTAACCATCTGTGGATGGAAAGTATTTGAAAAAAAAAATTGTGTCTGCACTAAACACATAGTCTTTTTTCTTGTTACTGTTCTCTAAACAATATAGTATAACAACTGATTATGTAGCATTTATATTGTATTAGGGATTATGAGTAATTCAGAGATGATTTAAAGGATATGGGGGCCGGGGATGTGGCTCAAGCGGTAGCGCGCTCGCCTGGCATGCGTGCGGCCCGGGTTCGATCCTCAGCATCACATACAAAGCAAAGATGTTGTGCCCGCCGATAACTAAAAAATAAATATTAAAATTCTCTCTCTCTCTCTCTCTCCCTCTCTCACTCTCTCTTTATTTTATTTTATTTTTTTAAAGTATATGGGAGGTTGTGTATCGATTATATATAAACACTATGCCATTTTGTATGAGGGACTAGGGCAACTATGGATTTGTTATCTGTGGGTGGTTCTGGAACCAAATTGCTCTGAATTGTGAGATAGCTTACTAGCAATGTACAATTAAAAAAAGTAACAAACCCAGTTCACAGTAGATCCAAGGGAATAATATACTTTATACATATAACATACTAAACAATGATGAAGCAAATTAAGAAAGACCTAAATAAATGTAGAAGCACACTGTGTCTAGGGATTGGAAGATTAAAAAAAATTTTAAACTGTCAGTATTTCCCAATTTGATTTACAGATTTTTGAAGAATTCCATTTGCAACTCTAGCAGTATATTTTGTAGACACAGGGAATTAGACATCAGGATTTATGTGGAAAGGTAAAGAAATAAACTATTGAACCTTCAATATAAAACATAGACAACCTTCCTGATCTGAGGTTAGGCAGAGTCCATGACATAAAACAGCGTGATCCATTAAAGAAAAAGTTAATAAACCAGAATTCATTAAAACTAAAAATTTTGTAGTATAAAATCCAAAGTTAAAAGAATGAAAAGGTATGTCGTGGAGCTAACTATGAAATCAATATAATATTTGGAAATCACCAAAGAACTTGTCTCAAGAATACATAAGTAACTAGGGCTGGGGCTGTAGCTTAGTGGCAGAGCACTTGCCTATCATGTGTGAGGCACTGGGTTCGGTCCTTAGCACCACATAAACGTAAATAAATAATTTGAAAAATATATATGTAACTCAAAAAGCAATAGGGAGTAAAGGAGAAAAGTAATAGCTCAATTGAAAAATAGGCAAGCTTGAACAGATCGTTCACCAAAGAGGATTTAAGGATCTTGAGTAAACATCTGAAGAAAATATTCAACTTCATTAACCTCTGGGAATTTGCAAATTAAAATGATAATGAAACATACACATTGTAACAGCTAAAATTAAAAACAAAAAATTGTACAGTACTGAGCTCATGAGATATGGATCAATGGAACTGTCATAGGGTGATGATGGGAATGCAAAATGATAAAACCACTTTGGAAAATAATTTGACAGTTTCTTATAGAGTCAATCAACAATTCACTGCTTGATATTTATGACAGAGAAATTAAAATATATGGTTACACAAAAACCTGGCAACAAGTATTTTAAATGTTGTATTCATAATTGAAAAAAAAACTGGAAACAGCTGTTGACAGGTGAATACAATATAATGCATTAACACAATGAAATAACATTAGTAACTTAAAAGACAAAATATTCATGTATGTAGCAAATTAGTTGAATCTTGAATGCATTATACAGAATCAAGGAAGCCACTTTTAAAGATTCAGTGATCAATGTGATTCTGTTTACTTAGCATAAATTAATATGAAAAGATGAAACTGGTTATAGAGAACATACTAGTCTTTGCCAGATGTTAGCTTTGAAGGGAGTATATGATTTTAAAGGCAAAAGGGAGGATTGTTGTTGATGTCGTGTAACTGGTTTGCTTCCTTATTGGTACCGGCTCAAGAATCTATACTTGTGTTATAATTTATAGACTGGAATACCAAAAATTAAAAAAAAAAAACAATTTTATTGTATGATAATTTACCAAGTTTTTATTTTTTAATCTCATGCTAACATGTCTCATTTCCTTTTGTTTAAAGCAAGCAATGAGTTCTGTAGTAAAATTTGAAAGACAAAATGTATTCCTTATATATAAAATGTCTGGCCAATATTCTTTCTGACATTTTATAAATTATTTTAGTTCTTAAAATTTTTTTTTTAAACGTACAAAGTAAGGAATGATAGCATATTTCTAAAAAATAATGGCTTAAAGAGGAAGTTGCAAGAGAAATTAAGATGTTTGGACAAAATAAAAATAAAAGCAGCTCATCATAATTTGTAGAATGCAGTGAAAACAGGGCTGAGGGGAAATTTGTAGCATTAAATGTATTTATAAGAAAAGAAGAAAAATCCAGGGTTCGGGCAGCGGCGGCGGCGGAAGGAGCCGGCGGTGTGAGCGCTTCCGCGGCCCCCCTCGCAGCTCCCCTCTGGCGGGCGAGAGGAGCTGGCCCTCGGAGCGGTTGGTGGGGACCTGCGGCTGCTCTCCTCTGCTGCGGCTTCTCGGGACCCTGTATCTACGAGCTGGCCCGCTCTTCTCCGGCTCGGGTGTGAGCAACCAGCTCGTCTGCCCCTCGCCTCTCACGCTCCTCGCCGCCCTTGCCTCCCCCTTCAGGAGGAGTCCGCCGCCGCGGGCCCCCTTGTCCGGTTCCGCTCGTGCCTGAGGGCCGACCCCAGCGCCGCAGGTGGCTGAGCGGGCAGCCGGCGGCGGGGCGGGAGATGGTGGGGTGGGCTCCGGCAGGACCGCGCCGCCGCCCCCCCCCCCAGCCTGGGCTTGGCAACCCCCGCCGGCCCCCACCGAGCGGAGCTCTGCTTCCTCCTCGCCACATCCCTGAGGGAAGCGCCGCCTCTGCTCCCGGCTTCTCCGCCCGCCCGCTTCTTCCTGGCCGGACCGACCCCGCGGCGCTCCACCCCAGTGGCTGGAGGAGCAGCTCTCCAGCCAGCCTTTGCAGCCCCTCTTCCATTTTCCCTTTTCCACCCGGCCTCTCAGGATCTCCCTTGCCGGGCGCTGAGGTGAGGGAAGAGGCTGGGGTCGCCACGGCAAAGATTCCTGCTGCCACCCCCCTGCGGGGGTGGCCGGGGTTCCCGGCTGGGGGGGCACCGTTCTGGGTGAGGCATCCACCATGGTGAGGCCCCTGAGCCGCTGCCCCCGCGCCCCCCCCCGCCCCCGCCGCCGCTGTCTGTTGCCCCTCGGTGCTGCTGCTACTACCCCGCCTGCTGTTGCTGCTCCATCTCCGGATCGGATCACGGTGAGGGAGATG
Source organism: Callospermophilus lateralis (assembly GCF_048772815.1). Taxonomy (NCBI): domain Eukaryota; kingdom Metazoa; phylum Chordata; class Mammalia; order Rodentia; family Sciuridae; genus Callospermophilus; species Callospermophilus lateralis. Next base: position 1,488,836 of record NW_027516260.1, read on the forward strand.
AGCGAGGAGACGGCGACTTCTGACAACGATAATAGTTATGCACGAGTGCGAGCTATGGTGATGACCCTAGATGACTCAAGTGGTGGATGGTTACCCCTTGGAGGGAGTGGACTAAGCAGCGTCACTGTCTTCAAAGTCCCTCATCAGGAAGAGAATGGCTGTGGCTGACTTTTTTATCCGTGGAGAGCGACTCAGGGACAAAATGGTGGTTTTGGAATGTATGCTTAAAAAAGACCTTATTTATAATAAGGTCACTCCAACATTTCACCACTGGAAGATTGATGACAAGAAATTTGGCCTTACCTTTCAAAGTCCTGCTGTTGCTAGGGCTTTTGATAGAGGCATTCGAAGAGCCATCGAGGATATTTCTCAAGGATGCCCAGCATTGAAAAATGAAGCTGAAGGAGCTGATGACTTACAAATAACATTTGGACAGCCAGGCCTAGACATTCAGAGCAGAAGTGTGGAATATGTACAGCGGCAAATACCCAAGGAATGTGGAAGCTTAACGACCCAAAACAGGGTCCCTTTGAAATCAATCAGACATGTCAGCTTTCAAGATGAGGATGAGATTGTCAGAATAAACCCTCGAGATATCTTAATACGTCGGTATGCAGACTACAGACATCCTGACATGTGGAAAAATGACTTGGAGAGAGATGATACTGACTCCAATATTCACTTTCCTAAACCAGACAGTAAAAAGTCAGACTATCTCTACTCTTGTGGGGATGAGACTAAGTTAAGTTCACTCAAAGACTCTGTGGTATTTAAGACACAGCCTTCTTCCTCATTAAAAATTAAGAAGTCAAAATGAAGAAAAGAGGATGGTGAACGTTCTCGCTGCGTATACTGCCAGGAAAGGTTTAATCATGAAGAAAATGTCAGGGGAAAATGTCAGGATGCTCCAGATCCTATTAAAAGATGCATATATCAAGTTAGTTGTATGCTCTGTGCACAGAGCATGTTGTATCATTGTATGTCAGACTCAGAGGGAGATTTTTCTGATCCCTGTTCATGTGACACTAGTGATGACAAGTTCTGCTTACGATGGTTAGCCCTGGTAGCTTTGTCTTTCATTGTACCATGTATGTGCTGCTACGTCCCTTTGAGAATGTGCCATCGCTGTGGTGAGGCATGTGGGTGCTGTGGTGGGAAACATAAAGCTGCTGGATGAAATGATCCAGTGCCAAAAGGAGCTTAAAATCTTTGTTTCCAGGAATTAGCTAACTTGGTTTTGTGGAAGCTTTTGGCAAGCAATATGGAATCTTGTCTGGTATCACTGGGGCCACACGTGAAAGAAGCAGAACTCATCAGTTCTTGGCATTTCACAGATGCTAGCCATGCATTTTTTTCCTTGAGTGCATGGCATGTTTCATTACAGGTTGTAGAGTATTTGCAGAAGGAAATCATTTTTGGCTATTGACTATAAAAAGTCAGCATAAATATGATCCAACAAAAAGGGATTAATTTTTGGCATTTTTGTATATTTATGCATTAGGTGATGGGAATTTAAAGGTTTGAATTCATGAACTAAAAATAAAAATGCACTAGGGGACAGTTGATTTCAATCTAAGAAAAGTTAACACTTGGGAATTATAAGAAGTAAAATAAGTGCAACTAAATCATTTATTAGTTGTTTTTCTGAAAGCAGTTTTATGTATAAATAACAAAATGTTTATATTTAACTAAATGTAAGGTATGAATTATTACATATTAAACCTTTCTTGCCCTTCCTAATTCTGAAGTAGATACACATTTATCTACTGTCACATTCCATATATTTTAAATATTTAACTCATTAGTTAATAACATTTTTATTCCATGTGAATGATTGATATTTTCATCCTTGTTTATCTTTGGCTACAATTTATATTGAGTTATATCTGTACATTCTGGTAATCTAAAAACCTTTAAGATATTCTAATAGCCTTGTGTGACCAACATTTTTTTAAAGTACAGATGTAATTATCTAATGTTCTGATGGGAACTTAACCCTTATTTTTATATAAAAAGAGACTGAGTAAACAGAAAATTTAAGGGTTTTGGTTGTTTTGTTTTTTTTGTGGTATTCAACCAGCAAGTTGTTTTCTTTCAGAGTTTCCTCCTTCAAAAAATAATATTGCAAAAACAAACGTTTTACAAGGCAAAAAGTGTAAATGCATAGTTGGTGTAAAACAGTTTCCTCTTGAAATCTCCATTTATTGTTCTGCTACACCGAAATATGTTCAGCTGCATTACTAATGTTTTAGCTTACTCCTCAGTACTTACAATTCATATAACACTGATCTTTCTCAGCTATATTTTTTTTTAATTAAACTGGCCGAAAACAAAATTATTTTGTTAAAATGTATGCTAATGTATCCCAGGAAAGTATTTAATCCAACATCATTGTGAATGAAATATCTTGTAGATATAAATTTTATTTATTTTGCAGAACATTGTATTACTGCTGTTTAATTTACAAAGTAGTAGGATATGTGTTCCAACATACCATTTTAAAATACCATGGGGTCATTTTTTTTAAACATCAAAACTAACCAAATGAGGAATTCTTTAAGAACATTCCCTTACAGTAATAAAGTTGAGACGTGTGCCTTTTTTTTTTTTTTAATTAATGGCTCGAAGTACTAGAGGTGATAGAAATTAAAATCACACTACCATTTGAAACTCATTTTCTATGCAGGTTTTAAATGTCATTTATATCTCATTTGTTTTACATATCAAACTTAAGCTTGTGTTAGCATTCTTCTTTTGCTCCCTTTGAAACTGAACAATGTATATAACACTATCTTGTGTGTAAAATACTTTTTTTAAAAAAAAGAAAGCATTTATATTTATATGACAGCTTGAACTGACAACATTGTGTACATAGATCATCTTGAAGTATTATTTCACATTGAAAAGAAGAAAATTATATTGTTAACTGTAGATGTTATGAAGAAGAGGTTATTTCTAGTTTTGTACTAAAAATCAATTGGATGAACTAAATCCAAAACATGACACTGTAGCAGCAGTTTTAAGTCTTATTTTTACTGTTTATATATTTGAATGCTGCTACACCTGGTGATCTTCATCCCTGAAGTTTACAGCTAAACTTGGTTTCCTAGAATAGACTGTTAACTTTCAAAATTCCTTTTTATGGATGAAATGGAAATAATGGTTCTCTTTTTGAATGAATTTTCATATTTGTAAGTACTGAATTTTTAATTCAGGTTTGAGCGAGGTGTGAATGACTGAAGAAAATAACTTGCTAGCTATATAGAAAAATGCTGTGGAAATGAACTGTGTATATACTTCTGGGAAGAACAAATTTAATCATTTCTTCTGTTAAGCACTAATCAGTATAGTGCAACTCCTGGTTCTGTACTGTATTTTATATGCAACATATATGCTTTAATATTTTAATGTTTGTGCATTAATATTTTCAATTTGTTTAACCACTTTGCTGCAAAGATTTTACCGTCCCATCCCTGTTTTTTCCTTTACAGTTTTAAACAAGTTTCTTCATTAAAAACTATGTGATGAAAAAAAAAAGACTGAGTACACTCTCCAGGAAAGTACATAGACTGCAGACAATGACTGAGATTGAGGAAGAACAAGTAGCTATCATTAAAGGAGCAACAGCAATGCTGAGCTGGCCTCTGCATACTGCCTTCTGGTACTTGTGACACAATAAGCTGACTATTGATTTTCTTATGTATCTTCCAATTTGGATTTGGGCCAGTTCAAACCAAGAAGTTTATCATAGTCACTGCCATAGTTGAAATCTCGATCGTCCTTCAAAGGCCCATGTGGTAAAGCTACTGGAAGGGATTCTGGTTACCTCAGAACCAGAAGAAAAGTGAAACAAAATCAAATAGAAAATGAGAAGGAGGAAAATGAAGAAGAAGCAAGGCAATGTCACTACTCCAAAAAAGAAAGAGAAAAATAAACTCTTTAAATTAACTTAAAAGACTTCCTTACATGCTCTGGATTTGTCAAGTCTTATACCAGAGCCCACTGACGTAAAGAAAGGAATAATACAAATTGATATTTAAAAAGCTATTTCTTTTCCCCACTCCAAAGGCATTCTGGCTCTGCTGGAAACTGAGCCTAGATTCTGTCACTTGCACTAACTTCCAAACCTGGGTCTGTGTGACTTCTCAGAGAATGAGCTATAATTTCATGCTGTCTAATTCCTGATAATTTAGTTGGGTATTTGGTAGCAGTTAAGTGAAATTTTCCCCAAAACTATCCTAAAACACCTTTATAAAATATCTAAGGAAGTAGAGGAAAGGGACCAAGAGGTGAGAGACAGGGAGGGAGAGGGGAAGTACTGGAGAGTAATATTGGCCAAATTATATTGTAATATTGTGTACATGTATGAATGTTTAACAATAATCCATTATGTACAACTGTAATACATGGATACAAAATGTGGAAAAAAATCAAAGAAAAGGACTGTCACATACACAATAAGATGTAAAGATATGGAGGTAGAATATTTTGAAACATGGCAGAAGTCCTATATAACTATGGCAATGATGATCAAATGGTCATAATTATTCCTGCAATTGATGAATGATATGAAGTCAAACAAATATAAGTCTAATAAAATAAAACCATAGTGCTAAGATTTTTAATTTAAGATGATAATATAAGGAACAAAGCAAAAATGGGGAAAAAATTAAATAGGCCATTTTAATTAAACACTCCAGAAAACCTGATTTTAGAATCTCATCCATTCTATAAATATGGCTTCTTGTTAATAATTTAGTCTTAACAGTTCCCAGCCACGGGCTTTAGGGAGCACAGTTTAACAATCCACTTGTGATGGTTATAAATTCCTCAAGGAACACGAAGTTAAATAGTCACTGGCGACTCAATATGTAAGTTAATCTTTAAAACATCATTGTCTTGACATTCTCTCGTTTTAACCTGACTTTGGAACTCTCTGAAAACCTCAGGTGGCTCTTCTCTAGAGACAGAACTCCTTAAGGCACCAGATTTGTGAAAGTCTCTATGCTCCATCCATGTGTATCCCTAATAAATCTTGACTTGAGTGATGGGTTCCCATTGCAGCTTTTGCAGGCCTTCACCTGTCCTGAAGGGCAGGGCATCATAGTGAGATGAGGCTGAAGAAAACCAATTAATACCTGTGGAAAACAAGAACTCCCATACAATCTCCAGAGAACCAGGCAGTACAGAGGTGTCTATAACTGGTGTTTAACATGTGGGCAAAGTTCATGTAATGGAACACGAGGACAAAAGTGGCCAATTAGCCATCTGCTAAGGAGCAAATAGAGAAGGAGTTTGTTCTCCAGGAGAGAACTGGGAAGAGTTAGGTAACATGGTAAGATCTAGCCAATAGTGCTGAGGTCCAGAGCAGAGCACAGTCCTCATGTGACATGTAAGGCTGAAGGAGGAACAAGCTCACTCCTGTCCTGCAGAGTGGGAACACTTCCCAACTTAGAATAAGGCTAAAATGTCATGGACTGCAATGGTGGCCTTGGTTCACTCAGGCCACCAGAAACCCACAGAAGCAGGAGAATTTCCATGCCATAGGCTGATGGGTCAGAATGATGTTCAGCCCCCTGAGTAACCCAGCTTAAGTCCTACTAGATAGAAGACTTCAGTAGGAGAGGATGAAACTCAGAGTTCCCTTTGCCTCACTGAACCTGTGGGTGAATGGCACAGTGGGTATAGTCTCTTAGGTCCTAGGAGCAACACTATTACTGACCTGTAGATGCTTTTACTTTGAACCCCATTCTGTGGCTTCTTTTAGAAATACACCAGTAAGTTGGTATCTGATGTTTTAATAGCCTGAAGGAACCTATTCATCCTTTAAATTTAATCATTATTCAGACAATTGTAACACGTGAGTTTTTTCATGTTTGGGCCCCTCCTAAATAGGAATTCATCTAGCACTCAACCACATCTCACAGTCATTGTTATTGTTCAGGTGGTTTTCATGGCAGATTCTGTTGCCTTCACATGCATAAAAGTGACAGTTACTCCTGGGGCTTGTCTGGACAACTTCAAACTTCAAGGTTTTTAGTCCATGAAACATTTAAAGAGCACTTGTAGAAGAGGTCTGATTCCTGGTGGTCATTTTCTGGTACGATTCAAAAAATGCTTGCATCAAAACATGTGGAAAAGAAATAAGTAGCCCTGAGGAAACTCCAAGAGACACAATGAGGAACTTTCTTTATGAATAGCTCAGGAGGACACCCAGGGGCAGAGATGGAAAAAGGCAGACATTGATGAGAGACCCAAGAAGCAACTGCAAAGAATCAGACTCTAAAAGTGAAATAAGATTGAGGAACACATTAATGGTTTATTTTGCTTATATTTCCCTGTCTCCAAAAATCACTCCAGCAATATTTACAATCACTCCGTGCTTTCTTCAAACTGGACTGATGATGATCCCCATGGCAACTTTGGGAGCCATTGTAGCACTATCCCCCTCCAGCCTGGATCCTGAATGATGAGGTAGGAAAAAACTCCCATATCTACTGATGCTTACAGACTCTACTATAAGTGGAATATAAGCTTTCATTGATTTAGCTGTTGAGACAGGGTGCATTCTGTTGTGTTGTTGTTGATGGCAGGAATGTCTCTTGTCCTGCCAAATACATTTATACCTCCCACTTTGGCACCTGATATTTCTTCTCCTCCAAGATATTCACTGGCAAGACCGGAAGATGGTGGGTCAGAGCTAGGCAGCAGCCCTCAACTGCTGACAACCACCAAGCATTTAGACAGTGCCACTCCATAGCATGAAGCAGTGAAAAAACAACTGACCAGGCAGGTGGGTGACAGAGTAAACACTCTAAAATTCAATATGGAATAGCTTGAGACTTAGAGACCTGGAATTTGTTTACCAGAGTAAAAAATAAGGACAGAATTCCTTGACCTTGAATCCTGACCAGGTAGGCTTCGGAGCCTGAGGGGTGTAACAGAGAGTGAGAGGTAGATGAAAAGCCCATAAGGTTATTTGCTTAACACTGGTTGAAACAAAAGCAGAATGAGTTAGCACAGCACCAGGGCCAGCAAAGACCGTAAAGATCACAAAGCTTAGCCCAAACTGTAGGCTGAATGCTCTGCCAGGCAGGGCAGCCATTTTGTAGTCTACAGTTAGCTAGGCTCCCTAGTAAATATTAAATCAATACATCTTCTCCCCTCCAACAGATAGTAATAAATAAAAATCATAAGGAATGCCCCTAAAATGGGTTGTCTCAGTAATGTGTCTAGAAGGAATTATAGAGGGATCACTGTTGGCTAAAGACTACCAAAACCCACTCTGCCTCACCAAAGACAAGGGGAGTGTGATGGAACTGACCAAATTACTCCAGGGAGCACTAAGTTCAACCAGCAGACCACATACCCTTGGCAGGAGTTCAGGGGGAAATGGGCCAAGTGACACCCAACCCTGATCAGAGTGTGTGATCTGCAGCATCCAGAGTAGAGGCTTCTGTGCCACATTCTGCCCATAGGAAGCCTGCACCAACAGGTCCCACAGTTGCAGACAACCACCAATAATTTAGACGGTGACCCTACATAGAAGCCACAGTGGAGGGGAGCAGGTGCTCAGGATCCCACAGCAGTTAACAACAGCCCTGAGCCCTGCACCACTGTACCTAATAGAAACAGCCAGCATATTCAGTACCCTCAAGCACAGAGACTTGGGCCACTGGGCTGATAAACAAGTACTGACTGGCTACCTGGAAAGCAGCTCCTTCCCCCGCCCCCAGCACCTATGAGAGGGTCCACAGCTGTGAGACCTGGAGTTGCCAGTTAACTCAATTCCTATTCAGATGCATGGACCCATAGAAGTCAATTCCTGAGGATAACCCCAAACAGCCAACAGAGAACCTCATGCATTCACAATAGAAGTACATCCCACAAAGGGGCTTACAGAGGAGCATACCTCAGACACCAACCATCACCCCATGTGCCCAGATACAGCCCACTGACCTGTGATCTATGTACCCCAGAGGATGCAGCAGCCCTTCAAGGCTACCCAGTGCCACATCAACTAGACTGCAATACCTCAACCTTAGACCAAACACTCCACACACTCCAGAAAAGTACATAGGGAAGCCTACACTGGAATTGACATCACTGGATACACTGAGCGTTTCTTCACAAGACTGCACTCCCTAATAGGGAATAACCTGGCTGCTAACTCAGAAATGATTAGGAATAATCTCCTCTGACCCAACAGAAAGCTGGTAATTACCTGGCAACACACAAGGTCAGAGGGCCTCCTAGAATTGCAACAGAGGTGAGCTAGTGTGATCAATATTTCTTCACCCAAGGAAATTTAGAGGTAAAGCCAAGGAATGGTAGGCATCTTCCAAAAGTCCCAAATCCTGATGAAATCCTAATAAGGAAATTCAATAAAAAACAACTCCACTTCAGGATGGGTTATCATAAATCGCTCTAAATCCAATTTTGATATTATTGATATTTTTCTATTGAATCAATGGATGTTCCCATATTATTTGTTTTTGCAGCCTTCAACTCATTTGATTGCATTTCTTCTAATGTTTTAAAGCATTAACTGGACTCATTCTATCTTTGTTTTCTTAATTCCACTGACACTTGCTCCTCTTAGTCTTTCCTTTTCCTCTTGCATTATCTTCTCCTACTTCAATCCCTGCCGCCCCCCACCACCACCATTTTTTATCTTTCTTGATTGGCATTATTCTTTTCTAGCTTTTCTCTTTCCTTTTTTCCCTTTTCAACCCTATTATAGTGTGATAGTAGTTTTATTATCTTTAATACCTATTATCTTTAATAACTTATTATAGTGTGATAGTATTTTTATTACTTTAATAACTAATTTCCCAACCTATTCCAAAATAATACTACAATTTTATAACTATATTAGAGGAACTGGGGAGGACACTTTCAGTAAGTTCTTTTTTCTTAAAGTTTATTAGTACATGGCTTTGCTCTGAAGTGATTGCAGTTAATAGGATTTAGTATCTTTTCTCACAGTGGCACTGGTAATGGGCACAGCAGAGGATACAGGCTGAGGGGGAATATCAGTACTTGGATATTTTCCCAGCCTAAGGCACTGAAGAGAGGCTAATAAATAGTCCCTTGCAAAAAGTAGAAGAGATAATCATTCCAGCAGACAGGCAGATATATAAACAATAGGAAAAAGCAAGGGAAAAAACATCCCAAATAGCCCACAAACCTCCAACGTTAAGAAACTAAAGGGTAAAAAACATTTTCAATAAAATCATATCAGAAAATTTTCTAAATATTAAGAATGGGATGGAAATACAAATATAAGAGCTATTCAGAAGAACAAAAGGTAAGATCAAAAAAAGATTCTCTCCATGGCAAATTATAATTAAAATGCCTAATACACAGAATAAGAATAGAATTTTGATTTATTGATTTATTCTTAAGGATAGAGTTTTAAAAGCTATAAGACAATTGATGGTGGAATGTGTTGTACATCACTATCCAAAGTACATATATAAAGACATGAATTGGTGTGAACATACTTTATATAGAGAGATATGAAAATTTGTGCTCTATATGGGTAATAAGAATTGTAATGCATTCCACTGTCATTTTTAAAAAATAAAATCAATTAGAAAATTAGATAAAATAAAAACTACAAGACAAAAATGGCAGGTCACATGTATAGGTAAGTTAATTATAATTTCTACTGATTTTTCAGTCTAGACCCTAAAAGTTAGGAGTGTTTGGGGCAATATATACCAAGTCCTGAAAAATAATGGATGCCAATCAAGATTACTATATCCATAAATGCTACCTTCAACAAAAATAAAAACATTCCTTGATAAGCAAATCAGAAAATAAAAGAATGTATAGTCACTAACCAAGCACTTTAAAACATATTCAATGAGATATTTCACAGAAAAGAAATAAAAAATAAATATCAGAGCCAGTAATGGATGATTTTCACTAGAATAATAGTCAATTAATGAAGAACCAAATCTGAATTAAACATTAGAAATAAATCAAAATGGCATGAAATAAATATCATCGCTATAATAACAATGAATGTGAAGAGTCTATACTCTCCAATCAAAAGACATAGATTGCCAGAATAGATTAAAAAAACAAGACTCACCCATATGTTGTTTACCAAAGGCTCACCCTCCAAGAAGAGATATCCACAGGCTGAAGGTAAAAGGATGAGAAAGAATAAATTATGCAAATGTCAGAGTGGAAACAGGGCAAGCAGGAGAGGCTACTCTCATATCTGACCGATTTCAAGCCAAAATTCATCAGAAGAGACAAAGAAGTTCACATCATACAGGTTAAAGGAATCACCCAACAATAAGATATAATGCTTGTTAATATATATGCCCCAAGTGTCAGTTCACTTATATACATACAACAAACCCTGCTCAATATTAAAAAAAATCAAATAAAACCCAATAAAATAATACTAGCTAATTCCAACACACCTCTCTCAACAAGAGATAGGTCATATAGATATAAAGTAAAGACTCTTCAATTCTAAAAAATTACTATTAATTAAAGGGACTTAAAATATATTTATAGAATGTTATTCACTAATAACTTAATTTTCTTTCTTCTCAGTAGCACATGGAAACTTCTCCAAAATAATCATATTATGAAACTAAGAAAGTCTTGGCAATACAAAAAAAAATAGAGAAGTTCTTTGCATCCTATCAGATTATAATAGAATAAAATAAGAAGTCAATAATAAAATAAAAACTGAAAACATTTAACACCTAGAGATTAAACAATACACTTATAAATGAGGAATGGATTGTAAAAGAAATTGGGGGAGAATTCGTAGAAACTAATGAAAACAGAAATACAACTTATCAAAATCTCTGGGACAGTATCAAGGAAGTTATAAAAGGAAAGTTTATAGTATTTAGTTCCTATGTTAAAAAAAAAATAGAGATTAGAGCTCTATCTGATGTGTGAGGGGTAAAAATTTGTTCCCAGGATGTAGGCTCCCTATTCACTTCACATATTATTTCTCTTGCTGAGAAAAAACTCTTTAGTTTGAATTCATCCCATTTGTTGATTCTTGGTTTTAATTCTTGTGCTATTGGCGTCTTATTAAGGAACTTGGGACCTAAGCCCACGTGATGGAGATTAGGGCCTACTTTTTCTTCTATTAGATGTATGAAAAAATGCTCACCATTGCTAGCAATCAGAAAAATGCAAATTAAAACTACTCTAAGATACCATCTCACTCCAGTAAGAAAGGTAGCCATTATGAAGTCAAACAACAACAAGAGCTGGCGAGGATGCGGGGGTGGGGGTGGGGGGGGAGTGAGGTACACTCATACATTGCTGGTGGGACTGCAAATTAGTGCAGCCAATTTGGAAAGCAGTATGGAGATTTCTTGGAAAACTGGCAATGAAACCACCATTTGACCCAGCTATTCCTCTTCTCGGACTCTACTCAAAAGACCTAAAAATGGCATACTACAGGCACAGCCACATCAATGTTTATAGCAGCACAATTCACAACAGCTAGACTGTGGAGCCAACCTAGATGCCCTTCAATGGATAAAAAAAAATGTGACATTTATACACAATGGAATATTACTAGCACTAAAAAATAACAAGATAATGGCATTTGCAGGGAAACAGATGGCATTAGAGCTGATTATGCTAAGTGAAGTTAGCCAATTCCTTCCCTCCCCAAAATAAAATGTCAAATGTCTTCTCTGATATAAGGGAGGTGACTCAAAATGGGGTAGGGAGGAAGAACATGAGAAAAAGATTACCTTTAGATAGGGAAGAAAGGTGGGAGGGAAAGGGAAGGAGAGTGGGAATTGCATGGAAGAGGGAAGGAGACCCCCTTCGTTATACAGAATTCAGGTATGACAATGTGAGGGGGAAAAAAAAGAAGTGTGTCACATTAGATTGGGTAGAGAGAAGTGATGGGAGGGGAGCGGAGGGGAAGAGGGGAATGGAAGGACAGCAGAATAAAATAGACATTATTATTGCCGTGGGTATATACATGACTGCATGACCAATGTGATTCTGCAACCTGTACACTCAGAAAATGATAAATTATATCTCATCTGATTCAAATGTCAAGATCATTGTACTGTCATGTGTAACTAATTAAAACAAATTTAAAAAAAGAAAAAAAAGTTTCTAAATGAATAATCGAATGTTACATCTCTAGGCCATGGAAATGGAAGAACAAAATCAGTAGAATATAGGAAATAATTAAGATCAGAGAAAAATTAATGAAATTGAGAATTTAAAAAAAATACAAATGATCATTGCAACAAAGAATTCTTGAAAAGATAAACAAGATTGATAAACCCCTAACAAACTAACCAAAAGAAGACCCAAATCAACAAAATTATAAATGAAAAGAGAAATAATACCCACAGATATGTGAAATATGAAGGATCATCAATAACTTTTGAAAATTTTTACTCTAATAAACAGGAAAGCCTAGAGTATGTTGACAAATTTCTAGATCCATGTGGCTCTACCCAAGTTGAATCATGAGGATTTGCAAAACCTGAATAGACCAATATCAAGCAATGAGAATGAAGCAGTAATTTAAAAACTTTCCAACAAAGAGAATTCTAAGCTGAGTTCCACCAAACTTTTAAAGAAGAACTAATGCCAGTCTTCCTCAAATTATTCCATGAAATAGAAAGGGATGGAACACTCCCAAATTCATTCTATAAAGCCAGTATCACCCTGATAGCAAAACCAGACAAAGAAACATCAAGGAAGGAAAACTACAGACCAGTATCCCTAATGATCATAGTCACAAAAATCCTTAATAAAATACTGAAAACCCACATTCAAAATACATGTATAACTAATTAGAACAAATTAAAAAACAATAAATAAATAAATAAATAAATAAAACACACATTCAGAAATAATATATCATGATTAAGTAGGTTCCATTCCAGGGACACAAGGGTGATTCAACATGTGCAAATCAATAAATATAAGTCACCATATAAATAAAATTAAGGACAAAAAATCATATGATTATCTCAATAGATTAAAAAACAGGCCTTTGACAAAATCCAGCACCCATTTATGTGAAAAACACTGGAGAAAGAACTTACTTCAACATCACAAAGGCTGTATGTTGCAACACAAAGCCAGCATCATACTGAACAGAGAAAAACTGAAAGCATTTTCTCTAAAATTAGGAATAAGACAAGGATGTCCACTCTCACCACTGCTGCTCAACACAGTCCTTGAAACTCTAGCCAGAGTTACAATTTCCTTACTGAGACTCCTATAGCTCAAGAATAAATAGTAATGGCATCAAATTAAAATACTTCTGCACAATAAAGGAAACAAGAATGTGAAAAGAATGACTATAGGAGAAAATCTTTGCAAGTGATTCTATGATAGGAGATTAATAAACATAGAACTAAAAAAAACTTACACCAATAACCTAATTAATAAATGGGCAAAAGAAGAAATATAAATGGACAACAAAAATATGAAAACGTGTTCAATATCCTTAGCAATTAGGGAAATGCAAATCAAAACCACATGGAGATTTCTTCTCACTCTAATTAGAATAGAAATCATCAATAATATAAATAGTAATAAATGTGGCAAGGATATAGGAGAAAAGGTATACTCATACACTGTTGATGGGACTGCAAATTAGTACAACCTCTTTGGAAAGTGGTATGGACATTCCTCCAAAAGATAAGAATAGACTCACTACATTGCCCAGATATTCCACTCCTTGGTGTTTATCCAAAAGAACTAAAATCATCAAACTATAGTGATACAGCCACATAAATGTTTATAACAGCACAATTAAGTTCTAGAACTTGAATAATAATAGTCAAGTTATGCAGCCAGCCTAGGTGCCTGTCAACAGATGAATGAATCAATAAAATGTGGCATATATACACTATAGAGTTTTACTCAGCCATAAAGAATGAAATTATGATATTTGCTAATAAGTGGATGGAAATGGAGAAAATCATAAGTGAAATAAGCCAAACTCAGAGAGTCAAGAGTCAAATGTTTTCTCTCCTATGCAAAAGCTAGAGCAAATAAGGAGGAAGGGGGGGCATGAAAATAGAGGGGAGATCAGCAGCATAGAGGAAGGCGATAAAAGCAGAGGAGGGGATATTAGAAAAGGTAGGGACTATGGAATGAAATTGACCAAATGATGTATGCACATACATGAGTATACAATAGTGAATCTCACATTTATGCATATCTATAAATCATCAATTAAAAAAAATAGAAGAAACTTCAGTAATGTAGAGGAAGGGGAACAAGGGGAGAGATGAGGGGAGGGAAAGAGGAAGTACTGGGGACTGAAATGGAGCAAATTATATTCCATGCCCATATGATTAAGTTGAAATAAATCCCATTTTATGTATAACTATAATGTGCTAACGTTTTTACAAAAGTAATCATATAGGACAGGAACAAAAATCTACAAACCTATAAGTTATAGTTTTTATTAGCTTATAAATAAATTCCCATGGAAAATTATGGAAAAATATTTTTAAAAGGTATTTATTGGCTCAGCCTCCTACTTTAAAACTTCATATCCTCTGGGGTGCCTTTCTCTCACCTAATACTGTTATATATTCTTATAACAACTCTTCACTATCTTATAGATTTATTTAGGTGCTCTCTACCTTCCCCACAAGAGCATTAAACTCTATCTTATTCAGTTGGTGTACTCCAACTCCCATGCCTAGAAGAGTGTCTAGGACAAAATAAGGTGTTCAAAAATATTTGCTGAATTAAGAAACAAAGTGATTATCTACGAGAGAAGAGTAGAGCAGGTCATATCATTATACCTGCGTTAGAGACAAGAAAACTAATCTACAAACAAATTGAGTAGTATTCCAAAGTCCTAATTAGTGACATAGAAAAGAGATTGGCTCTGGCTTTCTAAAGTCTGTTTTGTTTTTTTCCACTGTACCATATATTCTTTCTACACAAATTTGGTACAAGTTCCAATCAGAATACCAAGATCTAGAGAAATTTAGAGCTCACAAACCAGTAAGCAAGCACCTTTTGGTCAGCACCAAAACTCAACATGCGAAAACAGCTGACCATAAATTCTCCTGTCTTTTCCACAATTCCAGCCAAGAATCGTCTCCTAATTCAAAGAGACTGTTCAAAACAAGTTTACCACACAGAACTCCCTCAGCTTCCACCCCCAGCAACTATTGGACCAGGAACATATTCAGCTTAATGAGGAGCCCCTTAAGACTTATATTTTAGTCAGCTTTTTTGCTAGTCTGACTGAAACATCCAACCAGAACAACTGTAGAGAAGCAAAGGTTTATTTGCGGGCTCACAGTTTCAGAGATCTTAGTCATAGAAGGCCAGCTCCATCTCTCGGGGCTCCAGGTGAGGCAGAACAGCATGGTGGAGGAGTATGGCAAAGGAGAGCAGTTCATGTGATGATCATGAAGCAGAGAGAAAGAGACTCCACTCTCCAGATACAAAATATATATTCCATAGCCACGCCCTCAACAAACCACTTCCTCCAGCACACCCCACCTGCCTCCATTTCCCATTCAGTTAATCCCATTAGGAATCAATTCACTGATTAAGTTAAGGCTTTCATAACCCAATCCTTTCCCCTCCAAACCTTCTTGCATTATCTCACACTTGAGCTTTTGGGGGACACCTCATATCCAAACCATAACAACTTAGAAAGCCTAGATGACATTACTGATCGCCTCCCCTCAACCACAATGGCATCCAGTCCTCATGAATGCCACAAAACATATCCCACAAACCCATTAAGAAATAATCTTGAAACAAGAGAACCCAATCTAATTGTTCCAGAATTTCTAAATGCTGGACTTAAATTTGAATCTCTCTTTTTATCCAGAGATTAACTGACCACTGTTTTTATATACTATATTCCTCAGGTTTTTTTTTCTTATAACTTTAGTATTTTATTTTAAATACTGGTGCTGGATCCAGGATTGGGAAAAATTGTGAAGTTGGTAAATATCCATTTTTTCTGACCTTCTTTACCCTTTTCTTACTGGCTAAAATATCCAGAAATCAGAATTGAGTACTTCTCTCCAGCTTGATTTTCAAGATAGTATTACATGCATTAGACCAACATCCCCTCAAATTTGTTCTCCTGAAGACTAACTGTGTAGAGATGGTCTGCTGTGATTAGTTTCATGCTCTGATAATTTGGGGAAACCCTGCATCTGATACACAAACCTCATGGATTTCAATCCCATAAATATATATTGAAGGTTTGAGAAACACATGGTTATTTGACAGTCAAAATTCCCAGAATTATTTGACCAACATATCTCATTTCTTTTTCTCTTAATGCCTATTAACTTCCAACTGAATTAATGTTCCTTGAAGAATATTTTTAAAAACATTGCTCTAAGACTCTATAAGTCCCAGCTCCACACTCTCCCAAACAACATCAAAGCCAAATAATATTAAGAATGACAACCACCACCAATTTACAACATAAAGTAATTTACACATCTGCTTCAACATTGCATTTTTATCTTTAGAGCTGCTGTAGTTATGACCTCTTCTGGTACTGCAACTGCCCTTGAAGGCTCTGCCTTCTTCTGACCTCCTCCCTGGCATTCATTCAGCTCCTTGGGCCAGCTCCTGCAGTACTTTGTCTCTTAAGAGTCATGTAATGGTTCTGACCTGAATAGATCCAGTTAGTGAATTCTTTAATTCTCCTCTCCACATTGCAACCTTTCTCCCAGGCATTCTGTTCAGGTTCTAAATGTTCCCTGCCATTTAAACAATTGCCTCGTGAGCTACAATTAATTTGATGATGGAAGGAGTCAGGGTGGCCAAGAGGCCAGGAAAGCAATCACTTGTGGCTCTTCCGTCAATTCCAATTACCTTCTGCTAATGAAAGAGAGAAATGCTCGGAGAATCCAACGTTGCCTCGGCTGACACCTCCAGAACTTCATCAAGAAAATGGTAGACCTTCTCTGAATGTCCCTTGCAGTTCAAGTGCCATCCTGGAATCTAAGTGACCCTGCAGAGCTTCATTCTTTCAACCACTTGGGTCAACTGACCTCAAAGAAAATGTCAAAAGAGGATTGATAACTTTGCTTCAGCATCATGGCAAATGCCAACTGATCAGCTCTTATAGGAAGTTTCTAGGTAGTTCTAGACATAGGTAAATCCTCTTTAGAATTTTAAAATGGATCTGGGAAAGGGCTGTCATACTGAGCAAACTTCATCTTTGGAAAAAAAAATGCCAGTTCCTTGCCTCACACTCCATCTTTTTCTGGGAGATATCAAATTGGACAACATGAACACAAGCTTCCAAGTTTTAGATCCTAGAAATAAGTACAGCTATAAGGGCATGACAGAAAAAAGCCACAAGACTCCTAGGAACAGGTCTTGTTTTGTTGTTGGTTCCATTTTCAGTCATTTTTCAGAGCCAATGTGCATTCTCAACACTTTTAAGGGCTTGTCACTTGGCTACCTTTGGAATGGCTGTAACATTTTATGATGGCTTAGAAAATGCTGTCCTTCTTCACACTCTTCAGAGGACACCCTCGGGCTGAAGTTAACAACACAGGTTTGAAGCTAGTTAGAAATGGGGTATAGTCAGTTTACAGTGCTTAGTGGCTTTCAGAGAGTCCGCATGTGTGTGCTGTTATAACAAACAAACAAACAAACAAAAAAGAAACTGGATAATTTATTTTTAAAATATACTTATTTCTTATAGTCTAGAGGCAGGAAAGTCCAATATCAAAGTGCCATCACGAGGTGAGGGTCTTTTTGCTACCTTATCCCATGACAGAAAACTAGTAAGCATGTGGGAGAAAGAGAGCTTACCTTTATAACAAAGTCATTGTCAATAATAACTGACCCACTCCTAAGATAACCAACTCACTAGATAACTAATCCACTCCCATGATAATAGCATAGTGAAGAAAGCAGGAATGGTCAATTAAAATAATTAACAATCATGCAGCAGTGGTTTTTGCATGTATAATAAAAAGACAGACTAGTTTACATAATTTGCAGATCTACACAAATGGTTAGCAAATGAGAAAAATCATGAAAGAGAAACAATACAAAATATGGCTCTGTCCTTATTGAGCCTAGCACTCTGAAACAGAGGAAGCAAAATAGTAAGACAACTAAAGAATTCTTTGGGCATAAATTTTTTTGAACTTGTTATCTTATTATGTGTAATGCTGGCCCCAAACTAAAAAAAAAAAAGCATTCAATATTTTAATTGGTCAATGATATTCACTCTCATAATAAAAATGAATAGAAATAATCTTGCTCACTTTCATTTTTATCTAAAGTTCAATGAAATTTTCCACCAATCATTTCTATCCTTAGCTTGCACTGAAAATGCTGCTATTGAAGATGATTCTTGTGTACAGAAAATTTTTCATGCATCCTTCTCTAGCCACCAAAGCTAAATAAATCAGTGAGTAATCCAGGACTCAGAAGTTCATTTCATGCCCTTGACACTGGCTCTGCTTTTGGGGGGCTTCCTTCAGTCCTTCTTGCCTACTTCCAGACTCCTTCATCCAGAACCAGAAAGATAAAGGGAAAGAAATCCAGGAAATAGATGCACTTTAAACTGCAATCTCAACCCATTTGAAACTGATTAAAGGAAGAGTAAGCAACTGTGTTAGGTTATTACTGGGGCTTACTCAAACCATTAATGAAGATTTTGTTAGCATTTTAAATGTTATGGTATATGACCTTTTGACTTAGGCAAAAACATTGCAATAATATATTTGAGAAGTAGCAACTCAAGCTTTCTCCTGCCTGACCAGCAAAGTGTATGCTTTTTTTCTTCCTCACCAGAGCAAACACATATACTGATATTGATCTGCTGTTAAAGGTGATTCCTGCAGACAAAATTAGTCTGCAAATCATCGTGCCTCTAACTAGATGCCTTTGAGTACAAACATGAGGATGATTTATCTTTTCCAAACAGAATGTAACTGGCAAAAATGTTGCATTGCTTTAATTTCGCCTCTGGATCTGGGGGGAAAGTCAGCTCCGCTATTACTGAATGAACTCCTTATTCTTCAACATTGAGTCTGACTTGAGCAGGAGAGCACATCAACAGTCAGCTTGTTTTAGGAACTGCTGGTTGACTCACTGATTACAGTCAGCAGATTTTCTAGCTGTGTCAGGGCCTGCCTGTGATTGCATCCTGGGAAGTAAAGATATTCCTTTAGCAGGAGGGACTTCTAAAATCAGCAGTGGCTCAGGAAACTCAAACGTTCAAGACCCTAGGTGGCCAAAACTCATCATGTGGCACAAATCAGTCTTTTCTCTGTGTTTGAAGGGAAACCTAATTATTCTTCATTGTTGTCAGCATCATCAATGCTCTGACCATCACCCAAAAGATTAATCAAACTCCCATCTGCATTGGGTACAGTACAAATGCAAGGGAAAAAATTGCTCCCACTACAAGTCTCCCAGTAGACTTCTTTCTGAGTCTACCACAATGTATTGCAATGAATGGAGAAGGTGTATGCAAGCATGCATCTCTATAGTTAGTCCACTGTACTTGCATCAGAGATACTAGGATAAATCTTGGTGCACTAATCTGCACAATGATGCACAATTCAAAGGAAAACTCCAAATATTCTTGCAATGGAACCAACCCAAAATTCACCATCCAACAAAAAAAGCATCAAAGTGATCATTTATAGAAAGATACTTTAGAACATATTGATAATTGCATGTGTTATGATTAGAATATGAGGTGTCCCCCAAAATCTCATGATTTCCACAATCTTCCAGGCTCACAAACTGAACTGCTTTCCTCTGCCATGCCCTTCCACCATAATATTTTTCCTCACCTGGGGCCCAGAGCTATGGGGTTGAGTGACTATGGACTAAACCTCTGAAACCATGAGATCAAAATAAATATTTTATCCTCTAAGTTGATCTTTTGGGGTATTTTAGTGAAAGTGACAAAAAGCTGACAAATAAGACATGAAGCAAATGCTCATCGTTATCATTAATGAAAAAAAATGATGAAGTAGTTAGTACAAAGCAGAACTTAATCAACATTATCAATATTTGACTTAGTCCCTGTGTGGTGGTGCAGGCCTGTTATCCCAGCAGCTGGGGAGGCTGAGACCGGAGGACTGAGCGTTAAAAATCAGCCTCAGCAATGACAAGGTACTAACCCAGTGAGACCCTGTCTCTAAATAAAATACAAAAAAGGGCTGAGGATGTGGTGGGAAACTGAAATTGAGAATTCAGTTTTTAAAAGTTTTTTATGGATGTATTGAAGAAAACAACCATGAATGCTCTGCATGTTGACAGCATCTTAGTATTATTATTAAATTAGTCCTGGCCTCAAAGAACCCCATGACCTGTCCTCAAGCACAGGGTCAGCTTATTCCAGAGTGTGAAGGTGCTAAACAAGGACAGTGGGTTGTATTCGACTTGGCTTTTAATCCTGACTTCAGAACCTCTCCTGAGTCTCCTTCCTCAGGATGGATTTATGTGGCTATTTGCATTTATTCAATAGAAATCTGTCCTCCTCTTCACTAGGATATAATCAGAAAAATTGCTCACACAACCAAAGATCTTGCCTGGAATGCTGTATTTGAAAACGATTCAGTATGACCCTATTTTTTAAATAGCTTTATTGTGAGTTTATAAGTTTAAAGTGTATGAATTTATACATTAAAAGCATTCAACTCTGGGGTTTTTCACCACAATCAACTTTGAATATTTACCCCAAAGGAAACCCCCTGACTTATGTGGCCTGCACCTTCCCCAATCTTCCTGTTTCCCTAGACAACTGCTGGTCTACGGTGTCCCTGTGGATTTGGCCACTCTGAATTTCACAGAAATGAAATCATACATGTGGCCTTTTGTGATTAAGTCCTCTTGCTTGGCTTGATGGTTTCCAGCTTCTCCTGGCTGGTGAAGCTGACAGCACTCTCTCCTTTTCATCGACAAGTTACGTTCCACTACAGGATGACCACCTCTTGTTGACCCATCACCCAGACCATGGGTCGCTGGCTATCCAGAGCAAGTCGCTGCTATGAACATTCATGCCTGGGTTTTGTGCTCACGGATTCCAGTTCTTGGGGCGCGCACCCAGGGTTAGATCTGCTGGACTCCCTGGAGCCCCCATGGTAAACACGAGAAGAAGCTGCCTGTCCCTGCTAAAGCAGCCGCGCTCTTCTCTTAACTACAGCCCATTTTCGCTTCTAGGTCACTTCAGAGTTTTAAATAGATTACCATGGACCAAACCCGCACAACCACCCCAAAAGTCAGGAGTGACGTGTGCACTTTGGAGATGGGGAATCAGCCCTGAGAGGATGATGTCACTTGCTCAAAGTTGCTCAGATGGAGAGGCGGTCTGGGGTTCCAGCAGACCCACCTTCCCCAAAGCTCCAGCCCTTTGCTGTCAATCCCACTGACCCCCGAGTGGTGCAGGGACTGGTGGGCTTCTTCCTTTCTCTGAAGACCTGGGGCTGCCTCTCCTCAAGGCCTCTGTCTCCTCCCCAGGCTTACATGTGAGGTAAGTTACTCTGCCCATTTTACACACGAGAAACTGAGGCTCATAACTCACCCACAGCTGTGCAGGGAGCAAAGCAGGGCTGGGACTCAAACCCAGACCCCCGAGCCCCAAGGATGGGACTCTCAAACACCTGGCTTTGCTGAAGGCTACTCGGAAGGAGCTGGAGGCAAGTCCAGCTGGTAGGTGGTGCACTCCCAGGATGGGCTC
The DNA here is from genome assembly GCF_048772815.1 of Callospermophilus lateralis. NCBI lineage: Eukaryota > Metazoa > Chordata > Mammalia > Rodentia > Sciuridae > Callospermophilus > Callospermophilus lateralis. The sequence goes on from NW_027516260.1 coordinate 1,510,533, forward strand.
ACATGTCAGATGCTCCCTGCTCAGGCTGCTCCAGAGTGGGTGGTGGTGGGCAGCTCCAGGGAGAGGCCCTCCTACAGATCAGGGCAAGTGCATGAGGCACAGTGTGGCATGACCTGGCACCAGTGAGCAACGAGCAGGGCCACCATCCCCTCCAGAGCCAGGTTGTGCACACAATGCTGCCGGGGTGCTGCTGACCTCCCACACACGGGAATGGACAGGGCAGTGAGGGATGTGGAAGCTGCACCTCCAGGAGCTTCAGCAATGGAAAACCAAGTGTGACAGGCAGTTGGGAGATAGCTGTCAGGTGGTCCCACCCAGACCGGGAGCTGTGACACAGGAATCAGGCCCGATCAGCTTCTTCAGGGCTTTGCTGCATGTGTAACCTGCTCCTTGCTGGTTTCCTGCACATGCTGAGCCAACGAGGGCTCCTTCTTCATTCCTGTCATTTCCAGAAGGGGACTGTGGCATGGGATGCTCTGTCACTGCCTGGAGGCATGAGCTGCTCCTGAGAAAGTCAGACCCTGCAGGCCAAGATGTCAAACCCCACGGTTGTCAGGACCTAAAGACAGCTTCCCAGGCTGGCAGCTTTCCTGCCCTTAGTGGAACATGCCTTTGGGGGATCCATGGCCCACCCAGGGGCTCAGTTTTCCTGTCTTGGGGGGGGCAGGAGGGGGCTGGACCTAAAGACTGCCTTCCCGCTCTCACCCCTTTCCAAACCCAGAGAGCGTGGCTAATCAATCACAACAGTCTTTCCCACGGAGCCGGAACTCTGCCTCAGAACCCTCCTTAACAGCAAGTTCCAAGTAACTATGCTGATGAGTCAGTCTGCAAGAGGAGGCCTGGCTCCATACTTGCAGACACTGGTCTCAGAAGTGGCCCTCAGCTCCAAGGAAGGCACTCTGCTCTCCTCTGCACACACCAGAAGCAACCCACAGATTCTTTCACCCATGTGTTTCAGTTCTTGGATTTTTATTTTCCTCATTTTCTGGGGACTTTCTGTGCCCTGGACACTTGGGGATGTATTTAAGTGAGGGGGATCCACAATCAGGAGGACCAGCCGCCACAGCCTCAGAACAGGTCAGCCCAGGAACCATAGGTCTCAGGAGCAGCTGGCTGGAACCACTGGGCTGTGGCTTTGTGGGTAGCGGCCACCCTACTTCTGTGGCTGCCCACTGGGTATGGGGACACCAACCCAAAACGGTATGGAAACCCAAGCTTCTCTGGCAGGGTGGTGCCACCCAGAGCTTATCCTGAACCTGCAACTCTGGGAGACCTTTCTGGCCTTGCCATGCAGAATACCACTGGAATCCAATGCCACTCACACCCATGCTGATTGCACAGGGTAACCACGTGTTGCAGTTCTACAGTTCTCTGTAACATCCCTTTGTGCAGGGACTGAGTCCTGTGAAAGACTGTGCCCCAAACTCAGAAAATGAGCTGTGATCACTGAATAGTTCTTATTTGAGCTTCTGCTCCACACAGCCCCTCAAAACCCTTCAGTAGGGCCAGGCAGGGGTGCAATCTACAATCCCAGAGACCTGGGAGGCCGAGTCAGGAGGATTGCAAGTTTAAAGCCAGCCTTAGCAACTGTCTCAAAGCAAAAAGTAAAAAGGGCTGGGGATGTGGCTCAGTGGTTAAGAATCCCTGGGCTCAATCCCCAGTCCCATACAAACAGTCTCAGCGTCACGCAGAGGTGGCAGTCAAATGGCAGTGCAGCCACCTGGGACTTGAGTGGAGAATACAGATGACAAACAATAGTAGATTCTCTGTAGATTCTCTCTAAGCTGATCTTATCCTATAGAAGGACATCTGAAACAAAACAGACCTCTCATCATCTGAGTGAATAGTGTTTCTACTCAGTGAAGTCCAAGATTGGCTTATACAAGTGAAAACTCAAGAGGTAAAAACACATTCGATAAATTCAAATGACCGACTTTCAATTTCTAAAGTCACATTTTCTCAACTTGTAAGGGAATCTTAAAAACCAAAGCTCCGGGTGGCATAGACTGTCCCCCCCCCCCCCCCCCACACACGCACTCACACCTGCTGTGAGCAAAGCATGGCCCTGGGGGACAGATACCAAGGGCATCCTGCTCCTGCCCTTGGGAACCCAGACCTGGCCCCAAGGCCTGAGCTTTAAAATGCTTTGTATCCTGAAGGCTCTTCTGAAGGACTCCAGGCAATGGGGCAGAGGGTTGCTGACTCCCAGGGACAGCCTACACCCCAGGGGACCTTCCTGGCCCTGCCTGGCTTCCAGGCCCAGGGCAGCGAGGCCTGTAGGAGGACAACTCCTCTGAGAGGTGCTGAGGGCAGACTGTCCCAGGGCATGGAGGTCCTGAGAGGAAGGAGGGCTGCCTGGGAGAGCCGGAGGCGAGGCCTGGGAGCACAACTCCACCTGAGAACAGCAGGTAGGGGTCAAGGCCCAGGGCCTGGGCCCGGGGAGGTGGCCTGGGTTGAAGGCCCTGTGAGGAGCTGCTGTGCATGGAGAGGGCCCAGGAGAGAGGCCACTCCCAACTCCTGAGAGCAGAGCTCTGGAACCCGGGCTCTGACTTTCTGCCAAAAACCAGGGAACATCCAGCCAGCCTGACCTTCGGAGTTCATCAAACCTGGGACTTCGCTTTGCAGCAGTGACTTCCTGAGACCACACACCCACCGGAGGGCACTGCCAGCCCTGGAGGCCAGAGCTCTGCTTAGAGTGTGTGGCGCCTGACGGAGAAGGACTGCAGGGAGGATGGAGGCCTGCGTAAAGGCTGGAGACCGTGCAGTGGCCTTGCACACTTCAGGGCTAAACGCTGCCTATGAGCCTGAGGCTCTGTGGCACCAAGTGCCAGGGCTCGGCTTCCAGGTCAGGCGTGGCAGAGACCCCACAAATTCACTATTTCCTGAGCAGATGTGGAGCTGAAGACCTGGGAGAGGGCGTTGGGGGGGGCTGGGAGTAAGGGTTTCAATTTTAAATGTTTTATAGCTGCACCTACAGCTCTAATGCTGAGGGGTGGGATTTTCTTAGCATGGGCTTGGCTGAGAGCTGTGTGGTCCAACACATAGCCTCCAACCACAATGGCTACTCAAAGTTGAATTTAGATTAATTAGAATTACATAACACGAGAAAATCCTGGTCCTCGGTCTCACCAGCCAACGTTCAGGAGCTCGGCATCCCCACGGGGCTAGCAGCTACCACATTAGATAGCACAGAACACGTCCACCATCTCAGGAAGTTCTATTGGACAACACGGGTTTATAACAGGAGTCAATGATGCCCCAGCCTTGGGCCAGATCCAGCTGCCACCTGTTGTAGTAAATAAGGTGCACAGGACCACAGCCATGTCCACTCATTGATGTATGTGCACATTCAGAGCTGAGCAGTTACACAGAGAGCACACGGCTTGCACAGCTTCCCATCCTGATGATGTCATCCTTATCAGAAATCAGCCAAGTCCTGGTGCAGATCATCACAAAGCTGCATGAGGACTTTACTGCACAGACACTCACTGGCATCTGTAGGAGGCACTTGTGTGTCTCCACCACTTGTCTGTCCTGGGAAGCCGGTGGGGAACATAGAGCTATCAGTGCCATTGCTAAGTTTTACAGGGGTCCAGGAAACACCTCTTCTAGGGTGACTGACCTCAGAGACAGGCAACGGCAGTAGCATATGAGTGGCCACAAGACCACCCAGAAAAGGCACACGGAGAGACTCTTACCATTTGTTTTCTTTATTTTTTCCCATTCTTCCCAGATCAATGAGGCAGCAACATGAATAAAAAGTTACACATAGCTGTTTGCTTGCTGATAACCCAATGACCCCTCCCTCTCTGAGGCTCCATGGGTAAGCCTCAGGGTTTCTCAGGGACTTCAGTCTTAGGAGGAAGACCTGCATTCCACACATCAAAAGTGACTCCCACCCGAGAGCGGGACCAGAGAGAGGCTGGGAGGCCGACCTTCTCCTGGCTGTTTGCAAGTCCCAGCAGGCCACAGAGGAGACCCAGACTAACTCCTGAGGCACCTCTGCAAGGCTGGCACCTCTGGTTCCCCTCTGCCCCAGACACTGACCCCCATGCCTGCTGGGCCAGCAGGGAGTTGGGGGCTTTGGGGGCCCAGATTGCACGCGATAAGCCCAGTGCTGCCTGGCTCCCAGCAAGCACTTCTGTCCCCTTTTGAGGACACAATCTTTGCTGACAAGGGATACTGGGCTGACCCTGAGGCCCACTGATGTTCACTTGGTAATGTCCCTATTGTCGTCAGAGTGCAGCATTTATCTGTAGCAGTTTGAAATGTCCTGGGGCCAGCCAGAGAGGGCGGGTTCTCTAAGGGCACCCAGGAGCATCTCGAATGGTAGCACTGGGGACGGCAGGCTCCAGGAGGGCTGCAACATCAGCTGTGCCAATCGCAAATGCAGAGGAAACTCCTGCTGACACGCAAGCAGGGAAGCCCTGGCTCTCCACGTGCAGCCGCGAGGCCCTGAACCCAGAGTGGCTCCCTCCGCTCCCGGGGTTCACTTGGCAAATTCTGCCCCCTCCAGCCCTTCTTTGCTGCTCTGTCCAAGGTATTTGGAAAAATGGGAACAAAGGAAAGAAAATATCCTAAGCCTCCAGCATGAGATCAACCTCCAATGCACACCCCCCCAGACGCTTCTTTAATTACAGAGAAAACAGCTTGAGCAAGTCCTCTACAAGCTACTACTAGGGTGGGTTTCCTTTGCAAGAGTCTGGGATGAATCTCAGCAGTCCAGGAGGGTCACCCGTGCTGCTGTCTCTTTCTGCCCCTCAGCCTTGGGCGCTGGGCAGGCAGGCTGACAGACTGCTTCCCAAACTTCATGATCTCCCTGATCCTGGCCAGGTTGGTCTTGCTGAGCATGAAGTCGCACCGTGTGGCCCCCATGTCGTAGCCGACCATACAGTTCTTGGTGGAGGTGGTGAAGCCCTCGGCCTTGGCCGTGACCACATATTCGCCAGGGTTCAGGAGGCGCCAGTAATCCCCATCGCTGGCTGTGAAGATAAACCAGGGTGGAGGCTCAGAGCAGTTCTTTTCTAACACAAATAGCAGTGGCCTGTTCCAAGACTGCCCCCTGTGGACAGCCTCTGAGCCCTGCCGGAACCCAGCCTGCAGAGCAAGCCCTAGTGCCTTCTGGAGGCCAAGATCTCTCCCTCTACTGGAAGCTGCCATAATGGGAAGGGGCTTGGGATGCAAGATACCCCTAATGATTGTGACCACTCCTCTCTCTGTGGCAGTGCAAACCATTCATTATGAACTTGAACTCACAGTGTGCCCTCACCACAAAATGCCATCAGGCCTCCTGATGCCCTTGGCATGGCTACAAATACAGGAAAACAATTTCTAAAAGGGCTGGGGTTCTTCACTTCTGAAAAGCGGAACAGACTACCTCGGAGGGCCTGGTACCTGCGGCCACTCCACAGCCACCGTTCATGGCTGGGGCTGAGGGAGACATGGCCCTCACACACAGCTGCCATGAGGCAGAGATGCCCTGAGCTCACAAGCTGTGGCTGGACCCAAGGTGGAAACCTGACCCCAGTTAGGCCATTCACCCAGCAGGTACTAATTTATCAGGGTCCATCCCTGGCTTCCTGTGCCTCAGGACAGCCTTTGGCAGGGGCCAGCTCAGGCCTTGACTGATCCCTGTGAGCACCCGCTGTACTGCAGACTCCCCATATCCACCCGCTGTGCTAAGATGGCATCTGGCCCCCTGTTCCCTCATGTCTCTCCATCCCATTCAATGAGGACCACTTGGCAGAGTGCTGGACACACACTTGGAAGGACTTCCCAGCCTAGCAATGGGCCAAGACAGGAGCAGGAGGCCATCATCACTCTCAAGGACAGCACTGGTGAAGGAGAGGAAGGGGGAGGTCCCGTGAAGGAGGGGCTCGCTCAGTCAGCCCAGGGAGCAGTGGGAGCCAGAGGTGTCTCGAAGGGGACCTGTCTGAGCTCAGCGCCAGTAGAGCCCCAGGAATCTCTCACCTGCTGAAAAGCCAGGAAGGCATTTTGTGTTGTAGAAAACCCTGCACTTTCACAAAAGGAAGAACAGGGAAAAACAGGGAGCCACCTCCCTCTGTGTGTGTGTGTAGGGGGCACCTGGCCTCTCTCATGTAGTCCCCATGTAGCAGACCATGTGCACCTGTGGCAAACACACCTGTAATTCCCTTTTCATAACAACTTGTGCTCCGAAGAGCTCACTGCATGACACGCAGTGTCCTGATGACTGAGACCATAATGTGAATTCAAACCTGATGCTGCGAGTGTTGTAAGTGTACAAGGGACTCGTCAGCTTAGTACTCGGTCAAATCCAGCCTTCGCTCTCGGAGCTCTGGGTGTCCCAGGACAGACCTGCTAGTTACTAGCTGTGTGGCCTCACACAATGGTGCTCAACTCTCAGGGCATCACATTGCACGTGTGGGAAAGGGAATAACCCGGCAGCCTCCATCACGAGTGGCCTGGAGGGTCCAAGGAGTCAGAGCAAGCCCTGTCTTTCCACATGCCATGTTCTCCAGTGTCTCCTCTTCTGTCTCACAGCCTCTGAGGTGCCAGGGCCTGTGTTCCTGCCAGGCTGGAGGCCTGATGACTTCAGGCAGAAGCTATGTCTGTGCAACGTGGAGATCACACAAGTGGCCAGGGACTAGGAGACAGTGGCCCTGTCAGCTGAGGAGTCCCTACTCACGTGAGAGCTAAGCACTCAGCAAAATGCCACTCAGGCCTGGGGCCCTGGCCACCTCATCGCCAGCCACTGCCCACAGTGGCCACTCCAGCCACACAACTTCTCTTTGTTCCTGGACTCTTGACTCAGTAACTACCCTTCCCTCTAGCTGCAGTGCTGTTCCCGACTCTTCACATTCCCCTCTCCTGGCCCTGATTATGGTCTGCACTGAACTTGAAGTCTTTCCCTTACCCTCACTTGCAGGCCTCCATGAGAAGGCACATTGCTGGGGAGAGGAGTCCCCTTCTTTTCTCTTGCAGCATTTCCAGTCTGGCACCTAGTAGGTGCTCAGTAAGACGTGTTGGAAGAATGAACTGGATTATCAGGAAGATGTGAACAGGAAGTGTGGCTCTGTACTCTGACAGTGTCCACTTCTGAATCCTGACCTGCTTGATTCTCACCTGGGCCGGGCAGGTGCACTATCCCTAGGAGCTCCTGGTCAAGGGGTTCCCCACCTTATCCCCAAGGCTCTGTTATCTCTCCTCCTACCCCTGACAACCAGAAATGAACATATACTGGATGAAACGTAGGGCACAGCGGCGGGTTCCTGTCCCGCTGAGCGAACCGCTGGGTCAGGGGTGAACACCCCAAGCAGCCACAGTGGAGAGGGGATAAGGAATGGCACCACTGGGCATTTGTGGACAGCAGGGGCAGCCCAGGCCCATGAAGGTCCATCCACTAACAGTTCAGGTTGGTATCAACCAAACAAGGACAGTCCACAGTGGAATTCCAAGTCAGGTGTTTAGCAATGCGTCCATGCGCATCTCCAAAGCATCCTTGAGCACTTGGCTCCCTGTGGAATTCGTCTGTTTATTTTATGCAAAATCCTCCTGAAACAAAACTTGTCAATAAAACTGGTTGAACAAGTCTCTGAATCAAGGCAAATTCCGAGCTTTTGTTGAGCTCCCAAAGACACTGAGACCAATAAAATAAACAGCCATGTGTAAAGTATGGAACACGCCTGTCAGAACACACTGGGAAATAGCTTACAGGGGGAATAAGAGCACATCCCATTAGCTCATCCAAACTGCCTCCCTGAATACAGGGGCTTCAAATGCAGAGCTCAGCCAGGCTTCTGTGGCCCAGGGCTTCCCTCCCTCCCACTCAGTTGAAAATATGGTCTTCTCACTTTGCCTCCCAGGCACTAAATAGTCCAAGGAATGATCCAGATGCCTTTATGAATCGCTGTTTTAAAGGATGGCTTAAGGGATATTTAAGATACCAATCCTATGCAGGTCCAGACCCAATGGCCTCCCTTATTCATAGTGACCGCCAGCGACCTGTCTCTAGCACCTTACGGTCCTCAGTTCACATTTGTTGAATTAACAGATGAACAACTGAAGGCAGAGCCTCTGAGGGGCTGCCATGTGTAAAGTCACACAATGAGGCGTGAAGCCTTGGGGTCAGCCGCTATCGGATCCGGGATCGTAAATGGTAAAAAGGTTCCAAAAATACAGAGTGAATAAGTCGGAACTAAATGGGAAGAACGCAATTTACGGCCCAATGAATTATATTATTTCAGACATAATTCATCCATCTAAATCAGTGGCACTGAACCCAAGGGCCAGGGTGGACCCCACATGTCCTCCTATGTCCCAGGGTCTGTGTCTCCTCGCAGTTGAATGGACCACAGCTGGAGGGCAGGATCTGATGACAGCTGTGAGCAGTGAGGACAGCCCCATGGGTTCCAGGAAGGGGCTCTGACTGTGGAGCCTCAGACCTGGGCTCCCTCCCAGCTTCGCTCGCTGGGAAACCCTGGAAATGCGTGAGGTCTGTCCACCGTGCGTTCATTCATTCAGGGAATATTCACTTACTGAGCACTGGCTGCTCATGTGTGGCCAGACAGTGTGCCCGTGACAAGCCCAGCAATAGTCAGGGATTCACCCTTGTATGGGGGTGGGGCAGAAGCAATGATAAGCACAGTAAGTACTGGACGGCTGGATCGTATGGGAGATGACAGATGTTCCCCGGACAAAGCTGGGTGCTAAGAGGGTCCATCAGGGCGGGCGGGCTGGTGCATAGTGTTAGGTCGGTGGTCACACTGGCTGCCTTGAGTGGTGACATCTGAGCAGCCTGGGCAGGGCTGAGGGTGGAGCCAAGGACTCCCTAGGGGTCCAGGCAGAAGGAGGGGCCACGGTGACAACTCTGACATGGGCTCAGTCCAAAGGAACTGCGAGTAGCCAGGTGGAAGGAGCGATCACCCCTGTTTGCCAGGGACTGGGGATTCCTGGGACTTGGCATCTTCAGTTTTAAACTGAGGTGTCCCAGGTGATGACAGTGCTGGGACCTGAGGGCTTGAAACCCTGACTGTGGGAGCACCTTCTTTCCACATCACTTTCAAGTCACCAGCACCGGCAGTGTCCCGGAGTGGATACTACAGAACACCTACAGACGACACTCCAGCCCAACCTGGAGTAGGGACTGGAATGCAAACCCAGCTCATCTCTGGAAACTCCATGGGGCCATCCAGCCTCTTGGAGCTTCTGCTTGTCACCTGAATAGGGGAAAGAATGGGCTTTCTCCCTCACAGGGATAACACAAGAAAAGAAAAGAAAGAACATGTGTGGATGTTCTCAGGGAGGGGGAACAGGTCACATGAGACAGCATCATGCCACTTCTGCAGCTGAGTGACCCAGGGGACTTGGGGAGAGTCAATCCTTTGCTCTCCTGAGGCTGTGTGGTCACGCCATGAATGCATTTGAAAGTGTGAAGTTATCCGGGAGCAGCGGCACATACCTGTAATCCCAGTGGCTCAAGAGGCTGAAGCAGGAGGATGGCAAGTTTCAAAGCCAGCCTCAGCAACTTAGCGAAACCCTAGGTAACTTAGCAGGACCCTGTCTCAAAATAAAAAATAAAAAGGACGGGGGATATGGCTCGTGTTTAAGCACCCCTGCTAGACGGGTTCAATCCCAAGAATCAAAAAAAGAAAAAAGAAAAAGGTGTGAGTTTTCTTTGGTATTTTAGGAACTGGAAACCAAGTTTGTAAGACTGGGTATTGCAAAAGAGTTTGCACAAGATTTCAGCACTGCCTTTTAGATATCATCTTCTAGCCCTTAGAGTATCCAAGATTCTGATTTCTCCACACTCCACTCAAATGGAGGTCAATGTGTGGTCCCTCAAGAGTTAACAACCCAGCCCCTTTGTCCTGCAGCAGATGGGAGCTGGGTCTCCCTGCTGCACTTCTACACGTGCCTTGTTTCCTCGCCTAGCAACAGCATTGTAAAGATAGGAGTCAATCCACGCAAAGCTCTGGAGGGTGGCAGGCAGGAGATGCCAAAACAGCATGTGGGCTCATTGTGATCCTCTGCTTTACATCCGGGAGACTGGAGTCTTCCTAAAGCATGTTTGGTCATTTCCGTGGTTCAACAGAAAAACTGCATCCTCTCTGATCCGCAGTCAAGGCCAGGTTCTTGCCCCGCCCCAGCTGCTCCCTGCATGTGTCCTTTCTGATGGCTCCACCCCAGCCCCACCAGGTCCTCTGTGAGCAGGAACACCCAAGTCAACAGCGTCTCCCTTTAGGGGTGCCTGCCTGCCCTACCGGTCAGGGCTTATCCTGCTGACCTGGGTGCCTAGCTGCTGCATAGGCAATGACCCAGGGGAGAAGGAGCTGCTGCTTCCTCCACCTCTTGGAAACTTCCACTGCAGCCAGGAGCCAAAGGGCTGCTCCAAGCCCATCCCAGGAAGCCAGAAGCACAGGCTGAAAACCTGGCTCCCCTGGGTTACTCGGGAGAGTGAAAGGAGGAGACTCTACTTTAGCTCTGAGCAAGGAGTTTCTGGCACTCGGGTCATGATTGGAACTGAAGTAAAGCACCTCAAGAACACAGGTATTTCTTATGGAGAGACAGTTTATAGACATTCCCCATTACCTGTTCGGATGTCATGGTTAACACCTTCTACGGAGATGATGGCATTTGGAATCCCCTTTCCATGCGAATCTCTCACCAGGCCTTTGATGCCGCGATGAACCTGCTCGGGACATGGGGAGACACAGTGAGCTCTGCACACTCAACACAAGGAAGTGGCCCAAACTCCAGCCAGCCCCGTCCCTGCCAAGCAAGCACGCTCCCCACACCAGGCCAGCCCAAGGACCCTGGCTCTGCACAGACCCAGTGCATTTTCCTGAATTCCATTTAGGGGTCCATCCACCAGAAAGTTTCCCTTTAAAATTAAAATATTCCACAGACTTAAAAAACATCAGGATCCAATACACCCACCCAAAATTAAAACTTAATGTTGATAAGGCACATTTATTTGGATTTCCCTGGGCTCTATGGACGTAATGACTGAAGAGTCAGAGAGGAAAGAAAAGAACTGAGGCTTTTCTAGAAAGGCCTGATGTGCCTGGGCACCTTCTGCTCATCAGCTGTATCAAGAGACATGTCAATTCTGAACCTCCTGCCTCGAGCCCCCGGCGTAGGATGACGTGGTGATCCAAGGTGACATGCCCACATTTCCAAAGACATTCTTTATGCATATAACTGGGCCTGGGCTTCGTATCCACAGGTCAGATCATTGCTTCAGAATGACAAGTTGCTGCAGTCAAGTCTCAAATGCAAAGGGGAAGGCGCCATCCCTCACAAATTCCCGGGTCGACAGATATGTTTTCATGGCTTCTCAAGAGAGCAGACTGGCTTGCATCTTTCATGCCAGGGAAGCTCACTGGGGCTGTGATGAAGCTCCCGGGACCCTTGTGGGGCAGACTGAGAGGTCATTTCCAGGTGCAGAGGTGCAGCCACAGGCACCAGGAAGCTGGCACCCAAGCCACAGGTGGGCTGCCTGCAGCTTCTGACTCATACACAATAACCCACAGGAGGGCACCTTGTGTGCAGCCCAGTATTGGGGGTTAAGCAGAATCTAATTGGTATGCTGGCAGAGTCCTGGGCTCACTGTGCATGCAGGCATATCCCCCTGATCTCCAGGAAGTCTGCTCCTGATCTCCAGGAACTCTGGGCCTCTTTATGATGCAGCTAGCTTTAGCATTAGACCTGGCTGACTCATTAATGCTCCATCGTGGGTGTGTCTTGAGAACATGCAGCAGGGAAGGTGTTCCAGGGGTCCAGTGAAGACTCAGGGCCTCATCAGTTAGCAGGACCTTGGTATAAGTGCTTCAGTCATCTCACGCCACACCCTGCAACGGTGACTCTGAAGGCCTGGGGGTTTCATGGGCCGCACTGGATCCCCCAATGTTTATCATGTGAAGCTTAATGCCTCCAACTGAGGCTGTCAGATGAAGCCATGGGCCCTAATTCAGCAGGACTGGTGATCTGGACATGCACAGATGTGCATGATCAGAGGAGTGACCCCCTGAGGCAGCAAGAGGGCCGCCATCTGCAGGCCACAGAGAGCAGCATCAGAGGAAACCACCTGCTGACCTTGCTCTTGGGCTTCCAGCCCCAGGACTGCCACTGGAGGCACCAGTCAGTGGTATTTTCTCCTGGTGAAAGCAAACTCAGAAATGGGCTGCGGGCACACCTGCTCAGATAATGTCACCCACTCCCCACACAGCGTCCGAGAGCCCTGCACTGGCTGTGCCACCAGCGTGTGGAGGAGCCCCACTGGTCTGGAGCATTTCCCCCGCATCTCACTGGGGCTCTGGCCAAGTGCAGACAGGCCAAGGATCCAGGCAGCACTGTGGCTGGCCACGGTGACGGCCGGGCCTGGAGCACTAACTCAGCCCATGCCCTCAGCCATAGGACAGCCCCTTCCTCGGCTGCCCCACCCGAGCCGCGCACCCCGCCATACCTGCTCCGTGAACACGATCAGCGATTCCCGGTTGTTCTCCCACTCCTCGGGCAGCTGGCTCTCATGCGGGTACTTATCGCAGCCCACATAGATGGACAGCTCGAAGCAGTTCGTGTGTAGGTAACTGAAGTCATTCAGACATGCCAAGCCAAGGGACATTCTCGCTGAACTATGCTCCTGGAGGCAGGGGAGCCAGCAGGGGTGTTCCTGAGCACTCGGAGGATGTCACTAAACCCAGACAGGCACCTACCACTGACCAGCACCTGCAGGACTGCAGAAGTGAGGTCTGGAGAGAGTGGGCAGGGAGTGGGGGAAGGGCCCAGGGGAGGACACTGCCCCAGACGTCACTGAGAGAGGAAGGGTGGGTGTAGGTGCTTTTATGTATTTATTTTATTAAGGTGGTTTAACCCACTATCAGTCATTAACACTGTGGGGCTTTTAAGTGTTGAATTAAATCTATCTCCACAGCCACATGGACCTCAGCTTCAGCCATTTCCTACTCATAAAATTGGCGTAATTCTATCCCATGTTTTACTGAGTGCCTTCTGTCATCCAGGGCCTGTCCTAGGTCCCCTAAATCCCCTGGAGGAGTCACTCTATCCCCCCCACCCAACCACCAGAGGTACGCAGAGGGCACATTTTTACACATAAGAAAATTGAGACCCTGAATGATCAGAATCAGATCTAGACTGTGGGCCCAGGTCTGCCTGGTGACAGCCCTTGCTCTCATCTCCAGACCACGAGTCACTTCTTGTGGACTGCGGGGCAATCATGCCCACCTCGAAAGCCCCAAGCAGACAACCCCCACATCCAACATGGCCAAGCACGACTAAGCAGGGTGCCAGCGGCCGCCCAGGCAGGCACACAGGCTCTGTGCAAGGTTCCCAGCCTGCAGCTGCTAAGGGCCGCTTCTGGCTTAAAATGGACTGGAGCTCACTCCCTGTGGTTCTAGAGGCTGGACGTGTGAGATCAAGGTGCTTGCACTCCCCCAAAGCCTCTGGGGGCTCCCTTCCTGCCTCTCTGCTCTTGGTGGCCCAGGTGTTTCCCTCTCTCTGCCTTGTCTCTACATGGTCTCCTCTGTCCCTTATAAGGACACTTTTCAGGGTTTTAGAGCCCACCTGGGTGATCCAGGATGACTGCATCTTGAGGCCTTTAGTGTAATCAACTTCAAAGACCATGTCTCAATAAGGTGACATTCCCAAGTAGGGGGCCCACAGGTGAAGCCACCGCCTCACCTAATATTTTTGCAAAAGCCACTCTCTACCAGATTCTGGGTTCCAATCACTCAGAAGCCAGCAGCAATGGGCTTTGGTCACTAATTGTGATAAAAGAAGGAAGGACAGGAGCAGTGGATGGCGTGGCTGTGTCAGGGAATGCGAGTCCTCTGCCAGGGCCTGGCCTAGCTGCAGAAAGCTGGCCCCGTGCCCAGTCAAGTCACTCAGGCAAGTCCTGCAGAGGGCCTCGGGGCCGGGGCAGTGTCCACTTGGGTTAGCACGGCTCTCCACCGGGGGCTGGACATCTCATGACACACAGAGTGTCTGTGGCCACCCTCTTGGGCCTTGCAGTACTGATGAGGTGATAAAGAGACATTTTGCAAATGTCTCTAAAGGTCGGGAAGCCTGAGCGGCAGGATGAGAAAGCAGAACTGGAGGAAGTTCGGGCCAGGCCGGCTTTGCTGCTGACGCCACCCAGGGCCAGGCCCCGTGAGGACAGCTCCCACAGCCAGCTTCCTCCACCCGAGCACAGGGGACGAGGTGCTGCAGCACTGGGCAGCGCTTGTCAGGCCTCCAGTCCTGGCCGGGGCAGGGGACATCCCCTGGTGTTTTCAGACTAGACCAGCTTCATGGGGGACACAGGGCCACATGCTCCTCAGAGCTCTGTGCACCTGCCTCCTTGGAGGACAAGGCACAGGACCAGAGGCCTGGGACAGGGAAACCAACGTCTGTCTCCGTGGTGTTCGATGCGCACAGTGCCCATGGTGGCTTTGTGAAGTTGACTGAGCCTGGCTCTCAGCTGTCTCTCCCCCATTAACCAGGAAGAACTGGACAAAAAGTGAGAGTGAGAAATCACATTTCATTAACCTACAAAGGACACACCTGCAAACTATCACTCTTTTCGAGGGAGGACCATTAAAAAGGTCTGAGCCAGCTAGGGCTCCACCACCAGGTCCCTGGAATAATGGGAAATATAATTGAGAAAGAAAAACGCACCCCTGATCGCTGCATAGACCCTCCTTTACTCCAGCCTGGGTGTTGGGGGGGTGGTTGCTCTCCTTTTATAAGTGAGATAACTGAGCCTTGGAGACTGATAGGGGTCTGTCAAGCAAGAAAGGGTCAGGCACAGCTGACTCTGCGTGACGCTACTGGTGACCCAACCCCAATCCCACTGCGACCACACCCGGAGTCCTCACAGCAGCTCCTGAACCGCTGCACTTGAAGGTTTCCCTAGGTAGATCCTGGGGCTAAAACTGAGCATATGAAGTGTGATTTGCCCCTAGGGACTCTTCCTGATAGACGGGGATTTGCAGCTCTTAAACATTTCATATGAGGCAAAAATCATGGTGCAGACAAGAGGGAACACCTCCACTTGGTGTTTAATAGAGAAAGATTCGGGGAGGGAGGCTCTCTGTGTTTTAAAATGGCCATGGGAACACATAGTTGTACTTTTTGTCTTTCCCAAGGGTGGAAATATACATGAAAATTATGTGAAGGCAAAATTTAAAGCAAAGTAAAGTCATATGAAAGCTCATTGGTACAGTCTACAGAGAATAAGAAGATAATCAAAAAAGAGATTCACAGTGAGTCTGCCCTGAAAGCAGGAAAGGGCAGGGATGAGAACTTGCCCTGAGGGTCTCTGAGAAGCAGACATTGAGCAGCCCACCCCTCCACCTTCTCAAGACACCTCTCAGGAGACATCACCATCACCACCACCATGGCCACCATCATGCCAACTTTACTAATGGAAACATATAGGGGTTCAGGGGGGTAAACTAACTTGCTCAGGGTCACACAGCCTCTCAGTGATAGAGGTGAATTTGAATCCAGGTCTTTCTGATGTAGAGTGTTATTCAAATCCATCATTGGATTAATCAACCTTCACAAAATCAAGAAAATAAGCAACAAGAATTATGCTGGGGTCTTATAATCCAGCGCTGGGGACTTTAGGGAATATGCCATCCTTATCCCTCTTGGATTAGGAGCCTTGGGATGAGAACAGCCAGAGTCAGGAAGCAAGGTGGAGGTTTCTGGTGGAGGCATCACCAGGCCTATTGGATTCTAGAAGGAACACCTCATGGTCCCCACTCTGCACATAGCTGCTTAGACCACGTGCAGTGTGGAGTCTGGAGGCCAGGTCTGCTGGCCTGCAGTGGACAGCAGATATGGTCTCTACCATGCAGGGGTCTCTGGACACACCTGCAGCCCACTCACTTCACACCTGAGCATGAGATCAGTGCATATCCCCTTCACGGGCTCCAGCACAGCAAACCCCAAACCAGAACAGCTCCGAGTGAAAAGCCCAGCTCTGTGCCAGCATGCTCTGCTTCCTCACGGGGCTTTCTTTGGGGTCCAACACCACTAAGTTCACTTTCACCCATCTGTGATCCTATAACGTCTGCATAGCTCAGTGGCCAAGAACAAGGTCAGGCAGACCCCAACTTACCCCTTTCTTGCTTGGCAGACCCCCACCAGTCTCCACGGGCCAGTTATCTCACTTATAAAAGGAGAGTAACCACCTCCCAGACCCAGGCAGGAGTAAAGGAGGGTCTATGCATTGATCATTAGTCATGCCACTGAGGGTCGCCTGTGCCCTTCCTGTGGGGCCAGCTGTCTGTGAGTACGTGGCCTCGTGATGCCCTCCAGGACCATGAGACTTACTTCCGGCAACCGTGTGCCAGGAAGCCCCGTCGACGGTGCCCTCCTTCTTCTGGAAGTCCTCTGTGTGGCACACCCTCCTCCTGGTGTCCGTCATGAGGCGGTGGGTGGAGGCGAAGGAGTAGGCCAGCCAGCGGAACACGTGGTCGTCGGGCGTGGGCGTGTGCTCCTGGGTCTTCCACGCGGAGCGCACCATGTCGTAGGGGTAGGCCACCACCAGCTCGCCCCCCTGCAGGTTGCCACCCAGCACGAAGGGCATCTTTTCCATCCAGGCAATGACCGCTCTGGTCTCCGTGGCCACCTGTGAGCATGGAAAATGGATGGGTACCATGAGACAGAGACTGTTTCACCCCGGCTCCCAGAACAGCTGCCTGTTCAAAACAGCAGCAATTTCCTAGAATAACCTTAGAATTGCTAGAATTTCAAAATCTGTCCTGGGGAACCTGGACTTGTGAAAATAGTGGATTTAAAAAAAAAAAAAAAGCCAGGGAAGTGTCTGATTTCCATGGTGGGAATATTCCAGTGAACACCATTGTGAGAAGCCCTGGCTGGGTTCAATCCACACTACTGCAGCTACATTCCCAGCCTTTTTTATTCTTTCTTTTGAGACAGAATCTTGCTAAGTGGCTGAGGCTGGCCTTGAACTTGTGATCCTCCTGCCCCAGCCTCCAGGGTCACTGGCAGAGTGATGATTCACTCCAACACCACTGAATCAGTTCACAGGCAACACATCATCCACAGCTACTAATGGCACGAGAGACCAGCACCCCGAGTGTGGCCGAGCCCCCACCCAACTGTGGGGCTTGCAGTTTCTGTCACAATTATTCAACTGTGCCCTGCATCAAGGAAGCAGCACAGACAAAAGGCCAATGTGCACCCACAAAAAACCAGTTACCGCAACAGCCCCGGTGGCCTGGCCCCACTGAGGCCCCCAACCTACTCTGTCCAGGCTCAGTCCCATGCCAGCTGCCTGGAGGTACCAGGGATGCATGCGTGACATCACGGGACACAACTGGCTGCACCAGACAGCAGAACACGCCAGAGAACCCAGTGGCTCACGGTCCAGCGTTACAGACCACGGAATCCCAGGGAAAACCCTCAGCTTCGAGGAGACTCAAAAGACTTCAAACCCTTGAAACCCACGGCTTTATGTGCATCTTGACTTGAGCAAGCTGAGGGGTTAGGTGGAATGAGAGGGGCTCAGAGAGGACGGAGGAAGAGTGGAAAATGGGGAGGAAGGGAACTCACTGACCAGTGTAACAGGGGGAGTGTGAACACTGACCAGACATTTTATAATATTAAGACATTATTTATTTGCAGTAATAACAGTAATAGACTATGGTACATTACTGTCTCATTATCATTTACTTTATATAGTAATGGTAAATACAGCTTTGAAAAAGAGTCCCCATTTTTTACAGATAGCTGTTGAAAAATTGATGGGTGATTGACACAGTCTCTGGGAACCGCTTCAGTCAGTGGGGAGGAAAAGAATGGGGGTGAAGTGTTAGAGTCTGTAAACAAGTCTGGATGGCGCCTGGCAAAATGCCAGAGGGAGTGGTTTGTGAAGTAACGCCAGTGAACAATTAAGTGTGGAGATTCCTGATTGGTTGACTGCTGTATCTAGTTTATGCTAATTAAGATAAGCTGTGTGGAATGTATAAAAACCTCTGTTGTCCTACAATTAACAGCTCCCATTCCTGCTGTATCAACGTACACAAGTTGTTCGTCACCACCCCCACCCCCACCCCCGGTTATTTTGCTGCAGCCGGACTGCGGCAGTGAAGGTATTGACAAGTCAAGCCAAGTGACAAAGTCAGCCCCAGCCCTTGAGGGGCTTCCCAACTTACTGGGATGGTGCCTGTTTGACTGCTCATAGCTCCTGCGGATTCCACCCACCCCACCCATGGATCCCACTCAGAGGGAACAGCCTCCTGAGATGAACCTCATTTTCTCTGTTTCATCCCATATGCAAATGTCCAAAATATGCGATTTAGTTTCATTTGCTCTTGATCTAAAGAGGAGGGAGTGACCACGCTGATGGCTGACTTGTACATCTTCTCCACTCAACTGATGTTTCTAACGCTCAGCTCCGACGTCGACTCAAGCCATGGTTCAGTCTTTGTCACTTCAGCACTAAGATCTCATTTATTCATGCTTAAGAGGACGGCATGAAGTAACCTCCAATCTTTGGCTGTAATGGACAGTGTGCTTTGACCTTTCTGGTGCTGTCACCTGACACCCACCTGAAAGTTCTCTTCCCTGTATCACAGCATTGGAATTACAGGTAACATCACAGGATGTGGAAATGTCCCAGTTTTGCAAGGTAATCAAGCTGGTCCCCAAAGTCGCGACTCTCACCACAAAGGTATGACACCCACTGGGCCCATCCTGTCTGACATCTGGGTGTTGCTGGGCCTCTTATTTTTGCTGCTTGGTGGATGTGCAAGGTTCTCTCTTCCACACACTTCCACACGTCCACATCTCCGGTGAGACCAGCCCTACATCTCCTCCTCTGTGAACTGCCTTCTGTGTCTTTTCTGTGGGGTTGCATACATTTTTCTTGAAACTCTTTATACATATTTTGGAAATTCTACTTCTTTTCAGCTACATAATTTGCAAATAACATCTTCCAGTTTGCAGCTTATCATTATAGTTTATTAAATCTTTTGTTGAGTAGATTTTCTTATTTTGAGGTAGTTGAATTTATTAATCTTTTATGATTAAGCCTGTGTGCATCTTGCCTAAAATAGGCTTTCTCACCCGGAAAGCTAATCATGTATATCCAGAGGTTTACTGAAGATTTTACTGTGAATTATTTTCAAGCTTTATCAAATGCTCCTTTCTGCAGACAAATTACTTCGTATTTGTGGGGTTTTTTTAATCATTTCATTAACTTGAGTTTCTTGTTATCTTTTTGATAACTTCTCAAATTAATTAATTTTTGGCCTTTCTTCTTTTGCAATAAATTTACTTAAAGATACATGTTTCTCTAAAGCACTATTTTGGGCTGTACTCCATAAATTCTGATAATAATGTTTTGTTACCATTTGCTTAATATTTTTTGAGTTGCCAGTATAATTGTTTTCCTCTGGCCTATTAGTTAGAAGATTTTAAAACTTTTTCTAAATACATACTAATTTTTTCATTCGTCTTATCATCATCTTCCAGTTCAGACAGAAGGTGATGAGATCGTGTTTGCCTGAGTACTATTCTCTGAAATTCCATCATAGCTCCATTCACCCTCAATTTTTGAAAATGTTCCAGGATTAATGAGAATATTCTCTAATTGTTGGTTGTAGAATTCTTATGGGTTCCTTATGTCAAGCCTATTGATCTTGTTTATTAAATCTTACTTTTACTGATTTCTCACCTCTAAACTGTCCGTAATTGAGAGAGGGATTGGTGATGCTGTGTAATTCTCCTGTACTTCTAGAGAATGAGAAGCTTAGAAAACTGAATTCCAGGCTTAAAGCAAAGTCTGAACTCTGAGGAGCTGAGCCTGGCTGTGCTGGAGTAATGGGGTGTCTCCACAGCCTCGGGGGGACCAGAGCTGGCAACCAATTCCAATTTTGATCCAAGTGCTCCCAAAATATAGCATCACTTGAATTATTAAGTTTGCCAGGTATCATTGGGATGTTATGGACCAACTGGGTTGAACTCAAAACCAGGAGAAAGATTGAGAAGACCTGGAGCTCATAGCCAATGAGGTCAATACCATCCCTGCATCATCTTGTGGGCATCCTCACCAACCACAGGGTACCACCATGGTCTGTTCCCATCAGTCAACTTCTGGGGACCTGCTCGGCCCTGGGCTGTGGGCCACTGAAGGAGACCACATGCTGACCCTCCACCAGTAAGAGGCCCAGCATGCTGTGCTGCATGGGCAGGGGCTCGAGGCAGCATCCCTCTGGATTAGCCCGAGCGTGCTACCTAAACTACAGCTTCCCAAAGCAGTGGATGCCCTGTGCAGAGAAACTGCCCAGTGAGATTTCAGCCCAAGTCTGCAGGGATTCTAGGAAGGCCTCCTACTGGACACCGAGCTGCCTGAGAAGGGGACCTTAAAAAAAAAAAAACACACAGGAAAAAACTTTCTCTCCTCTTCCTTCACAGTCATGACAGCCTGAGCACCGGCTGCCACCCTGGATTATGACCTTGAGGGTGAAAGTCACACATCTCCATGGTGGAGGCAGAAAGACAGATATTCATCTGGGTTCCTGGGGTTCAACTAAAAGGTCGAACTAACACTAACCTAGGTTCCAATCAAAGCAGACCGGGTGAAGGACATATGAGATCAAAGAATAAGGGAAAGGAAGGGAGTTACCGCTGACAGTGAGGGCACCCCAACAACGCACGATGCTTTCATGAGAACATATTTGTGAAACAGGAACAAAGGCATTTGGTGAAAACATTTCCTACCCAATTTCATTTTTTGTTTCCAAAGATGTGACACATGCAATAAACCCACAGGGACTTATTCAAATAAAATCAGATGCGTCAAGCAGTCAGTGAGGGCTGTGGGTAATGTCATGGAAGACTGACAGGGAGGACAAGGATGACAGCAACCAACAGGTACAATTCAGACATGTGTGCTTTGGTCTTTGCAACACTGTGCAGTTGTCAAGAAATGTAATTCAATATTTTCTAGGAAGAACCTCCAAGTACCCATTCGGAGGGGGCTCCTTCCCTGCCCACTTCCCTGCTTCTGGAGAAAGCAAAAGCACATGGCTTTGCCCTGCTCCTAAGTGCCAGGCCTCGGTCATAGCAGGTGTCCTCTGGCTGCCCGCTGCTCAGCAGATCGGGATACTTTTACTCACGGTGGCATTTTCAGACAGAAACCACTCAGGGATGGCAATGTGGTGATTGGGAACTTTCCTGGGGACATTCTGCCAATCCTCTGCCTCCCAGAGCAGCATGTTCAAATCAGGAAAGTTGTTGTTGATGTCAATCCCATCGTGGGTCCAGCGTCCCAGGGACCAGCCTCCCAGCTCTGAGCCCTGAGAGAAGATTCAGAATGTAAGGAACCCGCAGATGTAGGAAAACCAACCCCTGCCCTAGGAGATGCACATGTCCACCTCCACCCGTGTGTCTCAGAGCCTCTGACACACTCTGACCTAAAGATGGCATCCAGGAGAGTACTGAAAACCTGCTGCTGGAATTTGATGGGTGACGAAGGGTAATACAGCAAGGTCACTCCAGAGGGCACCCAGAGAACCACCCTGCCACCTGGCACTGCTCAAAGGGATGAGACCCCTCCTCCCACCTCTCTCCTGCACAGCTCGGTGGGACCTCTGAGTGACCACGAACCTAGGACTCCACCCTGCAGGGCAACACGAGGCTGGCACAGCCTAGAGTGCTTGTTCTGCCACCTGCCCAGGTTCTGACCTGCAGATCCCCAGTGAACAGAACCAAAGGTCTGTAACCTAAAGCTTGCATTTGATAGATGCCACTGTTTATACAGGGTTCCACTTTATCCTCAGATACTATGGTAAATCATCGTGGACCCACAACACAACATAGTTCTAAGTACCGTCAGCACATATTTACATACATAGGCTTGTTTTATATCTACCGATGACCTACGAAAATTCTGCATCAGAGTTTGGACAGGAATCATAAATAACATCTCAAAATAATAAAAGCAGCTCTCCTTACAGGGCTGTGGAGAGGGTAAAGGTGCTGCGCATGGCTGGCACCTGGTTTCAGGGTGCAGTCAACACAGGGCGTAAGTCTTCCATCATTTCATCCTATATATGTTATTATTCATGTTCTCTCTGTCCATTTAGTGGGCATGTCCCTCTTTCAGGGTCGCCATGGTTCGCATCTCCCATAAACCTCGTGGCTTCCTGGCCACAACAGGGAAGCACCAAGAAGAAGCCTCCTGAGGACCTCCCATGGCCTGTTGGCCGAGCACACCCTGGTAAAGCCTCACTTTACCCCTTCATAGGCCTTCTCGTAGCTGTCGGGGTTGAGGGAGGGAACGATGTGGATCCGGGTCTCCTCCACCAGGCGGACTATGCGCACATTCTGGCCCAGGTACTCCTGGCACAGGAACTGCAGTAGCAGCAGCAGCAGCTCACGGCCCAGCACCTCGTTGCCGTGGGCACCCGCGATGTAGTGGAACTCGGGCTCACCTTCACAGAGAGAGGCACAGGCTGGGCGGGCGTGCACACGGCCAAGGGCGCCTGTCCCGCCTCTGAACGATAGAAACTTAGCTACGTAGCCCAACCTGTTCTTTCCAATAAACCTCCCAAATTATACCGGGATAATTTTTAAATTCCAAAATAGTCAGGTATGTAGGCAAAGACAGAAAAATCCTGGGTGGCACAAGCCACGAGCAGTCCTGCTCATTCTTACGAGGTTTAAGGGTTACAAGTCACAGCAACCATATTCTCTCTCCTTTTCCATGTCTTACAAAGACACAAAGATGAAAGGACACAAGCAGAAAAGAGTCCTGCAGGGCAGGTTAACAGCAGTACAGTTGGGAAAGGGGCTGAGCATTTTCTCTTTCAAAGCTCAGCTTCTGAAATATGAGGGGTGCTATGGTTTAATGTGTGTCTCTCCAAAATTCACGTGTTGGAACTAAGACCCATGTGATCATATCAAGAAGTAGGGTTGCAGCTGATTAGTAGCTAGTACCCTTTAAAATGGCCTAATGGAACCAGCAAGGTCCCTTTCCCCTTCAGGCTTCCGCCCGGAGAGGAGACAGCAAGAGGGAGCCTTGAGAGAAACGGGCCTCAGCAGACACTGAACATGCCGGCCCCTGTTCTTGGACGTCCAGCTTCCAGAACTGCGATAAACAGATTTCTGTTGCTCGTATGTGATCCAGTCTCTGGAATTTTGTGATAGCAGATGAACAGATCAGACATGGGGCCATCTGTGCTGGGCAGAGCTGACAATTCTCTGCCCCTTATTGTCCTCACCGCTGCTGAGGACAATGTGACTGACCAGCAGAGCTGACATCTGCCCTTCAAAAGAAACTCCAGGGATTCAGTCGAATGCGAGGGCTGAGTGAATCTGACAATCTCTGAACCTAAATGGCAGTGGATTTCTAAGCAGCTGGCAGATTTACTAAAAAGGAATCCAGAGAAGCCCACCCTACCTGCAGGGGCTCAGGATGGGGAGCAGGTGAATGGGAAGTGGTTGAATGCAGGAATGGGTAAAGATAGGACTGACATGAAAAAATAAAAATAAAAAAGAGGGAGCCAGCCTGGCATGGTGGCGCACACCTGTAATCCCAGCAGCTTGGGAGGTGAGGTAGGAGGATCGAGAGTTCAAAACCAGCCTCAGCAAAGGCGCTAAGCAACTCAGTGAGACCCTGTCTCTAAATAATATATAAAAATAGAGCTGGGGATATAGCTCAGTGGTCAAGTACCCCTGACTTCAATCCCCAGTCCCCTTCTCCAAAAACAAACAAACAAAAAAGAGTGAAGCACTGTAGCTTAAGCCATCAATGAGCAGCATTTCCTCCTGGGAGAGGAGTCTAGCCACTTTCTTCCTCGGCTGTTGTGAATGGCCTTGGAGGGGACACAGGATCAGGTGCGGGCTCTATGGAGAGAAGGAAGGTGTGTCCAGCTTAAATAATCTGCGGCCTGTGTCACAGGGGCCAGAGGCTCTCAGGTCTCCAATCTGTGTGCCCTGCAGAGTCCACCCTATGAGACGGCTGACGATGGCCAGTGCAGGCCCTGCTTCCTGAATGTTCTCGGGGAAAGAACATGATGCCTGAGGAGGCACCATGGATAAGGCGAATCACCGTCACCCCAGGGGCCCCTCACCGACACACACAGTGGTTCTTAGGAACTGGAGTATTAAATGAGAAGAGAGTCTGGATTTCAGGCCCATTTCAACCCTGTGCAGTGGGAGAACCTTCCTGATCACTGAATCCCAGAAAGACCCCTCAGTCTTGAAGGTGCGAGCATTCAGTGTGTCTTCCACAGCCAAAGGGACAATTCAGGTTCCTGTCCCTTGAACATGAACCCTACATACGAATTGCTTAGGGCATTTGCCCTGCACAAACTCCTGGCCTGAGGCTACAAGCTCAGTTTCTTGTTTTGTTCTGTGTTTATTTTGTGAGGTGCTGGTGTTGAACCCAGGGCCTCATGCACGCTAGAGGAGAGCTCTACCACGGAGCCACGGCCCCACTCCCCGTGTCCTGGGTCTTACCTGGCACATTTCCTTATAGTTGTGGTGCTTAAAATCCAGGTCATCCGTGGTGGTCATTTCATTTCGTCGGTGGTAATAGTTATTAGGATCTGGGGACAGAGAGATGACCTTGAATTCATTCACACCATTCTGTTACTTGTGGTAACCCTGTTAGGGCTTGACTCATGAAAGCACCGGGGGGGTGGCAAAGCCTTCCCAGCCCAGTCCAACCTCGAGCTCCTAACATTGGCTCAGAGGCAGAGAACCGAGACACAGGGAGCAAGACAGGGTTTGGAATCACCCAGTGGCTAAGGGTGCAGAGCCAGGGTGCCTGGGTCCAGATCTTTTCCATTTATGTGCTGTGTGATCTTGAGCAAGTCACTAGTCAGTCTTTGCCTTCGTTTTTCACCCATAAACAGGGAATAGAGTGGTTCTGGCCTCACCGATCTACTGGTAGTGGTAGAGGAAACATCCTATGTGCCTAGCAAACAGCCACTCTAAAGAAATAGATGCAATATCAAAGCTGTGCGCATATGCAGGGACTTTAGGAAGTGTGTGGACACTGCTGGGCTCTTACTGGGGACACATTCCTTTTGTTCTTCCTAACAGAGGCCCCACATTTGGAAGTCCCCTCTTCCCACCTCTAGAAAACTCAGGGCCCCAGCTCCAGGCCATCAAAGCATGCCCGCCCCCAGCCCCCCGGCCACTCTAACTGCTCCAGCACTTGGGCACAGAGGAGAATGGGAAAAGTGTGCAGAAGCACATCGCCTGCTTGCCACAGTGGGCATCTGACTACAAGAGGAACTAGCCCCAGGAGGACCTCAGGGACATGGACTACCAGGAGCAAAAGACAGAGAAGCCCAACTACATCAGGAGCTGCTGAATAGCCAGCCCTGCAGCTCGGCCCTCCCTGGACTTGCACTCACAAGACACAGAGTGACCATAATGC
The DNA here is from genome assembly GCF_048772815.1 of Callospermophilus lateralis. NCBI lineage: Eukaryota > Metazoa > Chordata > Mammalia > Rodentia > Sciuridae > Callospermophilus > Callospermophilus lateralis. The sequence goes on from NW_027516260.1 coordinate 1,535,941, forward strand.
TGAAGTCAGTGAGTTCCCTTCATGGGAGCATAAGTTCCTTGGTAGGTGTAATCAGACCATATTAACCGCGGTGACCCTGAGGACTAGGGCTTGGGCTCTGGGGAGGACATGCATGCTCTTCGCTTGATTCCCTTCCAGAAGCATAAGTTGATTTGTACCCTTTAATTTCTTAAGCTTGTATTCTGCATATAATTATAAAAACCAAAGAACACACAGAAAGAAGGGGACACGGAGGAGGAAGAACAAGGAGGACAGCAGGAAGGGACATCCGTTGGTGCTGAGGTCCTTCTCCTCATCTGATGATGACAGGAAAGGAGGGTGGCAGGCCCCGGCCAGCCTGGTAGCATCTCCACCAGCACCAGCTCCCGACAGGAAGAACATGGGAGCTTTGGAAGGCCGACCCACAACCCTAGGAGCATGTGAGCAGCTGGAGAGCCACAGCGGCCTTGGCTTGATGCAGGAGGCTCCAAGGTCATTCTGGAAGCAGAGCCAAGGTAGGTGGCAGAAGGACGGGCACTTGCTCCCTAGGGTGGCAGGCTGGGCCCTATCTCTGATCCGAATGTGCAGCACTGGCTCTTTGTCAGAACCAACCTGACAGAACCTTCTGACTCAGCAGGGTAGAACCACACTTTAACAGAACGCCAGCTGACCCTGCAGGCCGGAAGGCTGACAGCCGCCCAGTGTGTGGCAGCAGGGAGAAGGCATCAGTGATGTTCCACCCAGCCGGTCAGCTGAGCCAGCCCTGCGCCCTTGAAGATGGCTTCACCCTTCAGAACTGAGGTCACCTGCCACAAGGTAAGAATCACAGATGAACACAAACACTGAAAATAGAATTTTAAATCTTCACAAAAGGTTTTCCAGTGATACAATCAGATACGAGTAACCAAGGAGAAAAGGAAATGTCTCCGGAGGCAGGCGGGCATGCTGGCCAGCAAGAACAGAGAGGCTCAGCCAGAGGCCCACTCATTTCTCCAACACTTTCCTTTGGGGAGTGGGCTGACAACACCTCTGGCAAGCTGCCTTCCCTTTGAATTCCAAACCTGTAGATTTCAAAGCAAATGAGAAGCATGTATTTTTTGCATTAATTTCCACCAAACCTACCCAGTCATCTACAGTGAACCTAACCAGAGCTGTGTGCTGAGAGCTATTCCACACCCTGCCCCAGTCTCTGGGGCCTCTTTCCAAAGGACTTGAAAGCCCCCTTTGTTTTCCAACACAAGTTCTGCCTTCAAGGTTGTGAAAAGCAGTGAAGAAAAACTGAGAGCCTCCAGGACAAAAGAACTTTGTGTCTGGGATATTCTTCCTTCCTTAAGACTAATCAGTTTGCTGAAAGGTTCAGGTACAAGTTCCAGAACTGTCTCAAAGCCACAGCGAGTTTGCACAACTTTCAGTCTCCCTATCCTGAAAAAAATTCTTCTTTCCTGTCCATTTATTCTGACTGGCCAAGGTTTTAATTGAGGCTCTACTAGGAGCCACAGTCTGAAGTAATGAGTGCACACAGAGCAATTGGCATCCCAGTTGTCCATCCCCAAATTCCCTCTGTGGGCAAAAGAATTCCTTTCCCTGTGAGTTCTGAGGGAGCTGCGCTGCCATGTGACTCAGGCCAGCCAGTTAACACACTTGTTCTGGCCACAGTCACTGGGCCCAGTGATCCCAGGATCCACACGGGGCCACCAGAAGACTCTTAGCCCAGATCTGAGGAGTCTCTCCTTCTGGAATCTCTCTGAAGAGAGGATGACTTTGGTCATCAGTGGCCACCTGCCTGTCTGCAAGAGACCAAGTGAGCCCTGACCTAGAAGACCCTGAGACAGTAGACCTACCCTAACCTGAAGCCAAATTCAGACCCGCTCCTAAGATTTGACATCAGCCCACTTTTTTCTCTTAAGCTAGTTGGAACAGCGTGCTCCCATCTGAAGCCCCAGCTGCCTCCGTCTACAAGCCCGACTGTCTCAGACGGAGCTTTGGCTCCTGTCTCCTTTGGGGCACATCCTATATGCTGAAAAACAGCTGATTCCTCAGAGACACCCTAGTTACAGGGACAAACTCCAGACCTTGGTACCTAAAGCTGTCTTCCCAACAGACTCCCCTTACCAAACTCCCCAAATGCTCTGTTCCCCTGATTCTGCTGACTGAGATGTGGTCTAACCAGAGAGAGGCCACCATGTGCTGGTTTGCTTGGGGCTGTCCTGGTTGATAAATTGAAAACTTCCTGTGTCCCAGACAATTGGGATGGGTGGTCACCCCGTCTAGCAATCAACTCTAGCAAGCAGATCTCCCTTTACAAGGCAGTATACTCATGCAGCTTAAAGGCTCAACTCTCACAGCAGATGCACATGTTTTCCTATTAAATAATTAACTGTTAATTCTTTGGCCCATTGTTCACTACCTCAATGACCACAGTAAATGAGAGCAATCTTGTGATCTCATCTTCAGTTGGATCTGGCCTGTGTCCGGCTGACACCCGGTGCTTAATGGAGACATGGCTTCCGTCTTGGAGCAAAAGGCCTTCCCTCGCTTGGTGCCATTGTTACGGAACACTGCTATATGCCACATGCTTCACTCAATATGTGCAGCACTATCCAGCTACAGAACATTTTTCATCTTGCAGACCTGAAACTCTAAACCCATGCAACTACAGCGCCCCATTTTCTTTTACTTCTGAGCTTTAAAAATCCTATTAATAGTCCATGGTCTATGGTAATGCACTTTCCAGCTCAAAGATTTCTGGAAATATTCACCAAGTCTTAAAAAGCAACCCGCACCCTCCAAGTCCGCCTCCACCAGAGGCCTCACAGGAAAAGGAGACAGGAGGGCATGGTTGGAATGCAGAGATGCAGAATGGAGGTAAGTACATTTTTCATAAAAAGAATTCCAGGAAGCATGGAACTGGTGGCTGCATTTAGACCTCAAGGTCACCTTGGGTTTGGGGAGCTGCATTGTCTGCACAACTCTGGCTTCAATCTCATTAACTTTCATGAAGGTATCTTTTCCGCACAGCGATGATGAGAGGCTCAACTTGGACCTCTGTGCCACCCTGGTCCTCGGACCTGACTACCACCAGGCGGCATGTGTGAACACTAGTGCACCTCTGGACAGAGTGCTAAGTAACTTCTAGAAGAAAAATGGCCCTAAATATTTAGGGGGGGACAGCAGAATACTGCTGAGGCCATACTTGACAGCCACCCAGATTTCACAATGCAACTGTCTCTGCGAGTGATTCAACAGCTCCCAGGACCTATCTTCAAACACACCCCAAGAATAACTTCACAGAGAAATATTTATTTCATGAGACTTGCACAGGCTGCCCTCTGCCCTTTGCTAACAACAGATAAATTCCTGCCTGCAGAGAAGAACCATGACCCTTCTCTTTAAAGCAAACAGACTGGCGGTTGCTGAACAAGAGTCCCAGGTTCATGTAAAGAGGGCCAGAGTCCATGACTCCCCCTCTGCAGATACCTACTGACTTCAGGGCCTTAGGACACACTGAGCCCGGCAGGCCCCGAATGGCAACAGGCTGGACCTGGACAGCAGTGCCCAGTTCCAACACAACAGGCCACAAAAGGAGACTTCAATCTCAAACCAGGCAGCCTCTCCCCAAGCCATCCTTGACAATGGGCGCTTCCTTTGTCCCAGCAACCCCACACTCCCCAAGGCAATCCTGGGAATTAACCGTGGACATGCACACGTGGAATAGTGATGTGAAATGGTGATGGAGGAACAGGGATGCCCACTGCGGGTGTTCACAGAATCAGGACGCTGGAAACAACTCAACTTCCAACTCTCCAAGGCAGATTAAAAACACAGGATCTCTCCATGGATTAGGAGAGAAAGCATCAGTAAGACAGTGGGTCTCTGCCAGTTTTAATGACATAAAAAAAGTAGGTGTGAACAATTATAAAACAAAATATCTGACATGAGGGAAATTAAGTAGGTACCTAGATTCAACTTGGTCTCAAAAAATCCATGGTTGCCAAAGCGAGTTCATAGAAACTATGGGATTGAGAGGAAAAGAGCACAATGACATAAACACACTTGACAACCCAGTAAAAGTGAGTTCATGATAGGGGTGGGGTCGTGATAGACACAGCCTCAGAGCTGGAGGTGCCAGGCCCCCAGAGCACTAGGAAGAACTGGGGGTCCAGAGGGAGCTGGGGTCAGCTCACACCTGCAAGATCAAGTGCAGGGAGGCTCCCTGGAGGAGCAGCCTGGGAGAGATGAGTCATGGCTCGCTCCTGGTCCTCCTGACTCAGGGTGCCCAGGAATGAGAAAGTTCCTGCCTGCGGCCTTCCCTGGAGATGTCTGGGCAGGAGGAAGAGGCTGCTACCACAGGTCCCTGAGCACACAAGCCAACCATCTATGAGAGCCAGCTCAGGCCAGCCTGTCCAGAGCAAGACAGAGCAGGGACCCAGCTGGCTCAGGAGTCCCCACCATTCTCCCTGTTACCCTAGGGTCACACACTAAAACCATCATGTAGAGATAGGGCCAAGAAAACACAACCAATAAGAATAAGTGACCCAAGACACAGGCATCCCATGAAGCTCTCTAAACAAGACCACATCAAGGGTCAAAAGTGAACTTCTGCTGCTGCTGCCCTACCTCCTCTACCTAGAAGAGTGGGATCTGAAGAGACAAATAAATGTGGCCTCCAAAACTTTTTTTTTGTAGTGCTAGGAATGGAACCCAGGGCCTTGCACATGCTCACAAGAGCTCGATGTCTGAGTTGTACCCCAATGCTCCAAAACCCCTTTATAATGTCTCTGCTCACCCTTGAGTGGTGGGGTTGGGTAATTTTCAACCTTGAAATATGCACAATGGGAAAAACCTCCCTTGGCAAGAGACCTCGATACCCCCAATGTTCATGATGCTTCTTAGCAGGATAATGGGGGTACTTGTTTTCTTTTGGGTTCACTTGTATTTTCAAAATATTCTAAATAGACACATCTCTTCTTTTTAACACTAGAAAACATTTGTGCAGCTTAATTTTACTCACCCCGGCTGGCACCTGTTTTGTGTCAGCATCCTGCCCTGCAGGAAGTGCAGGTGGGTGGACTCACCTGGCAGTGGGCAGCCTAGGATCTCCATCCTCAGACAGATGCTGCCGTTGTCAAACCAGGACTGCGGGTTGATGCGGATGTAGCGGGCCACCATGGGAACAGGCAGCTCGTTGAGCACAGGGATCTCTTTTTCACTGTTTCCTTCAAATATCTATTTATGTTCAAGGGGGAAAGGAGGCTCTTGTAGGGTTTGATTATTGGGGGTGTGAGATTGGCAGTCCACTGGCTCAACAAGAGGCTGTTGAGGAATACCTAATGTGTGTTGAGCACTGAGGAGAGGGAGAAAGGAGTCAGGTCCCAGGAAGCCCCCATCGATTGGGGCCTGGGGAGAACCTATTGACTGTAAGATAACTATCAAGGTCAGGGCAAAGGGACACCACAGAGCTTTTGTATTTCAGCAGAAGAAGACCAAGCAAAGCTGTGGGGAAGCAGTTGCATTTGACCTGACATGGGGGGAAAGACATACCTATCTTGGAATATTCTAGAGAAAGACACAGCAATGGGTTCCCAGGTAGAAGAGCAGCTGGCACCCTTCTACCAGGACACAGGGATGTGGGTGATAAGGAATCTGCAGACGGTGTGCGAGATGGGTGTGAGACAGGGGACATGGTGCTGGGAATGTGCCCTTGAGTATCTCAGTGTGACTGCAGTGTGAAGCTGCACCACATCACAGAGCTAAAGATCCAAGGGCATTAGAAAAAGTTAGGAAACTCATAACTGAACAGCTGTGAGGGGCCCTGCATGCTGTCTCTCTCCAGGGCTGGCCTGGGTGTGGGTAAGAGGCTGGGTCCAGACCCTGCGACAGGAGGAAAGGCAGGAGTCCACATCGTCCCCAAAGGTGACCACCTGGTGCTGAACTTTGGGCCATGGAAAGGGGTCACTGTCCATCACACTCTCAGGGTTGGCTGGAGTGGACCCAGAAATGGTAAGTCCCAGGTGACTAGGCATATCACGTCTCTCTGCAGGGTCCCACACAGCCAGAACCAAGAAGAGACTCACCATGTCTCCAGATCTGTTCTTGACAGTGACCCACGTGTGGCTGTCATTGCTCACCATGACCTTATAGGACGTCACCCAGTCACTCCTAGGAGAAAACAAAGCATCACTGGATCTGTACAATGTTTACCTCCTCCAGGTGGGTGGAGAAATAAGACAGCAGAGGCTCTTGTGGGGTTCAATTATTGGGGGTGTGAGAGTCGACAGTCCACTCGTTCAGCAAGAGGCTGTTGAGGAATACCTAACGTGTGTGCAGTGCTGAGGGGGAGGGAGAAAGGAGTCAGGTCCAGGAAGCAGACATGCTCTTCCCAGCACTGGGCCAAACCCTGGTTCCAAGCCACTGGCTATGCAACCTTGGCCAGGTAATTGACCCATCTATGCCGCTGGTTACTCGTCCTTAGGCTGGGAATCATGGAAGCACCTACCTTAAAGGATTTGGGAAGCAAAGAACAGTTTGATACCCTCTAACATGTGGGACCATGCCCAGCCCCAGGCAGCGCTCAGCAGTAACCACACATAACAGGGCATTTGTTTGTAGTCAACAGTGACATAGCCCACAGGAAGAGTTTGGGGAAATAGTCTCAGGACAGGCCAGAAACTGCTTAAACATTTCATTCGGGAAACTGACTTGGGAATGTAACAAACCAGATCCTGCAATTGCAAACCAGATCCTGCAACCGAAAACCAAACAGCTTGGGTCTCTGAGAGACGCTGAGTCTCTCCCTGGCTGTCCTGGTCACACAGATGGTCCCTGCCAGTAGTGTGCAGACTCAAAGCCAAACCTCTGTCAGTACATCCTACTGCCCCAATGTCACTGGGGACAAAGCAGCTGTAATCTGACTTCCCGGAGAAAAGCTCAAGGGGAGAGACTCAGCAAACTCAGAGCAAGAACTTGAATGTGGTGAGAACACTTCTTCCCTCTGCCTCATTTTTCATAATATTAATTCTTAGGCAGGGTAGAAATTTTCCCTCTGCCTTCACCCTTCCTCATTTCTTAAATACTGGCCCTAAGCACCTTCCCTGGTTTTCTCACAAACTCTGCCCGCTGAACTGCTTGGGATCCTTCCCGTGCTGTGAAGTCCACTTGGTCTCAGGGTCCAGAGCTTTCCCAAGAAGGTTCTGAGCTTCTTGTCGAGTCAGGAGTGGCCAGTGAGTCTTCAGACACAGCAGCTGGTTTTATTCATTCTGGTTCATCTGACAGACGTGGCATGAAAGTTCTTCTCGGGGGCTTTCACACAGGCTTGGAAACAAACCCGTGCCTGTCACCTTCTCCCCTCTTCCCTGCTCCCCACCAACTGCTCCAGATCCCTGCAAGAAGCCAGAATCTCCCAAGCAACACGATTCCCCCTGCGAGCCCCAGGCCGGAGCCCACCACTGCAGTGGACGTAGCAAACAGGCCCTTGAGAAGCACCTCCCTCGGCTCAGGTGTCCTCTGCTGGACAACGACCCTCCCCCCAAACAGCAACCCCTTTACCCCATCTCGATTCCCAAATGACTCACAGGAGGTGCCGCTTTGTGTCAGCTGACACGTCCCCACTGGGCTCTGGAGGCAGAGGTCAGAGTTGGGGTCTGCAGCTATTGAGGGAGAGGTGGCACATTTAGGTGACCCCTCGGGCAAAAGAAACACACACTCCACAAAAGGGAGGTAGAAAGAAAAATGGAAATAAATCCTCTGAAGAAGGAAAGAGAGAGAAAAAAAAGAGAGAATGAAATAATTTCTCAAACTTAAAAAACATATAGATAAAAATTGTGTTTGTTTGAATAATGACTCAGTGATGCCTTGGAACTCTGTCTGAACTGCAGAGCAGCCGGGTCTCCTGCCCACTTTACCCTCTACTTGATGTCTAAGTGACATCTCTGAGCTTTCTGCCACTGTGCACCCCAACATGGTGGCCTCCGGGAAAGTACCACCATCCCCCCAGGCGTCAGGGTCCAGGAACCATCCTTGGCTCTCACACCCCGCCCCTCCCCTACATTCCAGTCACCATGTTTAGGCTATTCGACCACCCACATCTTTGCAGAAGGCTCACAACTCTGTCCTAACTCCCTTGTGACCAACCCAGCCCATTCTCTGGGGCCAGGACTATTACAGTTGCCTCTACATGGTCTCCTGGAATCTAAACTGCTCCCCAGTAAATCCCAGAGTCAGAGGCTCACTTTGCTAGTGCAATATCATGTCACCTCCTGCTTGAAATACCTCTTAACTTTAAGCATCTAGCCTTCCAACAGCAGGTGTATCCTCATCTTAGTATGAAGACCAAAATCCTCACCATGCTGTGCAAGACCCTAACTTACCTCTTGTTTTCTATGTTCTCTCCTTCAATTCCCCATATGGAAACACACTCTGCTGCCACAGGGTCTTTAACATACAGTTCCATCCGTCTCAACTGCTTCTTCTGTTTGCCTCTAAATTATTCAGAAATCAAACTGTATCAAAAAGCCTGTCCTGGCCCTCCTATCTAGCCAAGTTTTCATTGTATGTCCTTTTCATTCTTAGTTTGGGTTTGGGATTTTAAACTCCTTTTTTGAAATCGTCTGATAGTGTCTTTTATCCCCTACAGGAGTCCAAACAGCTCACAGATGGAGAAAGGAGAGACCGGGTGCTCTGGAGGCCACACAGGAAGCCTGGAGCACCCAGTGAGGGCCAAAGGTGCAGGGCCAGGCCAGGTGGGCTCTGGAGGCCATGTGGTGGGAGCAGGACTTCTCTGCCATGCAGTAGGGAGCTGACCCCCAGCCCTGAAGTCCACCAAGCAGCCCGGTCAAAAGTACCTGAAGGCCAACTAGAAATTCTCCTCTGCCTCCTAAATTTGCCTCATCATAGGATGCTTGCTATTTGGAGATGTAGTTCCCTGTTTGCACTGTAAAGCTGGCTCTCCTTCCCCGACCTTTGAACCCAGCTGAGGTGAACACGCCCACAGAGGGGTCTTCTGGCCCCAAGTTCTCGTGAGGCCTTTGCTCATTTTGTCTCAGACTTTGTCTTACTGTCATCATGATGCAATGCTGTAGATGCAACCCGGGGCCTCTGCCTCGCACACGCTGGGTGAGTGCTCTGCCCTGGGCCACGCCTCAGCCCGCTGTCTCCCGCGGTTCCTATTATCAACTACAGCCATGAGATTTTCCTTCCACTCTCTGTGCTTTTCAGTATTCCTCTCTGAGCAGATACTCCGCCTTATCTGCCCACTTTACTGCCAGTGAGGATCTGAGTCATTTGGGGTCTGAACTATTAAAAGCAGTGCTCCTGTAAATATTTTTGTATGTGTCTCTTGGCAAATTTATACAAAATCCTGTTTGGTGTATAATTGGGAGAAGAATTTCTGGGTCACTGAGTCATAGATGTCTATTTATATATGTATGTTCAGCTGCAGCCATTTTCCAAGTTAATTGGAACTATTTGCACTCAGGCCCCAGAGAGCCCCCACTGCTCCGGGTTCTCGCCAACATGTGGCACGTCTTTCCCCTTCATCTTTGCCATTCGGGTGAGTGTTAAGTGAACTACTTGGCAACTAACGAAGCCATAGGTTTCACAGGTCTATTGACATTTGAGTAACATCTATGAGGTTCTTACATTCCCCCCCTTCTCCAGTTAAGTTAGCCACTTTTTTAATACAGGTTTTCAAGAGTTCTTTCTGCATTCTAGAGATGAGATTTTTGATTGAATATATGGTCTGAAAGTATTATCTATGATTCCGTCATTTCATTCACTTTCTTTGTACCTTTTGACAAAAAGATTTTCTTAATACCAATCAATTAACTATTTTTCTTTATCATTGTTTAGTATTTGTGCCCTTTTCAATAAATTTTTGTTTTCTCTTGAAAGCTTCATTGCTTTATCTTTCACATTTACTTCTGCAACCCATCTGAAATTGATTATCGTATGGTGTGAAGTAGGGGTTAAGATACATTAGGTGCAGGGTCTCTATTCTACTGCCTAAGTCTTTGATCCACTCTGAGTTGATTTTTGTGCAGGGTGAGAGATAGAGGTTTAATTTCAACTTGCTACATATGGATTTCCAGTTTTGCCAGCACCATTTTTTGAATAGTCTATCTTTTCTCCAGTGAATGTTTTGGGCACCTTTGTCTAGTATAAGATAACTGTATCTGTGTGGGTTTGTCTCTGTGTCTTCTGTTCTGTACCATTGGTCTACAAGTCTATTTTGGTGCCGTTTTTATTACTATAGCTCTGTAGTGTAGTTTAATGTCTGGTATTGTGATGCCTCCTGTTTCACTTTTCTTGCTCAGGATTGTTTTGGCTATTCTAGGTTTCTTATTTTTCCAAATAAATTTCATGATTGCTTTTTCTATTTCTATGAAGAATGTCCAAATCTTCACCATGTTGGCCAAATATCTGACTTCCTTAACAAGACCCCTAAAGCACAAGAAGTAAAATCAAGAAATTTAAATTAAATTTAAAAGCTTCTTCTCAGCAGAGGAAACAAACAATAATGTGAGGAGAGAGCTTAAGATTGGGAGAAAATCTTTACCACATGCACCTCTGATGAAGCATTAATCTGTATAATATATAAAGAACTCAAAAAATTTGACACCAAAAAAACATAAATAACTCAATCAATAAATAGGCTAAGCAATTGAACAGACACTTCACAGAAGAAGAAATACAATTGATAAATAAAATATATGAAAAAATGTTCAACATCTCTAGTAATTAGAGAAATTCAAATAAAAATTGCACTAAGATTTCATCTCACTCCAGTCAGAATGGCAGTTATCAAGAACACAAGCAACAATAAATGTTGGCAAGGATGTGGGGGAAAAGGTACACTCATACATATCTGGTGGGGCTGCAAATTGGTGCTACCACTATGGAAAACAGTATGGAGATTCCTCAGAAAACTTGGAATGGAATCACCATTTGACCCAGTTATCCCACTCCTCTATTTATACCCAAATGACTTAAAATAAGCATACTACAATGATGCAGCCACATCAATGTTTATAGCAGCTCAATTCACAATAGATAAACTTTGGAACCAACCTAGGGGTCCCTCAATAGATGAATGGGTAAAGAAAATATGGTATATATATATATATATATATATATATATATATATATATATATATATATATATATATATATACACACAATGGAATATTACTCAGCTTTAAAGAAAAATGAAATCACAGCATTTGCTAGTAAATGGATGGAGGTGGAGAATATCATGCTAAGTAAAATAAGTCAATCTCAAAAAACAAAGGCTAAATGTTTTCTCTAATATGCAGATGCTAATTCACAATGAGGGAGGGGCACTAGAGAAGTATAAAGTTACTTTATTTACATAGAGAGAAATAAAGAGAGGGGAGGGGATGTGGGGAGAGGAAGGATAGTAGGCTGAAACAGACATTATTACTTTATGTACCTATATGACCACATGACCATCGTGATTCTACAACATGTGTACTCAGAAAAATGAGAAATTATATCCCATATATCTATGTATATCAAAGTACGTAATGCATTCTGTTGTCATGTATAACTAATTAAAACAAATTTTAACAAATCTTTTAAAGATACATTGTTTTCCATATGGGCTTCCAATTAACTCAGGAAATTTACATGATGATCTTACTGCTGCTCCTCTGTGGCACTTTTGTTATAAGTCGTATTACTATTCATGTGGAGGTGTGTTTCTAGACCCTCTATTCTGTTCCCTTGGTCTATTCCATACCTTATCCTAAACCTGCCTTAATTTCTACAGATTTATGACATATTTTAATATCTTGCATTGTGTTTCCCCACTTTGATTTTGCTTTTCTAATTTATCTATCCTTGGCCCTCCCATATAAATTTTAGGATCAGTATGTTAATTGCCAAAACAGAGTCTTCTGGGATTTTAACTGGAATAACATGACATTGAGTATAGAAATGAGTTTTATACTTTTGCATCTTTACAATATTAACTCTTCCAATCCATAAACATGATATACCCACCTATTTACTTACATTGATTGCCAGATTTGCTATATTTATTCTTAAGTAGTTGATTTTTCAATGATTTTAAAGATGATATCACTTTAAACTTTATTTTCAACTTGTTTATTTTAAGGATATATAAATGCTTTTTGTATCCAGCTATTTTGCTAATTCATTAGTTAATTCTAATAGTTTGTAGATCTCTTTAGCTATTTTATGGATATGATTATGTCATCCAAAAGCAATGGCAGTTCTGTTTATTTCCAATCATTAGGTTTTCAATTTCTTTTTCTTGCTTTAGTACTTGCTAAGACTTCCAGTTGAATGCTGAAAGCCGTGGTAATAACGGACATTTTTGTCTCCTCACTGGGACTGAAGGAAAGATTTCAACATTTCACCATTGAACAAGACCACACATGCCCATTTAGTAAATGTACAATAATAATATGAGCAGAGAAATGAATTCTAACCATTTTATTAGCTCTAATCCACTTTTATTCTTTGTAACTACATGAACTTAAAAAGCCACCTCTTCTTCTGAAAATAATAGCTACCAGGAGAATGTGTGTTCATTTTTAAATTAAGAGATGTTATAGTGGAAGGTTAAGACTGCTGGTTCTGAGGTCAAGAAGCCAAAAGTTAAATTCTAGTTCTTCCACTTCCTTCCCTGTGACTTCTTACAGCTCTGCTGTAAAAAAAAAAAAGACACCAACTCTACCTTCTTGTTCAGTCAATGAGATGGACCAAAGCAGTAGGGGCTGAGCTCAGTGCCAGATGCACAGCATGTGCCCTTCCTAGAGGGGCTGTTAGTAAGGATTCCCTCCTCCTGGGCATATGTCAAATCCCAGGCTGGCCCCAGGATGTCAGGCTGGACGGAAGCACAAGCGGAGGCTTCTCCAGGTACTCTGGGGAGCGGCTCTTCAGGCTTAACCTTCTTGCTCTTGTGATGGAAATGAGCTGTCAGAGCCATAAAGAAATTAAGGAGGAGTTGTTTTAATTAAAATTAATAGGTTGATAATACAGGGTGAGAGAAGAGCCACCTGCCCATCATTGTGACGCTGAGACTGACTGTGCCTTCCACAGGAAGAGGCTAAAGCCACGGGATGGCTAAGTCCTGCTCCTAGCCCTACAGCTACAGCACCCCCGACATTTCCAGCTCCAGTGTGTGGCGGAGGGAGCGAGGCACCTGCAGCAGAGGCCGGGAGGCGGGGCAGGCTGGCTGGCACACCTCACCCTTGTCCACTCCAAGGCTGCATATTGGATTCCTTTGTCAGGGCTCACTCATTGTGTGGAGAGCTAGCCGTGTAGACTGTAGCCACAATGGCCCTGCTCTTTGGTCTCCTAATCCTTAGGGAAGGCTTGAAATTCATAGCACTTTTGTGGCTTTTCTTCCACTTCCCTCAGAGAGATTATTTCACATCACAAAGCCACCTTGATATTATTTCCTCAGCACTGAAGGCTTTGACTCAAAGCCCCAGGGTCCAAGCAAAGAAGCCCTGCATCAGAGGCTTCTGGAGAGCAGACAGGGCCCCCATGACGCTCCTCTGGGCTGCAGCAGCTCCCTCAGCTTAGAAATGTGAAAACACAACAAAACACCCTCCTATGCCATTATCACACCCCCTAGTCCATCCTCCCTTAAAACCAGGGAAACAGAGGAGTGGGCCACAAAGAAGAAGCGGAACTTGGGGAGACAGGACTGCGTGGTGAAGACCTGGTGTCCATACAAATAAAACGCCACAGCAAAGGGTCACGGAGCCTCCACTGTGGCTCAGCCGTGCCCTGGTTACCCTGAATCAACCCTCAGAGGGCAAAGAAGGGGTGTCTGCTTGCAGGGCCCTGTGTAGGGGCCCGGTTAGGAGGGGAGGAAAAGAACAGCAAGCAGTGTGCCAAGGAGACACCTGGGCTGCGGGGGAGGTGCCGGCGACGGGGCAGGGGAGGGCATCCAGACATTAAGCCAGGAAAGCTGGACTTTTCCCAGGACTCTCAAAGGGACAAAAATGGCGTTACAACAGGAGCACCTACTCGGTTCCCGAGGAGCACCCAGGAGGTTCTCTGAGGTTTCACTGGCTGGCAATCTTAAAACATCATTGAACCTACGAGAAAACATCCCCTGGGAGAAACAAAACAGCTCATTTAGATCCCAAAGAACTTCAGATTTTGAAACTATTGCATACATATTTTTAATTTTCTTTATCAAAGATGCAAACAGATGCTCCTCCACTCAGGATGCAGTCACATTCCCACAAACACAGGTTCTGACCTACTGTGCATCACGGCTTGGTGACTCGGCCCACAAGAGGCCACATGGGAAGGGCCATAGCTCACTGCCACTGGCCAGCATCAGGAGAGAGCTTCCTACCAGCCCAGGAAGAGAGACATCCCCTGCCCTTGCACTGCCTTCGCAGCCCTGGCGGGGTCAGGCTCAGTGGCATGGTGGGCTCATGGTGTTGGTTTTATTGTGATGCTTAAAGCCTTACAAATAGATTACACTCATCTTTTGTACTCATCAAATGTTACAGAAGGAGAAAGAGAAAATATTTATTTGAATGTTGTATAATAGGCTGACATACAGGACAGTACCACAGTTCTCTTGCAAAAAGGATGTATGTGAAGATGCGACTCATCTCTTAAAGGCAGACTTGAAGAAAAAAAAGATAAATCTTATATAACTTCTTATATGCAATTTTTCTGTCCTTGAAAGAACAATTCTATTAAGATTTCCTAGTAATAATTCAAATGGCACGTTAGTCTTCAAAATGCCTCTGCCTACTTGGTCTGATTTCATCCTAGAGAAACAAGCAAAGTTCCTCATTAGGCACATGGTTGCTAACCGGCTTGGTAGGAGGAAAGTGCCATGTGGCTTTTATTCCTATACATAAATGCTCCAGTCTCTCCTCTGGTCTTCATCAAACTTCTCTCGTTCCTTGGTTCTGGGTACAAGGTTTCAGTACCCAGACCTATCCAGTGCTTCAGGGGTGTGTGAGCAAGCTATTGTAAGCCACATGTGATGAACAGTAGCTGTTCTTCTCAAAAGTACCTATCACCAGCACTTCTCAGTCATTTGCAAATAACCTCCCTTTCTACAAACACAGTCTAGGGCTGATGCACCATCACAAAACAGTTCCCAAATGTGGAACACAGAAAGCACCAGACAAACATGGAGTCTAGATCTTGATGAATTTTCCTAAGGATGGTTCAGTAACATCACTGTCTTCAGTAACCAGAGAACCTCAGATATCTGAAGGTGTGCCGAAAAATGGTAGTAACCTATAGAACTGCTTTGATTGTATCTGTATGGGACACTGTGGGGACGTTCAGCCCTGTTGTTTTGAGTTACATTTCCACTTTGACCCTTATGCATGGTCACATTTGAAGCAGCTGTTCCATGGAGCATGACCCTGCACCTTGCCAGGCTGAATAGCCTGAAGGTGGTCACCTGACAGAAACCAGGACAGTCACATTCGACTGGCCTCATGGAACACCTGACCCAAACAGAGCCAAGACATTCTTCCATGGGATTCTGGATCTGAATGCAAGAGGTGGCTAGAGTCAGAAGCCACAGCCCTCGGGTGCTAAGGGCAGTTCTATTGCTCATTCTGTGGTCAGAGAGGCAGAGGACACTCTACAGAAGGAGATATTCAGCCAACTCTGGATGCTGGGACCCAGTTACACCCAAGGAGCTGCCTGAGGCCTGCTGATACCCCAGAGTGTTTCAAGATGGGCCCTGTGACTTTCAGACAAGGAGGGCCTCCTGCTCCTAAACTGTAACCAAAGGTTCAGGGGTCCTCATATGTGACTCTGCTAAGCCTGAGTGAGACGGCTTAGGAGCCCAGGTCAGGAGACTGGAAGTTCTGGCTGTACAGAGGCAAAGCAGCCAAGCCATTACCAGCTGCATTTTATGACAACACACCAAAAGCTGGGATACAGAGCAGGCCGGCTACTTCCTGTGGCCTCAGTAAGGAACTCACCATAGGGAGAGGCTCTGGTCCAGGAGGTACAACTGGAAGCAGGTAAGCAATAGTGAAGCAAGGGCGCTGTGTGGCTGGGCAGCTCCTTGTCCCCCACCAAGAATCAAAGCCCACTGAGGAACAGATGACCAAATGCCCAGCTGGACAGCAGCGGTCACTTTCCCCCTTGTGGACATTAGGAAACAGAGATTGCTATCACGGTAATGGGGACATCGGAGAAGAGCCAAAAGAACCCCCAAGTCCCTCCCAACATGCCCCTGTCTTTCAGCAAAACTGGGTACAGCATGTAGATAAATGTGAGCTCCCCACCCCAACCACGGTGGCCGTGCAGCTCAGTGAGATCCGAGGACCCTCGCCTCAGCCCTGGGGCTGTGGGTGAGACCTAGTCTCTGTCTTTGTCTTATCTTATATACATTTTTTTTCTTTCTTAAGATAGTGAGTATAACTACTTCCTAATAATTCAAGTGGCATTTCAGTTTACGGGGTGCTTCCACAGCACGACCCTGCTTCAGCTAAGAAGGAGCCAGTCACCTTGAAGGATCATCCACAGCAGATAGGTTCAGATGGGGTAAACACAGTCCCTCTCTTTACTCAGGGTCTATTGCTTAATTACACTGGCCAAGTCCCTCTTGCCATGTAAGGTCACATATCACAGATTCTGGGGACTGGCATGGGTGAGTTTTGTGGAAGGACATCTTCCACCTTGGGACCCTCACTCTGATTCTGGCTTCCCCCGTACACCCTCCAGAATCCCTTCTCTCTTGGCGCAGGCCTGAGAGTCCAGGCCTGTCCTGCTAACCAAGTCACAACAGGACAACACGCTGTTTCCCAAATTACAGTCAATAAATGGTAATCTTCAGTATTAGCCAAAAAACCACAGCCAAAGAAAACTGCATCACTCCCCCCTCCCCAACCACCACGAGGCTCTCTCCTGAAGAGCCAGAGTCCAAGGAAACAAAGAAAATTCCATCCCACCTGACAACTCATGATCGACTTCTCAACCCACTTACTGTAATTAAAACTCCCTGGTATTTCTCAATATATCTGGCTCCTTCTACAGGGTCAAAGCTGTGTTCCTGGAAGAGGCGGTCCACTCCTCACCCAGAGTCAGCCCAACTAGCAGGAGACATAGTGTCAGCCACTGCAGATTCCGGAAACCCCTCCCGTGCCAGCCCAGGCTCCCTGCACTCCTCTGGGTCCCCAGCAGGTGTAGCCCACGGCTCTGCAAGTATAGTGAGGGCTCTCCAAGAGGGTATTTCTGCCCCCAGGGGCATCTGCAGTGTCTGGGGCCATTTCTGGTTTTTATGACTGTGGGGCTGGGGTAGGCTGCTACTGCAGGGTGAGGAACATCTCCTGGGTAGAGGCCAAGGGTGCTGCTAAACATCCGAAAATACACAGGAACGATTCCCATAGCAAAGACTTATCCTCCCCAGACTGCAACAGTGCTGGGGTGGAGCAGCCCCATTCTGAACCATTCAAATAGCAAGATGGGTATTCTCCACTGAGGTTGTTCAAAACTATACTGAGGGAAGAGTGATGTCACCCGCAATTAATCAGTGTGGAAACTAAGGCACAGCATTGTCAGGGGCTATGACACTTTAGAGACCAGAGTGGATATCCAATAATACAGGCTTCTTCAACATGCCTGTTGATTTGCCTGAAAGAACACGAAGGACTCAGAAGCAGGTATGCGGTAGCAAGAGCAGTTTTTCAGAAAGTGGCTCAGTTACCTGTCAGAAACGTGCAATGAACAGCTGTTCAGTGAACAGAAACTGGTTCTTCCAAAATATTTTCAAATGTTTTAGACACCCCTGCACCAGGCAACCCTATTTCTCTCTTACCAAAACTTGTCTTTACAGACAGCCTGGGGTGCAGCCCAGACCTGGCTCATATTACCCTATAAGCCACAATGTAGACTCATGTTATGGTTTGGATGTGCGGTGTCCCCCAAAAGCACATGGGTGAGACAATGCAAGAAGTTTTGGAGGAGAAATGATTGAGTTATGAGAGCCTTAATTCAATCAGTGAATTAATCACCTAATGGGATTAATTGAATGGTGGCTGAAGGCAGGTGGAGTGTGGCAGGTGTGGTGTCAGGAGGCATGACTTTGTATCTGGCAAATGGAGTCTCTTTCTCTCCTTCTGGTCAACCCCTCTGCCACACTCTTCCACCATGATGTTCAGCCTCACCTTGAGCCCTGAGGAATAAAGCCTTCTGTCCATGGACTGAGACCTCTGAGACCATGAGCCCTCCAAAAAACTTTTCCTCCTCTAC
The DNA here is from genome assembly GCF_048772815.1 of Callospermophilus lateralis. NCBI lineage: Eukaryota > Metazoa > Chordata > Mammalia > Rodentia > Sciuridae > Callospermophilus > Callospermophilus lateralis. The sequence goes on from NW_027516260.1 coordinate 1,554,163, forward strand.
AATTGTAGTGGTTGCATCTTTTAGTCACAGTGGTGAAAACCCCAAATAAAACAACTCATGACCAATACTTGTCAACAGCAGGGACAGGGAGTAGGCCAGCCACTGCTCAGTGACCCTGGGCACAGGTAGTTTACAGTCTAGAGAAGAAGGCAGAGATTGCATAATTAATAATGCAATTAATAATTGAACTGCCATTGTGATATTGTTCAAAGGAGGAATATACAAGGCTTTTAAATGGGGCAGGGGTTGACTTTGTCCAGGGCTGGTTGGGGAGGGCATTCCTGGGGAGGCTGTCTTTGAGCTGAGACATGAAGAGCAAACAGGAATAACTAGGTAAGGATCAGATTCATTTTAATCCAGTAAGAAAAAAAGCTGAGATTTAATAGGTAAATAATAATTCTAAAAAAAGCAGAAGAAAATGGAGCAGAGATTAATAGTAAGAACAATAACATAATATAAATAGAATACCTTAGAGCTAAAAAGTATGAGTTCCTGTATTTCAAGGTCATATCAAGTTTCAGCTATAACAAAGTACAATATTGTGTGGGTTTTAGCACAAGAGATATAAAAATAACCCTAAGAACTTCATAGAGGAAGAATTATTCAAAGATTCTTAGTAAGAATGATGTCCTCAGACATATATATCATTAACATTGAAGGTAAAGAAGCAACAGAAAACTCAAGACTTTGAGAGGTAACATGGTTTCTTTCTGGCATAATGAAAATGTTCTAAAATTGATCACGTGATGATTGCACCATCTTGTGAATATATCAAAACACTAAATCATGCCTTTAAATAGGTGACTGTATGGTATGCATTATAGTACAGCAGATGACCTGGCTGTAAATAATAACTCAATATGACCATGATATAAGAATTAAGTGCTGATTTCACAAAAGTTTTTTTTTTTTTTTTTTGAGAGAGAGAGAGAGAGAGAGAGAGAGAGAGAGAGAGAGAATTTTTTTAATATTTATTTTTTAGTTTTCAGTGGACACAACATCTTTATTTTATTTTTATGTGGTGCTGAGGATTGAACCCAGCACCCTGTGCATGCCAGGCAAGTGCACTACCACTTGAACAACATCCCCAGCCCCACAAAAGTTTTAATATAGCTCCTTAGGAAGAATGAAATGAGAGACAGGGGGGGGTAGAATATGCTGAACACAGGTGAATAAGAGAGTTCCATTCTTGCTTTTCATAGCAGAATGTCAGCAGATAACTAATTTAAAAGATTAAGAAAGAACACTGAGAACATTTTATTTAGAAACCTGGGGATTAAGAAAAATAAAACACAAGAGCTAGCTGTCCCAGAGACTAGGAGATGGGACTGCTATTTGTAATTGTCCTTAGTGCTATTTGACTTTTTAAACAGCAAAATAATTTTTAATTAAAGAATAAACCCACATTTTTCTCATTTCCTCTTCATTTCTCTGACACTTTTTTAAGTCTTCACTCATTCAAGGTCTTTTTCTTCCAACACATGCGAGAATTGAGGGCAATTTATATGTTACAGATTCAAAGCAAGTCGAAAAAGCAGAATTTCTTTCTTCCTTTTAAGAGTTCACATTTTACTATGGTGTGAACTCGAGAGAAGGTCAGTGGAATTTTATGAGAACAATTGGGAAGCACGTGGCCTTTCGCCCCTGTTGGATGCCCTGTGTTCTGAAGTGCTGCCAATGGACTACTTAGCAGGTGGCACAAATGTTATTTTTTAGATGGACTTTAAAGAAAAACTGGAGAACTGAAGGTTATTTTAAAAGAATAAAAACAAAGTCTTCCGTGAAACTTAGCCAAGAGTTTACTTTCAAAAATGCTGGGAAAACCTTTTACTTGATTGCTCCTTTAACCTGGATGGACAGCTAGCATAATACGAAAATTCTGCACTTGAAAGAGATCTTTGTAGAAATAGGAAGCTTCCTACCAGGCATGGAAGAGGGAATCAAGTGAGCAAAATGCACACCATGAGAGCTGTCTGCCCTTCAGCCCTGCTGGAGAGGGAGCAGGCACACCTGATGCAGAGGCTGGTGTGGTGGAGGGCCTCCTATGAGGCAGCAGCATGGGGCTCCAGGATGCCCTCTGACCCATACTGACCAGGCCACTCTGGCAGGTGCAGCTCTTTGCACCAAGCTGATAAACCTAACTTCCAAAGGCGTTGGGAGGAACGATTACCAGTACTTGCCATGATGGTAGCTCAGGACAGACTAGCTGTTTACACCAAGACCGTTTCGTGATGAAACATGCCATCTTCCAGCATCTTCTGTCCTGCATGACAGGGAGCAAGGACGAAGGCATTCAACTGATGCGTTTTTCCAGGACCAGAGAGGAGCCCGGCCAATACAGAACAGGCACCTAGAGGAAGCAGGCCTTCTCCTAGTTGTGTCTCTTTTTTCCCTCCAATCAAAATTAGAAGATAATAATTTAAAAATTTCCAAGGTGACAGCTGAACATGTACCAGAAATCTAAGACCAGAGTTTTGTGGTGTAGGATTAAGAAGGAAAAGTTTTCCTCTTCTAGACCTTGATGACCTGTGTCTTGACGACTTGGAATGGACTTCATGAAACTGGGAAGCCACTGGTTAGATGTCCTGTAGGCCTCTCACACTTTGGCTCTATCCAGATACACAGTGTGCATATACTCCATAGAGGAAAGAGAGAGAGAGAAATAATGCCAGCAAAAATCCAAAACACCATCAACTCCAGCCAGCGTCACTGGCTCATCACTGACACAGCAAATGGGCAAAACTAGTCACGCACAGGTGGAGGAGACCTGATCTGGAAACCCAAAATCTGAAACTCTGAGCACCAATGTGACAACCCAGTGGAAAACCTCCCACCTCACCTGATGTGATGGGTCACAGTCACAACACAAGCATCTAAAAACAGAGGAAACTGCCTTCAGGCTGTGTGCTGAAGGTGCAGAGGGAATAAATGAATTCTGTGTTTAGACTTGGGTCCCCTTACCAATGCACATAATGTATGTCAAATATTCAAAAATAATAATAAAAAGCCCAAATCCAAAATACTTCTGGTTCCAAGCATTTTGAATAAGGGGTACGAGGCCTGCTGCAGGATCACCACTGGCCCTTGGCCCCTGGTGGTGACCAGTACCATGTGTCACCCACTTCCATACAGAAGCAGGGCCAGCAGCGCCAAGTTCCTCTTCAGTTAGAAGAGGGAGAGTCCCAGGGCTCAGGCCTTTGTAGGCCCACTCTCTGCTTGAGCCATGAGGAAGCTGGCAGCTCCCCGTCCATCACCTCATGAGGCAGCGTTCCAGCAGCCTGGCAGGCTCGAGTCTTGCTGGAGGCCAAGCTATAACTTTGGGCAGGAATACTGATCCCAAGAGGCCGAGACCGCCTTCAGCAGCTTCTGGAGACAACGTGTAAAAAGCGAAGTCCTATCTCTTGTCTACAATAAGCAGAGGCATGCACAGCAGCAAGAACACAGTGTCCTCATTCTGCCTGTCTGTCCATCTGTCTGTCTCCCCCCCACTCTTACTCTCCAGCCCTTATCTGCTGGAACCACTCTCAACAGCTGAATGGTGCTGCCACATCCTCAGAACAGCCAGACGTTGGACACTGTGTGAAACATCAGCCCACTGATTTATTGGATTTCTCACTTTGGCTAGTTACCATGGCTCTTCAAGACAGCAGGAGGGAATGTTATAAGGTTAGAAATACTATCTATTTTCCATTACCTCCAGTAAAAACATCTACCGGGGAAACGGGAGGGGAAATGCCACTTTCAGAGCCAGGTTGCAATAAATCAGTGTTAAAACCCACTGTAGAGAACTAATAGTAAAAAAAGGTATGCGACCCCCACCTAGACCTGGAACAGTCACATGAGGGGCCAGGAGGAAAGGAACAAAAAAGTGAGACCCCTCTGAATGCCACAGGATGGAGCCTCCAGAGGGCTGGCCCCATCCTGCTCCCTGCCTGGCAAGCACTGACCCCGGCCAGAGAGTGCCAAGGGGCGTGGCCTGCTCAGATTGCCCAGGACTCAGCGGAGCTGGATTTGCACCGTCCGTGGGGCCGAGGAAGCACTCTGCATTTGTAGGCACTGTTCATAGTTTAAATAGCACAAACTTATTCTCTCACAATTCTGGGGTCAGAAGCCCTAAAATCAAGGCGTTGGCAGAGCTGTATTCCTTCTGGGAGCCCCAGGGAGAATCTGTTTGTCCTTGTCACTCCATTCTTTGGTCATTGTCCCTTCCAAGCCAGCAGGAGGGAAGGTCTTCTCAAGCCACCATCTCTCTGGCTTTCCCTGCTGCCTCCCTCTGCATTTAAAGCCCCTGGTGATTCCATGGGCCCCATCTGTACGGTCCAGGATCATCTCCCATGTTCAGGTCAGCCACTCAGCAGCCTCAATCCCAGGCCGACTTCATGCCCCTTGACTGTGAAAACTTGTGTGTTCATAGGTTCCAGGAATCAGGTCACTGACACGGTGGAGGAGGGTCTCATCCTGCTGACTGCTCTCCCCTTCCTCTGTCAATGTCATAGTCTACAACTGCACCAGCACAAAGACAAACAGATCAACGTCATAGAGTAAAGAGATTGCTTCAACCTAAGAGTTAATTTTTTCTTCTGATTTTAAAAGAAATTAAAAACTTCACGGGCTCCTGAAGGTCTCATGGTCCCAGGTAGCACGACTGCTGCTCCAAGGCCCCAGCCTTGGATGCCCTCAGATGAAGTCCACACGGTCCAGGTGCGGCCTCCACATTCACCCAGCCTGTGGCAGGAGGGCAGACCCTGAGCACTAGCCAGGAGTGGGCAGGAGGAGGAGCAGAGGACAAGCATCTTTACTGTGACAGACCAGATTAGAACACGCTACTTAGGCTTTCTACCACTCAGTTTCTTCATAGTCCATAAAATGGGGACAAAAAAGGGCCCTACCTGTCAGGTCACTGGGGTCATTGCAGGTGGCAAGGTGAGGTGCCCAGCAGCCCTGATCTAGAGCCAGTGTACCTTTATTTAAAGAAACTTCCTATCCACCATTGTGTTTCAAAGAAATGCCGATGTGTGGCAGGAAATTCTCACACAATCAGACTCAAGTTCTTGGTGGTCACATGATACAGTTCTGGTCTTTCCTAGGTGTGTCTGAGGAGAGGCGTTGGCCACACTGGTGGTACCCGCTCTGGATGCTGGGGAGGGGCTCCAGGCTGAGGCTGCTGGGTAAGGAGCAGCACCAGCTCGTGGTCTCGGGCCTCCCACCTGCAGCCCAAGCTGAGAGTGCAGAGCAAGGCAACACCTCTCTCGGCTCAGGGGGGTGAGATGACCTACTTGGGGCTGGTGACAGCAGCCTTCTGGTTAAAGACACTGAGAACAGAGAATGTGGTCTGAGCACTCCAAGAGGCAGAGCACACTTCAGATTGGCTGGGGAGGAGAAAGAAGGAGGGCAGGCACCAGTGTGTGAACAGGACTGTCCTCCAGGGGGAGGGAGTCTTAAGACAATCACAGCAACAGCAGGGCACCTGCCGTGTGCCAAGGAAGGACGACCTCAGCTGCTTGACATGAATGTGCTTGCCCAGTCCCCACGACACTAAGCCAACGGCATTATTACTACCCCATGTTACCAATGAGGAAACTGAGGCACAGAAAGGCCAGAAACCTGTCCCAGGACATGCAGCTAGGCAGGTCTGGAATCCTGGTCTCAGTCTGGGCTCCAACTCCAGGGGAGCCCTGGTCAGCCGAGGACCAGAGCTGCCCTGGGGAATGGCTGCTTCCTTCCCCTGCGGGCAGCTCTGGGTGGCTGACCTCTGGAGGAGGTGGGTGAGCAGGGGCTGGTTACGCAGACCTGCCCTGGAAGGACGCTGACCTAGCACTGGAGATGCAGCGGCAACTGGCTGCCTGCTCCTCAGGAGTAGCCAACACAGATGCCAATCGGGGCCAAACCGAGCGGGAGGACTCAGAGCAACAGGGAGTGGGTTTCAGAAGGTGGCCCAAGGACAGCCCCTGGTGCAGAGAGAGTCGAGTCTTCAGGCAGAGGGCAAGGCCATGCAAAGACCCCTGCAAGAGCATGCCTGGTGCAGCTGGGGAAGGAAAAGAGGGTTCTGGCTCCACACACAGTGAGCAAAGGGAATGAGGCCACACAGGGCCTGTGGGCAAGGGGCAAGCTGACCAGGGGCGGCTGCAGGAGGCCTTCCCCACCAGGAAACAGAGAGAGAAAAAGCAGCGGACACCCAGGATGCCTCTAGAAGGTCTCCCAGGGGACCAAAAGGCAGGGGGTGCCCAGAAACCATCCAGAGGCATTTCCAGGGAGCCAGGCTGGGGCGTAAAGCCCCTGAATAAAGCAGGGTGAAGCTTGCCACCAAGAACAAGCTCTGCAATTGTTTCCACTTCACACGTGGAATCCCCCGAGAGCTCACTCCTCAGTCAACACCCAGAAAACCACCCAGGAGCCTTGGACGCCATCTTGAGAGCACTATTTGATTTCAAGTAGCTATCTCTGCATCGTTGAAATTTCACATAAGATAGAGGAAATGACTTAGTGCCTTAACTCATAATTGAACTTGAAGATGTTTTTGCTAAAATCCGTTCCCTGACAAGCTCTGCTGTTCAGAGTGACAGTTCTCAAAGAGGTTAGAAAGGAGTTTGGAAACTTCTCTCTTCCCAGCCCCCCACAGGTGCCAAAATTTTCATTTCCCTGTGAAGGGAGGAGACGCAGCGTGACAGTTCTACAAACACACCCACTCTCCAGGAAGGTACCATGTGAGTGAGAAGCCTCCGCTGAGCTCTGCTTCCTGAGCTCCCGCCTGGCCCTGGCGCCTCTTCCCTCCGCACCTTGGCTGCTGCAGTGCTGGGACCCAGACCCACCCTGGAGGATGACCCAGCAGCAAAGGCTGGAGCACTGCTGGGTGGGGAAGTGGGACCCCCAGTCAAAGAAGGAGTTTGGCGAGACCCCTGCTTGTCCCCAGCTCTGGGCCAACGTCCTCCAGCTGCTCATCTGCCACAGCCTCTTGTCACCCTCTCTCTTCCTTCTGCTACAGCCCTACTGTCCTGAGCAGCCCCCTCTGCTGAGCCTTGTCCAGCCTGCCCTGCAGACCCCCCCGCAGGGCAAGCACAGAGCAGCAACCCTGAGCCTCGGGGTCCCAGATGTCTGTCCTCTCTGCCCTTTGGCTCGCTCCATAAGCCCCCGGCACCCTGACTCCAATCATCACCTTCACTGCCTCATGAAGTCCTCAGATTGGCCTCTGCCCTCTGAGACCAAGTCTCTATCATATTTTATGCCCTCTCTCTCCCAGAGATTCCACCAACTGACTCCTGGCTTTAGCTCCTGCACCCCAGTGTCCCCTAATACAAGTCATGTTCTAGAAGCACACAGTGCCTCCTCCCTGCCTTCCTCCACTGCAACTGCCCGACTCTACCACCCCTGAGGGCATAACAGACAACCCAGTGGGACAAGGACAATTGTGTACCCTCTATAGGCACACACTGAGCCCTCTCTGCAACTGAAGAAATTCCCTGTGCTTTTTCTCAACACGGGTCTTACACTCTCTGCATTTCCACTCCCTAAACCTGCTACTCTCTGAGAGGACCTGCCGCTGCCTTCTCTAAGACTCTACAGCCCTCCAGGAGCAGGCCCTGAGCCCCTCAGCACCGGCTTCCCTGCCTGGACTGCCTCGGGGACCAGGCCTCTCTTCCTTTCCAGGCCAAGCTCTCCACTGTGGGTGTCCCTGTGCCCCTCCTGCACCCGTGCCATCACAGACCCCCCTTGTGTCAAGGCCCATGTCTCCCGTCAACCTGATCGTCCCCTCCAGGGCGTGGATGGCTGTCTGACCAGAAAAGGGCAACTTGCCTTTCCTGACCTTCTTCTTCTGACTTGGGTACCTTGGTCTTCTCAGAGTCTCCACTTTCAATGGCACCAGCTTCCTGGGGCTCTGTCAAGCCTGCCTCCTTGGGCACCAAGCCTGGCTCCTGGCAGGGGCTGTGCTCGTCCTCCCTAACCAGCCCAACTACTTTACAAATTCAGCAATTAGCCAGCCTTGCTCAGCCCCCACCTTACAAACCCAATGCTGGCTTGCTGGGAGGTGAGACTGTCCTACCTATTAAACAGTTAAAATGTAAAGCATTTGGCTATTTTAAGTTGCCTGTATTTATTCTAAGTTCTTAGAAGCATCTATTCACCTCAAGAAGATTAATTAACTTTTCACTCATCTCACTGGTTATAATTGTAACTCTCATACATCTAATAAACTTTCTGTCATTGGGAAATAAAAGATTGGTTTTATTAGTATACTAACATTTCACTCAAGTGCAATGCAGTAGGAAGGACAATTTATATTGGTAAAAAAATATAAAGCATTCAATGTCATTAAAACAATTGCATTTCATTGCTTTCAAATAGAATTAATTATCTGAAAAATATTAAAACTGGAATTGTAGGCTTGTCAACTTGGCCATGAACTGGCAGTAGGACTATGGTGGCCAAGACTCAAGACCTCACTGCATCTTTGTCTGATGGAAGCTCCTGTCTGTCTCAAGTCAGTGGCACCAACAAGGGGCTGGACTGAAAGCTCACTGCAAACAAGACCCCTTTTTTGCTCATGCTATGTATATTAGTCCCAATGCTTAGAACAGAGCATTCAGTAGACATCACATAGATTAAAATTAATAAACACATAAAGAGGATGTCGGGAAGAAACATCCATCTAGCAAACTCCAAAGGACCAGCACCCTCTTTCTCTTCCATGTCTATGAATGTTACCAATCAAAATGCAGCACTCTTCGAGAATGGATCTGTTCTGCATGCTTACTTAGAAAAATAAAACTCTAATCCCAGTTCTGGCACAGTTTGTCTTGGCTTGAATCCCACACCTGTCCATGACCTGCAGAACAGGGATGTGGCAATGGGCATCTGATGGTGGTCCAGGATTATCACCTGCATGGAGTCACCTTGGCTGTCCAGTATGCTTTCACACAGAGACACTGGCATGGATCTGTCTTTCAGGGGTGTCCCGTGCAAGGAGAGATGAGGGCCAGGCAGGCAGCATCCCTACCACCCAGAGATCCACACAGAGTCGCCTCACCTGTCTGTATTTTCTAAATATTTTCAAGAAAGATCTTATTTGAGAAAAAGCTCAGTGGCTAAAAATAAAGCTAGAAATCCACTGTTGTACATAAACCCAAAGAGGGGCTGAGGGAAGAACCTACCATTTACTGAGTGCTATGTGCTGGGTAATTTTCACACATTATTAATTCCACCTAACCCTCATCACATCTTGATTAGATAAAGAATAATTATCCCTTTTTAGGGAATTGAAAACTGAGGCTCAGAGAAGGAAAATCTCATTACCAGCAAGAGCCATGACATGATTTCAAATCCGTCAGTTCTGCAAGGCAGCCATCTCTATGTCTCTGTCATCTCTCAGCCTCTCTTTCCGAGTCCCTTCCTTCTTCCCCTTACATCTGACGCCAGCTGCCAGTCATGTATAGTCATGGGTCATCTCGTTACTATTCAGTGTGAGTGAACCTTCGTGAACTTGCTTCATGCTGGTATTTGTTCATCAGAGTTATTTATAGAGCACCTACTAGATGCCTGGGACCAGACAGGGTCCCAAGGATGCAGAACATCAAGTCCTGCCAGTATCGTCAAGGGTCTCACTGCCCAGTGGAGAGAGAAACAGAAACCAATGGACAGGAGCATTAAAACTGATGCTATCTGCCAAGGGCAGAGTGGGGACAGGACGTGGGGGTTAGAGGAACAACAGCTCTCTTCTCACTGTCAGTATTTAACAATGTCTTTTATTGACGTGCTTTCTCGTCCCGCTGGGTAGTCCTGTTGCCTCTGACATTATTCATGCTTCCAGGAGAAAAGAGCTGAGTACCACAATGTACCCGTGCCCACTGCGGCAGTCCTGGGTGGAGGCAGCCATTCCATGAGGTAAGACACACTGGGACACATCAGGTTTCTTCTTTCCATCATCCCTGAATAATAATTCAACTTGAAATACATTTAGACACTTTTAAAAATCTAACTCTGAAAAGAAATTCTATGAATTCTATGCCTTGCCTTCCCCATTAAATGTTTCTGTCCTGGCCAAACAAGAGAGATAATGCTCCCTCACCGCCTGCCTTGCTCTCCCCAGGCCCTCTGGTGCCTCCAATTGAAATGGAACATGAGCAACATTCCTACCTTACTCTTATTTCCTAATCCAATGAACGGACTGCATGGATCTCCAATGACAGAGGCCAGACAGGTTAATATCTATGCATGAAGGTAAAAATCTCTGCCTCATCCCTTTGGAGAATCTCAAACCACTCTTTGCATCTGAATCTTCATTTTCCCTGAGCAATCCAACTTCCGTGCCCCCTCCCCCTTTGAAGACTCCCATCTTTCAGAATCTAAACAGTAAAGACAATTATCATGGCAGTAAGCCACTGAGGAGAGCAGAAGGCAAGCTGCAGAACAAAAGCCGGCACCCAGGCACACGCTCAAAGAGCCACTGCAAAGCTGAGTAAAGGAGACGCGTCCGCAAGGCAACACAGATATGTCACCAAATGCTGTCCAAGGGCACGAATGATTCCCGCTCTGGAAATTCATTTGAAGGAAATAATTTAAATGAAGAAAAGTGCAATGTGCTATGTGACAGCAGAAAAGGCATGGCTGAGTAAATTATAGGCCATTAACAATGATCATTATGAAGCCACAGTCACAGCATGAAACACGTTACCGAGATATTAAGTTAAAAATAACACCACTGGATACGCAATATGAAGGCCATATGTAAAAAAAAATCTGTCTGCATAATGACAGTGGGATCCAGGATAATGTTTTAAAATGCTGCGAGATGCTACAACATCCTCTGAATAATAAAAAGAAATTGAGAGGAAAACAGGTGATGAGTCATGGCCTGACAATTGTCACTGTGTGATACAATGTCCCCTTTGCAGGGACAATGACAGGTGGTTAAATGTGAGTACAGAGACCAGGTTCAGCTCTTTTATCCTGGGTTATTATTAACGTCGACCTCTCCAGAAATTAATCTCACTGGCAAGTTACACACTGATCTCACCTGGTTGCCAACAGGTAATTCATAAATATTGAAGGATGCCAAGAAATGGAACTGGAGAGGGCTGCAGGTATGTGTGAGGGGGAGGACACTTCAGCCAGGGGGGCCTTGGTAGAGGGTCACGACCAGTCACAGTGTCACCATGTGGGTATCTGTGTCCTTGGCGTTCAGCACGGGCCCAAGGTTAGAGGAACCAGAAGCATGCTCATTCAAATTCAGCAAGTGTGGAAGTCCTTCCCAGGCCAGCATGCCCAGGTCCCTGTATGCCCTGTTCACAGGGTGGTGACACAGGAGGTCTCCTGAAGTGTCAGCTGCACTTCCACCTCCACAATTAGCCCAGGGCTGGGCCGAGGGGAAGGTGGATGGTTTCATATGTGTCTGTTGTTTGTTGTCATAAAATATACATGACACAAAATGGATCATCTTAACCCCTTTCAAGTGTGGAGACTGTGGCACTAAGTATGGTCCCAGTGATTTGCAACCGTTGCCATTTCACCCTCCCCACATGAAACACTGTACACTCAGCTTCCAACCCCACTGCCAGCCCCTGGAAGCCATAGTCCACTTCTGACTCCACGCATCCCACTACGCTGGGTCCTTGTGGAAGAGGAACGCATAGCTGTTGCTCTTGGTGACTCACTGATTGGACCTAGTACAAGAGCCCCAGGTCCATCCACATGCAGTGTGTGTCAGCATTCCCCCCTCTCTAAGCTGAACACAGCTCCCCTGGAGGCACATGCCATGGGATGGGGCTCTCAGGGGCTGTTCCTCTAGGAAGTACCATCAAGTCACACTCATATTGCCCCAGCTCGACCCCACACTCAATTCTGAGAAATGGCCTTGCATCTCAGACCAGACCTCAGACCAGGTCACTGGTACAACTTCTCGAGTATTCCTTCACTTAGGAAGCTGTCAAGGCTTCTGGCCCTTCTTCTCAGAGTGTGAATGGTTCATACCCTCCAGCCCAGGACAAGCTCACTGCTTGTCCAGAGTTCCCACCTAGGCCTGTGCTTGTGCACCTGTCTGGATTGTGCCATGGATCCAAGATGGCAGCCACTTGCCTACAGCTTTGTTTGGATTGTACTTTTGCCTACTTTATCCTACCTTCCAAGTGGATCCTGCTCCCTGCTGTACGTAGGAAGGTGTCTTTCTAGGAGATGAACCTTTGATCCAGTCCACATTTCGATTTTCTATTTTTGCATTACCCGTTGCCAGATATCTTGCTCCAGCCTCCCATCTGTCGAAACCCTCCAACACTAGACTGAGGACACAGAGCCCCAAAAGCACAGATGCAGGCCACTTACAGCCAGAGTGAGTTCCGTCCCTGCGTGATGACCCCCCGTGAACCTGGTCAGGTGCCTGGAGTCCACTTCAATCCACTGATGAAGGTCATTCCTACCTGCGCACCATGCACCGTCGTAAAAATCATTTTCATTAATGCCTGCCTGGAAAGAAAAGAAGGGTGTGTTTCAGAAAGACCTTAACTGAAGAACAGTAAGACAAACATTTTCCTGAGGCTGAGAGGAGGAAGGTGAGATAGGAGAAAATTATCAAGGGGATAAAGGAAAACAGCGATTGTGCCCTCAAATCCTCTTTCTAAGTCACAAAAGGGAGTTGCTCTGTACTAACAAGTTGGAACTATCTCAATGTGGTATGTCCTCTTCTTGCCCAGTGTGAAAGATGAAATTTAATGAGTTCTCCTATTACTCATTCATCCAACACACAAAAAATGTCTCCCACACCCCAGCCCACACACGCCAGGTGCTGGGGAATCAAAGGTGAATCATTCCATCTCAAAATTTCACCATCCAGGCAGGAAGGAAGACGTTATGAAAACATAAATCAGAACCCAGCAGGACAAGTGCTATTCCAGGAATATGGACAAACTCCCATGAAGCTTAAGGGTAGCACGACAAATCTCGGGAGACCATACAGAAAGCCCCAAGGTGAGGGGGTACTTGAACTGGGTGCTGAGCTGGGTGCTGAGGTTGTTTACCGAGTAAAAAATCTGTCTGGTAGTGTCTGACTTATTTGATGTGCTCAGTATCTGTTACTATTATTACCAAAAAATCTTTGGCTCTGAATTTCCAAGGCAGGTGAAGTTTCTGTTCTGAAAATTTGCCAGCAGTGTTACCATTTGAAGACATGAGACCTTGACCAAAATAAATAAATAAATAAGGACATTGAAGCCAAAAGAAGCATCTGGGTTTACCAGACCATTCTGCATTGACTCTGCTTCTCCATGGCTGTTTCTCAAGGACCTAATGAATGAGATGTCTGGACAGAGAATGGCAGGTCAGCTCACGCTCCCTGCCTCGACTCCAATTCTGCACAGGGCCTGACTTTTAATGGGCATCAGGAAGGTGCAGTTCACCGTACAGTGACATCATGGCCAAAGGGTTCCTGCGAACCAACAGAGGCTTTGTATCAGGACCACCCTGTGGCCTGCGCAGTCCCAGGCCACCCTGACACCCACCTCCGTGAACTCTGAGGGCAAATGCTGGAGTACAAACACAGCACTGACGCCTCACATGAGGGCCAGCGTCAGAAGCTGCTTGTCAACAGAAACCCACACTCTCCATAACCAGATGGCCTTGGAGACGTCTGTGAGGACCCCGAGGGGCTGCAGGTTCTGCCTTTGAGAACCGTCAGAGAAAGTCTGCTCTTATCACGTGTGTGTCACAAATGCTCCCGTGTACTGGTGACATGCTAATTCTTAGGAAGTGGTGGGGCCTCTACTCAGCACAGCATCTCAGCTCCCAGCCCGCCATCCAGCAAGGAGGCCCAGAATCCAGCCGGAGGGCTGTAATTATGCCCCTGCTTCCTTTCTGCACTGGAAGGTAATTACCCTGCTAATGACAGAGATTTGCAACACATTAATGACCTACAATATCACAACTCAGCTCCTCTCATGAAGCCCTAACATGCACTTACTGTTTGTTGTGACTCCCCTTTCCTCATCAACCACAGGCGAGACTGCAGTTTAGAATGGTCCCATTCATTTAGCAAAGCAAACCTTCACTATGCCTCTGCCATATGTCAATTATTGGTCCAGGGAACAGGGACATAAAAATGAGCAATGTGTGAAGCCCTGTCCTCTGGTTGGCAGATGAATTAGTCTACTCATACTGCCATCTTCAAATTAGCCATCACACAGAGCTCTGGTTCTGAGGTCCCCCTACCTGGCCGGCCAGGAATCCTAACTTGGCCACTGAAATGCAGTGGGCCCCAACTTGAGCCTTGGTTTCTCCCTCTGTCAGTATGGAAGCAATGATCATTTTTCCCTGAGGATGTTGGTTGTGTTTACAACTGGGTCTGGCACATAGGGTGAGCTCAGAGTTTGTACTCCATAAACATTACTTATCAAAATATTTAAAGCAGTGTAATTCAGTTAGCCCTGGCAAAATGTGGAAATGTGGATGGTTTATGAATTTTCTCAAGTTTCACAAAATTCCAGGGAATTCTGCAACTAATTTCAGTTAACTTCTGTCATATTTTCTACAACTTCAAACACCCAGAACAGAATTATACAGAACTTGAAGAAAAAGGAGACCCATAACATTAAAGTCCTTCACAGGAGTCCAATGCTGCCCCTCTGGGGTGTTTGGAAATGTCTGGAATCATTTTTGACTGTCCCTACTGGGAGTGGGGGTGTCCCTGCCTCCACTGGGTAGAAGCCGGGGATGCTTGTTGGACATTCCACAGTCACATCCTACAGTGCACAGGAAAACTGCCACCGTGCTAAACAGCCTGGCCTAAATGTCCAGGAGGCCAAGGTTGTATAATCCTGGCCTAAGGCAAAGTCAACTAGCACAGAGCTGCCCTGTGGCTTGAGATGTTTACTATATGGAATCCCAGAAGCCTGGATGGAAGAGCTATCCTCAGCTATTAAATCAACATCTACTGAACAGGATTCGCAATTAAATTTAAGGTTCCTGGTTTGCTAGCTAGGAGATTTTGCCTCCGCTGCCAATCTCAGTTCTTTCTGAAGACACCAGTCAATTAAATGCAATTCAGAGTCAGGGGAATGGAGAGCCCTGCCTGAAGATGACTCATTGCAAGGTGACAGCTACCTCCTTAAAATCAATTTCTGAACTTAAAGGACAAGCACCTGGGAGAATTTAGTGAAAGAGGAGGTACCAGGCTCAGAGATGTCACCAAATTGTGCCACACTGCAACATGCAATATTTATAAGATGCCTCTGAGGAACCAGGAAGAGAGCACATTTGTCCCTTTCTGGTTAATCATACAGGGAAACACTTGAAAAATTTAGGAGAAATTTTAATTGAGAGTTGTTGAAATAAAAAGTTTGATTCTTAAATGTATGATTTAACACTGTAAGATTCATTCTACTATAGCAGCAAATTAACTGAGGATTAATGTAATTTTCTCAAGGTGATGAAGTTATGTGCATCATTTCTTTACCTTAAAGAATTAATGCACCTAACAGAGTAAGTTTTATAAAAGATAAATGTGGCAGTCACTAAGACTATAACAAAGAGAAAACCTGACATTATCTATTTAAGATCAACCAAATAGAATTTCTCCACTTCGAGAGGATGGAGGAAATATCTTATTTTTTTTCCGTGTTCTTTTCTCGAGTTTCCTCCCAAAGAAAAAAAGATATAGAAATAGAACCTCAAACTCTGGCAAAAAAATAGAAGGCATTTATAATCCAATCCCTCAGACTCAGGATGCTGTTAAGCCAGTTTCTGTAATACAACATAAATCTGTGCTTGTCAAACAATCCTCAAACACCTTAAACAGCTAATAATTGTTCAAATATTTATGAGCCCCACAGAGGAGATTTATGTTAAGCTGCTTGACAAGGAACAAGAGCCTGTGCAGGTCCAAGGAACATTCTGTTGAAACAAATATTGCCAAGACATCAATACTTTCCTAGCATTTTTCATAACGGACTTTTGCACCTGCTCATTTCCCTAATTATCCCCGAAGCTTTACACTTTCAGAGAGAGAACGAAAATGGAATTTTTTGAAAGATCAGTAATTTGAAAAATTAGCTTCTATATAAAGAAAAATACATACTCAGGCACAGCCATTTCTAAAAATACGGTCTGGAGATGGATGCTTAGAGAGAGATATCAAGTTGTTATGGCAACTATGATTATAATTATGAAGCTGGAGGGTTTTCCCATTCATTACTATGTTGAGATATGGTGATTTAAATGGCAGCGTCCTTTGTAATATCCTCAATCTCATTGCTACATAATTACCCACTTCATATTTAATCTTGGGTGTGTTTGTTCTTACTCCCATGCCCTGTGGAGTTGGCATCTTTGACAAGCCTTATTCTTAGTTCATGGGTCCCACTTGCACCTCAGCTCCTCTCCCCACCATTGCCTCTACTCTGTGATTTCATTTTCACTTTGACCTCTGGGGAGACTTGCTTGGGCATGAGCTAGTCCATTTGTAAACAAGAAGACACTGTTATGAAAGTTAAGAAACCACCCCAACAGACATGTGGGGAGATGCTCAACTCAGAAGAGCCAGAGCCTGCTGGGCATCCTAGGAAATCCAGAATTTCTTGTTCACCTACTGTGTGCAGGGTTATTTACAGCAGCAATGATGTTTCACCTCTGTGTTGGCTTTCCTGTGTGCACCCCTGGGTCTGCAACCCTCTTGCGCTCCTGTATACTGGAGGCACCCCCTTGAGGCCTGAGGTCCAGTGTCCTCTGGTTTCTGATTGGCATTGGCCAATGGGAGGTGCCACCAGGAGGTAGGAAGATGAGAGAAAGGAGAGGAGGTTTGAGTACTTCTTCCCCTTGACCCCAACCCTTTCCCATCCCTGCCCCTGGGGACCTGCTGGTGGCTGCATTTATTCACTATCCTGGAGTCCTCTTTCTCAGCCCCAGTTTTGGAAGCTTGTGGGTGGTAATGACTTCCTGCAGGCCTGAGCCTGCAACAACTAGGTTCTGGTACCTCAGTATCCTTCACGTGTCCCCTCATCCCTGCCCACACCTCTGAGCTTTGGTCATCTGTGTGTGCCACTCTTTCCTGCTGGTCTCTGCTGGTTGATATACTCCTCCCAAAGCACTAAGAGAGGAGAAATAAGTCTCCTCTGTCTTGCAGCTGAAGAAACTAGAATAGTTAAGTCACTTGTTGAAGGACACCTAAATAACAAGTCACAGAGTTGAATGAACCTCCAACTGTTTGGGTCCAGAACCTCTGTTCCACCATGTATGCTGCAGCCTCAGGCCAAGGGAGTGCCTGCCCACACATGGCCCGAGATGCATTCGGGCAGAGCAGCTGAGTGCAGGTGGAGCATGAGCCCTCCACGGTGGTCACCAGTTGGGGTGGCTTTAGACCCCAGCATTTCTCTAGCTCCTCCTTTCAATAAGATTTCTTAAGGTTTAAGTCCCTCCAAGTTAAAAATTCTGGGGCTGTTTCTGTTGTCACTGAATGCACAAAGCCCAAGAGAAAAGAAGCAATAACCCTTTTGGAGTCTCCATTTTCATGAAGAGGAACTCCAGGTGAGAAGCCAAGACACAAGCCTTAGGAAGATACCACCCTCTCTCCAGCCCATCATCTCCACATGCATGGAACAACTATGTTCCAGCCCAGAACCAGAAGAAAGGGTCAGGAAGGCCTGAAGCTCAAGCACCTTACCCTTTATCCCCTGTGCCAGGGTCACGGCTCTGAACCGCATCAGCAAGTGCTACTGGTATACCCATCTGGAGAGCCAAGAACAGCCAGGCCTATAGTCCATGGTAAACAAAACCCCAACAGGGGTCCTCGTGGAGACTCTGCAGTGGGGCCTCTCTGCTCTCTCCACACCAACCACCCACTGAGCCAGACAGAGGGAAACTAAAAAGATTCAAAGCATTGTGAACCTAACAAATTTGAAAGTCTAATAAATTCCCAGAAAAAAAATGCTAGGTTTGACATGAGAAGAGAGAACCCAAACAGAATAATATTAAAGGAATTGAAATGGGAGTCAGTCAACTCTGCAAAAAAAAAAAAATTCTAAGTAGTTTTTCAGGTGAATTTGCCAAGCTTAAAAAAGATATGTTTTTTTTTCCCCAGAATGGAAGAGTGAAACCTATTATCTTATCATTTTATTAGGCTAATGTGACCTTAATACTAAAACCAGAGAATGAAAATGTCAAAAAATAATCAAATAGGTTTATTTTGTTTTAAACATAGATGCAAAAATGTCTAAGTCAAATATTAACTAACAACTAATTTTTTTTAAAATTAAGATATAATCATATAGGCTTTATTTTAGAAATACAAGGATGGTTCAACCATAGAACATCCATGTAATTCATCATATCAATAGATCAAAAGAAAGCATTTTTTATAAACTCCAACATCTCTCTTGAAAAGAAACTTTTAGCAAACTATAAATGAAAGGAAACTCTTGATAAGGTTATAAAATAAAAATTTATAGCAAACATAATAATTAGTTGAACAAGTTTAGATAAACTCTCTGGAAGACCTGATTTAAGGCTGGGATATCATTTCTTGATCCTGTACATTATGGCCAAAGCTCATAGGGAAAGAAAAAGATACCAAAAAAATGTAAATTTCAGAAGAAAATAAAAATATATTTATTTTACAGGTTAAACAATCAGGAAAAACCAACAGAAATATCAGACAAAATAAGACTTAGTTTTACAAGATTGTTTGATCAAATATGAACATTAAAAAATCAATTCCATTACTCTATACTAGTAATAACCAACCAGAAAATGTAATACAACATAGAATCATTTATAATATCAGCTAACCTATGAATTATTTGGAATTTATTAGCCAAGAATACAGAAGAAAGCAAGAATCCTATAACAAGGCAATTTTGAAACTTTAGTCAAAGTCATAGAAAATTTATTGAACAAAAAAGCAAGATACCCTTGCTCTCATGTAGGACAACTTGGCAAGATACAGATTCAGTTCCTCCCCAACAAATTGATCTGTGAATAAATTAATCATAAGAATAAATAAAGTATATGCAATCAAAATTCCAGTTTTTTAAGGAACTCTAAAATGCATAAGGAAGGAAAGTGTCCTCAAACAGCTTAAATAGTGTTGATTTACCCACCTAGAAGTTAAGCCACATCACAAAGCCATATTCAAAAATATAAAGAAGGAGAAAGAAAGAGGGGGAGAGGAAATGAGGAGGAGAAGGGAAAGGAAGGCAGGAAGAGAAGATGAAAGGAAGGTTTTTGCTCAAAAATAGGCCACGGTCTAATGTATGTGAAGAGAGAACCACATGCCGACTTCTGTGGCGTATTTGGGGATGATACATTCATTATGTGAGAACATGACAGGTCAAGGTGATTCTTTACTCTGTGGCCAGGAGAAAACCCAATTCCACATAGAGAAGTGACACTGGATCCTTACCTCACACCACACAGAAAGGGGACTCCAGATGGTCTGAAGAATTAAACATGAAAATGGGAAACATAAGATAAAAAGGAAAATGTTTTTGCATCCTACAGATGGAGACGAACTTCTTAAATAAAATCTCTATAAAAAGTGAATGTCTGTGATCCATAAGGAAGAGAAAGGGGAATCCCAGTAGAAAAATGGGCAAAGGCCCAGGCAGAAGAGAAAACTGAAGTTTGATCCCTGAAAATGAGACGCACTTAGGAGCCAGAGAAAGGCATATTTGAATGAAGAAATGTCATCTGACAGCTACCAGCTGGGCAAGCATCACAAACTGGATGGCATCAAGTGCTAGAGATGATGTGGGACAGGAGGAGCACTGCTGGTGAGGCTGCAAGAGTGTCCCATCCAGGGCTGGGCTGGGCCTCAGTGGTGGAGCACTTGCTTCACATGTATGAGGCACCGGGTTCAATCCTCAGCACCACATAAAAATAAATAAATAAAGTAAAGTACTGTATCCATCTACGACTTAAAAAAAAAAAAGTGTCCCATCTGGAAAGCACATGTGTGTCCCTTGATGAATCCCAACATTCACATTTGTCACCACTGAATGCTGACCACTGCCCTTCTGCATCTGCAGGCTCCATATCCACAGATTCAACCAACCTCAGATCAAAAAATATTTGGAAAGAAAAACAATTGCATCTATATTGAACATGTACATGCTTTTTGTTTGCAGCATTCTCTAAACAATATGGTATCACAACTGTTTGCAGAGCATTTATGATGTATTAGGTATAAATAACCTAGTATTCAGGAGGTTGTGCATGAGTCCTATGCAAATATGATACCCTTTTATATAAGGGACGTGAACTTCCACAGTATCTGAAGGGGGACTGCAAAATTGTGTCCCCTTATCCTTGCTGGATGTGGTGGCACATGCCTGAAATCCCAGCTGCTCTGGAGGCTGAGGCAGGAAGATTGCAAGGTCAAAGACAGCCTCAGCAATGTCAAGGTGTTAAGCAATTCAGTGAGACCCTGTCTCTAAATAAAGTACAAAATAGGAGTGGGGATGTGGCTCAGTGGTTGAGTTCAATCCCTGTACCCGCCCCTCCCCCCAAAAAAATGACTATCCTTGAATAAAAGAAAATGTCAGAGATCATGAGCTCAATGAAAATGAAAAAATATACCTGAGAAAAATTTTTTCCATTAAATGTTTGTGCTGATAGGGATTTATTTGAATATTACATTAACTCAGGACACACATCACTAAATAATTTCTACATGTTGTCATTCGATAACATAAAACTTATGTCAATCAACATAACTGTTTTTTTTTTCTTTTCCACTGAATTGAATAAGCCAATCATTTTTATGGCAATATCTTCCAGAGTCAGCCCAAATTAATTATTGGGAAAAGTGGATTAACCTTTTATTCTTCCACACTTTCTGATGGCCTCAAGGGAATGAGATACATGACAGATAAGCAAGCAAATGTACGGATTAGAAGC
Organism: Callospermophilus lateralis; assembly: GCF_048772815.1. NCBI lineage: Eukaryota > Metazoa > Chordata > Mammalia > Rodentia > Sciuridae > Callospermophilus > Callospermophilus lateralis. Next base: position 1,575,028 of record NW_027516260.1, read on the forward strand.
AGGTGTAAAATGACCCCCTACCATCCAAGGACTATGTTACATAAATGCCCCATTCAGTAAGAAAATTAGATTTCCCAATAGCGGAGCTACTATTACCAAAAGGAGAGACACAATAGTTCATTACACCCAATTACTTCTATCCTCAGGGGCACAGTCAGGAAAAACATTTTTTTAAAAGTCTTAACATCATTTCTTTGAACCTGGATTTCACCGAGGTCTTGCCCCCATGTTGTAGATCACTCGCTGAGCTCTAGCCTGCTTTGAGGGAACCAGGCATCAAAGGTGGGAGCTTGGAGCAGCACGGACATTGTTTTCCTTCCACCCAAGCTCTTTAATCCCTCCAGATGCAAACGAAGGTAAGTTGTCACATGGGTTGATAAACTCTGTCACTAAGACTCCATTTCTAAGAAGATTAATGTTCCAAGTCCAAGACCTGATGCTCTGGGTATGCAACTTACACTGGCAACCTTTGCCACAGTCTGGGTAAAATTCTTACCACTTTTTCAAATCTAAGTGTGTTTGTCAGCTTCTCATTGCTGTGACCAAAACACCTGACCAGAACAGCTAAGAGGAGGAAAACTATTTGGGGATCAATCTCTGGTCAGCAGACTACATCACTCTGGGCCTGACATGAGGCAGGACATCGTGGTGGAGGAGTGTCACAGAGGAAGCAGAGAGAGAGTGCCCATGGAGCCAGGTCCTAAACGTAACCCCCGTGGTTCTCCCCTAGGGACCTGCTTCCTCCAGCCCTGCCCCACCTGTCTGTGGCTACCACCCAGAAATCCATCCAGACTTATTAATGCAGCAAATGGATCAATCCACTGATTAGGTCACAACTCTCATAATCTAATCATGTCACCTCTGAACATTCCTGATTTCCATGTGAGCTTTGGGGGATACCTCATATCCAAGCCATAACACTAAGCTTTTCAAACCCCAGTGGATAAGATAGAAAGCATTTTTGTCCTTATTGTTTGAGTGTTCTATCACAAAGGTGCATGAGGGTGTTAAATGTTATGGAGTGTGTTTAAATGTTATAATTTAATAAAGAAACAAATTCTGCATGGAGGTAACTGAACCAGCAGTGGCCTATTTGAGGACATGTACAGGCAGGTGACAGGCCATCAGCTCAGTGTGGGCATGAGGCCTCCCATCCTGACTCCACCCTGCCAGCTGCACAACCTGAAGCAGGTATGACTGCCAGGTGACATGACCCCATGACAACCTCATAGAGAATGATGGTGAGATTTTAATGAGATAATGTGCATAACAGGTAGCATAAAACTTGCCATATACTGTCTTATTCTGTTTGGTCCACCAAACAAAATACTATAGATTCTGTGGCTTATAAACAGCCGCAGTTTAATTCTTACAGTTCTGGGGGCCAGGAAGTCCATGATGGAGGCATCAGCAGATTCAGCGTGTGGTGAGGGCCCGTTTCATAGATGGTGCTTTCTCATTGTATGCTCATATGGTGGAAAAGGCAAAAGAGCTCCCTCCACCTGTTCATAAAGATATGAATCCCACTCACAAGGGCGCCTTCCTCTTGATCTAATCATCCCTCAAAGGCCCCACTTCCTGACACCATTGGCCTGGGGGTGAGGATTCCAACAAGGGTGCATTTGGCCCACAGAGCCTGGTGAGCACTCAGCAAGGGTTTGCAGCTGCTGTTTACCCCTGCCGTCGGTCCTGTTTGTCCCATCAGCATGAGGTGCAAGCTGTCACTGCCTCCTGAGGAAGACACCCTCTGCACCATGCCCTTATATTCTCTGCCTGTCACTACCTGGAGTGTTCTGGGACCCTCCTCTCTCAGTGGACTCCTGCTCTCACGTGGAGTGCTGCCAGGGCTGGCAGCTGGCAAGCTCCTGTCTCTCTGAGCCTGAGCTCCCCAGCTCCCTCCCTGTGCATGGATCTCATGTGGAGGCAGAGGACTCTGAAGTAGTTCCTGCTAATGGATGGCTGCATCCAAGGGAGCAGGCATCTCTACCACATTCAGAAGGTGCTCAGTAAGTGTGGTTGAATGTCTGGGAAAACGATTTTGAGAGTGAGGTCCAAAATTGGATTCTCCTCTGCATCCTGCCCAGGGACGCCCCCCCGCCCCCCCTCCGGGTTTGGCATGCAGTGGATACTCTACAAAGGTTCACATAGAAGTTGACTTTCCAGGTCTGCCTGGACTGCACTCCCTCTGAGTGCCTCCTCCCCAGCCTTTATCTCAGCAGGGACCAAGGCCACCTGCCCTGCTGCCCTGCTCTCCCCACCCAGCCTCAGGTCCCTCCTGGCATCAGTGGAGTCTGCTCTGGGGCTGGGACAGATCCTGGTATTCCCGTGAGACTGGGCTGTGGCCCTTCCTTGTCCCACAGTGGGGAGCCCTGAGACTTAGGACCTGAGGACTTCATAGTGTGCAGTGTCCTCAGGTGGCACAGCCACTTGAAACTTTAGGTCTCATTCTCCAAGAAGCAAAAGCTGGTGCCAGACCAATTAATTTTTTGAACAGCCAAGAGAGCCAAATTAAGCTAACTGCCAGGCACAGCTATTGAGTGACAGAAGTTGGGATTTACTGGGGAGGCTCTGAGGATATCACCTCTCCTATCGGCCTTTGCAAGGTCTCAGCATGATGGAAACCCCACCTCAGTGAATCAGCTTTGGACAAAACAGTAGATGAGCTTAGGAAGCAAGATGAGAACAGCCTAATCATTAACATCAGTAAACACTGTTTTCTTTTCCAAACACAACAAGCTCTCCAGTTATTAGTTACACGAATAAGATGATTTTCATATTTCATGTCTCAATTTAAAGTGCATTTCCTTGGGGAGCCCTTTCCAGAAAATTCTATCTGGAGACTCCCTCTACAGGGCCTCTCTGCCACCTTGAGGATAGTGTTCATGCTCTGTCCCCGAGTCTCTGCTGGGTTGCCCTGGCCAGGCCTGCCTTCCTGCTCTCTCCACTTGTCACTCACCAGCCATGAACACTGGAGTGAGGTCACACCACCTCATGGCTCCCCACACCCTTGCTCCCTGACTTCTCACTGCCAGCAGAGGCCTTACCAACTCCAGCCAACCTTTGACAACTTCTCCTCCATCTCCCCTTCCTGACCCCCAACCTGGCACATTTCACTCCAGAAATCTTCCTCAGCCAACACCAGCAGACCACGTGCTGATCTCCCTCTCTAAGTGTATGGAGCCTCAGTCTCCTGGTGTGTAAAATGGGACCCTCAGGCCTGCTCGGCTGCCCCAACTGGAAACGCTGCACCTATGTCAGGGCTGGTGTTAAGTTAGCCATGCCCCTGCCCATCCACCCAGGCACCTCCCACGCAGCGGGTAGGGAGCCTTTCTTCCTTTAGACAGCTATGGGATCTATGCCAAAGCACGTCCCCAACACCCCAACCACATGTGGTGTCAGCCCCAGCAGCTCCTCCTGAGCTCCTGGACACGACAGAGCAGAGCTTAAACTCAATCCAGAAGCTGTACCACATCATAAATCTCAAAATGCACATCCCCCACTGTGGGACACAGAACCAACAAAGGGACCATAAATAAGTACCACATCTTGCCCACGCAACCCTGAATACCCTAACTTGGCTCCAAAGAAATATGGGGAGGCTTCCAAAGATAAGGAGTCTCTACAGGAAGCATCTCCCATGGTTAGGAGTCAAGCCACTCTCATGAATTTTCTAGAAGAGAAGCAGGGTCCCAAACCACTGAGACCAAGAAGCAGGGAAGGCAGCCCAGGATGGTGCAGAGAGGACACCCTGACTCCCTCCCATAAGGCTGCCTCCCTGGTGAGGCCCAGCTCTCGTTCTCCAGGGAAATGCCTATGATCAGTCTGGAGTCACCGCTGGGATTCGTGAGTCTCTGCCCTGCAGGTTCATGCTGAGAGGCACCTGTAGGAACCTGGGCAAGGTGTTTGAGTATATTTTCTAGGTAATCTGACTCCAGAAGGGCTCCCTTCAGCCTGGAATGTTTGCCAGAGGCTGCTGCCCAGGTGGGGACACCTGCTTCTGTGGCCAGAGTGATTTGCAAAGGTAATTAACACTCATGCTGAAATGGAGAAGGTGCTTCTAATCACAATGGCTATTTTTAAAGACCTCCTAATGGAAAACTCTTTTCTTTTCAAACCACACAGCTTTCAGTAATTGGAAGAGAGACCATTATTCAAGTCAGATTGTGCTTTTTTTCTCGAACTTTTGTGCTTTGTAAGATCATGAAAATGCATTTACTTGGGGCTGACCATAGTGAGAGCAAGCAGCATCACCCGGGAGGGTCCTCACAGTGTGCTTCATCACTCATGCAGGGGAGGGAGATGGAGTCACCCACTCCAAGGCCCACGCTGTCCCTCTTGGCATCACCTGGTGAGGCAGAGCTCTCCTACCCCGACAGGACCAGGTGGCCTCTCCCCTCACCCCTCTCTGCCCCAGCCCTCCCCTGTAGCCTTGACCTCCTGGAGAGGTGATCCTCATTTGCAGGCCTGTTTGCCTGGAGGCTGTAGCTTCATCCCACAACCAGGCTCCCAGGCCTGCCCAGGGGCTGGCTCTCTGTGAGCACTGACATCAATGAACAATTATTTTAAAATGTTTCTTCCACTGTTTCCATCAGAGAGTCACAGATACCCTCCCCCAGGTCCCTATGTGCAGCGTCAAATAGTGAGCACATGCTTGGTGCCAAGAGAGGTACTGGACCCTTCCAGGGACCACGCTGATGGACAGGAAGCCTCATGCCGTGGTGGTCTTTGGCCTCACAGAGCTCACATCCCAGTGTGGGGGAGGCTGGGATAAATAAATTAGCTAATCATCAACGAAACAAGCTGCTTTTGATAAATACTGGAGAGCAAAAGAAGATTAGAAGAGGGACCAGAAGAAGGGAAGGAGGGGGGAAGGAGAGGAAGAAAAAAGGGAGAGAAGAAAGGAGAGGCCAGGAGGAGGCGGGCAGGAGCAGAGTGTCTGGGATTCGAGTGGGAATCGAGGGTGCAGGTAGACCTGTCTGCGGGCCACCTCACCATCCATGGGAGGGATGGTAGTGGCTTGGGGTGAGCACAGGGACCATGGAGAAGGAAAGGAGGGGTGGCTTTCAGCCAGCTAGTAGGATAGAGACATTGCATTTGATATTTACTAAAGTTTCTATTAAAACCTTGATAGTTATGCTTCTTTTGTGTGGTGTTCATGAATCTTTCTAATTTTGGTCTAATATGTTTTCCAGGCCTCAGCATTTATTTCCTTGATTCATGAGACTTTGTAATTAATTCTTTGTCTTTACTCCATTTTCTCAAAGCCTAACCATGCTCTCCACTATTGTCTCCATCTCAGCTCTGGCTGTTCCCAGCACTTGACCAACTGGTAAGTTTTTTCATTAGTCTGTTGCCTTGTGTAACTTCAACTGCAGCTCCCGGGAGAAAGAACTGTGTCTGATTTACCCACATTGTATCCCTAGGATCTGTCCATAGTGACATTTACAAGTATTACTCGGAAGGAATCAGAGAAAATAATGGGGGATTCAGAAAGTTTCCTAGGGACCTTCCAGTTCCCCAACCAAGTCACTCAGGAAGTCAGCCTGCACCCCCAGCCCTGGGGTCCCAACCAACACTCTTGGGGGCCTCCAGAAAAGCCCCTGATGGCCTTGAACAATTCTCTGCTCTTGGAACTGACACCTAGCACCTGCACCAGAGCCTTTTCGGTGGCCTCTGGGAGACCAGCCATCAGCCCTGGAAACTGGTGGGCCCCAGGGCACTGGGTGCAAGACTTGTTCTCTTATTGGGATTGGAGTTCAAAACTGCTTTTTTTCTTTTGTAGGAAAACAAACTACAGGCAGGGAGACAGCTCAGCTATCTGTCATTCCAGCTCTGAGTATGCTCTGTTGGCCACTGTCAAACTTGAATTGTATCCAGAGGGTCGGGGTGGGACGTCTTTATTTGTGTGATTAGAAGTGGGAGCTATGGAGCAGGGGCTGGGAGTTGCAGGGTAGAGAAGCCCCTCTGCACTGATGAGCTACTCACGAGATGAGGCTGTGGATTGCTCTGGGCCTCTGTTGAGAAGCCAGAGCCATCAAGTTCAAAGTCCTGGTCCCTTTGCCCTCATTCAGACACACCAAAGAGCTGCAGCAGGCTGACTCCACCCGGGTCTAGAGGCCCCCTGGCACTCCTGCCCGCTGTGTTGGCCGCTCTTCTAGACCCTGCCAAGTGCTCTCTTCTGAGTCTGCTTATCCCACAGCTCTCCACGAGCACCTGATCTCCATCTCAGGAGCTCCTCCAGGGCAGGAGCCTTGGATCACTCCCTCCCCTAGCTCAGAATCTGGCAAACAGCAGGCATCAAATTAATGCTTGTTGGTTTGATCTCCAGAGTTCCGTGCAGCTCTCGGGCTCAAGCTGCCTCCTGCCATTTGATTCTCCTCTCGATTCCAGTTGCTTGCTGGGTGGAGTGGGCAGGCAGGGAGAGAAGCAGATGGAAAGGCGGGGGGCAGGAGAGAGACAAGGATTGGGGTGCCAAGCCTGGTGGAGGCACAGATGTTGAGAGAGACCTTTAGGCAGAGGGAGAGCGGTGGGGTTGGAGACAGATCTATACAATCTCCAGGTGCCAAAGCACTCAGAATGTCCCAGTCTCCCTAGAACACCCCTCCAGAGGCCCGGAGCAAAGATCTTTTATCCCCGTCTCTAATTAAGGATCCGCTATCATGGGCTCAGGCACAGGAAGGAAAGTTACAATGACTAACATTTTTAATGTCATTACAAATAATTAAATTACAGAGTCATTTCTTACACCCAGCCTGGACTTTTTTCAGCACTTTCTTTCAGAAGGAAATATCGCAGAGCCGTGGGGGTGTTGGCAAGCGCTGCAGACCAAGCCTTCACTTCACGGCGGCTCTGGGGAGAGGTTATAATGGGCTTTGCAATCCCCAGGAAATTTTCCTGCTATTTTCTATGCATAATAGTAGACATAATGCCTTGAATTTTAATGTCACCTTCCTACCTCACAACCAAATGTGCTCTCACAACCTGAAGGATTACTAGTCCTTGGTGCAGAAGGAGCAATTTGAAAGCAGCACGTAAGCATTGGGTCTATGAATGTCCACTGCACCAGGCCCCAAGCTTGTCATGCATTATCCTTCAATACTCTTTTGAGATCTGAGCCAGGATTTAAACCCAGGAGTCTAAGAACACATAGGTTGAAAGACTATGCTGTATTTCTTGTTTGACAAACATTTAATGAGCTTCTACTGTGTGCCAAGCACTATATGGCTACTGGGATATAGTGGAGGAGGAGAGAGACAGATCCCCTTCCTGGAGGGGATGACCTTATAAGACTATGAAACACACAGCAGATGAGCTAGGTGGTAGAAGAATCAGGTGCTTCCTGAGGTGTTAAATGACAAGAAAGTCCAATTCATGGGAAAATATGGTGCAGAATGTCCCAGAAAGCAGGTAGCACAGGGGTCTAAAGATGTTCCCTGGAATGTTTGACTCAGTATTCCACTCCTGGATACCTGTAGTAAGGCAACTAGTCTTCAAACAGAAACAGATACTCCCTGCTTATTTATAATACTGAAAACAAGGTGAAATGACTTCAAATCCAATAGGAGAAAATTTCAAGGAATCACAAAATACTGGCTTGCTGAAATGTTACACAGCAATGAAAAATAATTTGACAGGCCCTGATTGTGCCTAGGAGGTACACTCCCTCCTGCCTCTCCCACTGATTACAACTAAAATTTCAGGGTAGAAGATATAAAATAGCTATGGGAGTTTTCTGAGAAATTAATAAGAAAGGGAGTGGGAGGGAAATCAAAATGGAGAGATACAGATGTGACAGTGGGAGTCCTGGTCCCCTGGTCCCCTGCCCCTATATTTCCTGGCTTAGAGACAGGACAGCCAAACCCCAGAGCTATGCAGAGATGTGGCCAGAACAAGTTACAGGAGAACCCTCTCTTTCTGGTAGAGAAGCAGAGAAGCAGCCCCTGAGTGCAGAGCGTGGGGTGCCCAGGCTCTCTTTCTCCTGCTCTGGCTCTCCCAGCTCTGCCCTGGGCAAGCCTCTGCCACAGAGCTGTGGTCCTTCATCACCAGCCCCATGGCAGCAAGGTGAGCCTTAAAATTCTGAGAAAGACCTTTCCTCTGACAAGGGGAACTTTGAAAAATGGTCCTCGTGGTCTAATGAGTGAGATGGGAAGGATGCCTGTTATTTATCTGGGTCCCTCCTATTTTTCCAAGCCTTGTTCCAGGTAAGACCCCATCACAGGAAGTTTGTGAAAATATAAGGAAGATGATAATAATAATAATAATAATAATAATAATAATAACAACAACAACAACAACAACAATAGATTTCCAGCCAGAGAACCAGGGACTGGAAATAGTAGAAGAATCTAGAAGAGCAGGAAGCTAGAGAAAGAGACATAGTACTTTTGTGCTTGAAGGCTGGTCTCTGTGCTGTGTGTATGGAACTAACACAAAGCAACACACACCAGGCTGCAGGACTTGACTTCAGGGTGACCCCGTCCCAGCTTGGATCCTGGGTGGTGTCTGCACACTACATATCCAAATACCACTGTGAAGGTTTTGTAAACAAGGTTAACATTGCAACAGCAGGGGAAGATAAATGGGGGACTAATTGGGGAAATTGCCTGCTAAAATGAAACACAGTAAAGAAATTAACACTCACCGGAGGACTTCAACAGCACCCAAAATCTCATTAATATTCAAAACATCCAAGATAAGATCAAAAATTATTCAACATACAGAAACTACATAAAAAAAAAATACTTGAGGGGGAAGATAAGTCAATACATGCCAAACACAAGATTACATTGATGTTTGAATTATCAAATAGTTAAAGTAGGTTTGACAGTCCTACTTCATAGTAAGGGGCCGGGGATGAGGCTCTGTGGTAGAGCACCTGCCTGGCATGTGTGTGGCTCTGGGGTCCATCCCCAGTATGAGGGGGGAAACGTAAGGGTCAACACTCTTGAAACAAATAGAAAGTTAAAAGTTCTCAGCCAAGAAATAGAAATGATACATAGAAAATTTAAAACTGGACATTATAATAGCAGAATGTTTTCAAAGAAATCCTCAGAGTGGGACAATAACAAAATGGAGGTGAAAAAGGAAGGAGTCAGTTTTAAGATAGGTCAATCGAAATTATCCAATAATAGAAAAAAGAGCAAAAAAAATTAGACTCAAAATCCCGTGGAATCACAGCAAGAGTCTAACCCTGATGCCACTGAGGACCCACAAGGAGTGGGTGCAAAAGACAATTAAATAAAGATCTTTAAACTTCTCCTGAATTTAGCAAGAGATATAAATTTATAAATTCGAGAAACTCAGCAAACCTTAAGTAAAATAAAGTCAGAGAAAGCCCATGCCAAGTTATCATAATCAGACTGCTGAAAGCCAAAGATGAAGGGGAAATCTTGCAACTGTCAGAGAAAGAGGAGGCTTTAGGCATCCGGAGCCACAATTTGCATGACGGCAGATTTCTCACCAGAAACCATGGAGTCCAGGAGACAGTTGAAAATCATTTTTAAAGTTCTCAGAGTCAAGAATCCTTTATCTAACAAAAATAATCTTTAAAAGTGGAGATGAGATTAAGATGTACTCAGATAAAGGAAGACAAAAAAAATTAACACCTGTAGTACATAAAATTAAAAATTTAAAAAAAAATTTACCAAGGGGTTGCTATAACTTTGAAAAATTCCTATGATCTGATGTTTTAAAAAAACATGATTCTGAATTTAAAAGACAGTATGATTGCAGTTATGTCCAAACATTCTATTCAGAGACAAAAAGCAAGATGAAAGTGAAATAAAGTGTCATTTGAGACTTATTTTAGTTATAGAACTATCAGTAATTCTCCTTTTAATATTTTCTAAAATTTCAATGGATAATCCACTATTTTATAATAGTACTTCTAAATGGATTGGTTAGTTGGGAAAAGGATAGAGTTAATCTCTAAATTTTAGTACAAAAAAAAATAACATGTTTAAGACTGAAGGTTTCTGTAGGGGGGGTGAGAGAATGCCCCCCAGGTGAAGAAAGTAGCCCATTATTTCAGTTTCATTCATTTTCTTGAAATTTCAATTATCTGAGATAGTTGAGATTTTTAAAAATAAAACCTAAAGTTCAAAATCACTACATGCTACTCATGCCTGACCATTCTCAACTCTGTTTACATAGAGAAAAAGGTCTCACCCTCCAAGATGCTAACAGTCACCACAGCCCCACCATTAGTAAGTCATCCACTGCAAAGAAGGAAAAAAAAATCCACTAGCCTCAGATGGCAGATGCCAACCTAAAAGCTGAAGGAACGTTCTGTGTGGCAAATAGGACAAGTGGCAGCCACCTCCCAAACCATCATGTGTGAAGAGCACTCTCAGAGTTCCTGAGTTCAGGCTGCACACTGAGGCCAGGACAAAGGAGACTCAAATGCAAATGTCCCCGATGCCCAATAATTCAGGGGACCTGCAGGGTGGTGTGGGAAATGAAGAGACAGACATCCAGGAGCCAAAGAGTCCCAAGAGACGTGGCAGTTTACTTCCCTGACAGCTTCCAACTATGGGTGGGAGAGCACATTCCCGACTTAGAGGCCTTCCAGGAACGGGAGGGAGGGGCTGAGGCCTGAAAACTGTGGTGTGTAATGTCTGATCCCTCCCCTTTGCTCTTTTCTTCCTCTCTCCATCCTTCCCTGCACAGTCCCTTGAATCCTCTGCCTTTAAGAATATCTCTTATTCTGTTTCTGGATTTTCCAAGGAAATTGACAAGTTGCACTACTGACCTTTTGGGGCAGGTATTTCCTTACTGTAGGGAAATCCAGTGGGTTGTAGGATGTTTAGCAGCATCCCTGCCCTCGGATCATAGAGACCAGTAGCGCCCATGCCCCATGGTTGTGACAAACACAAATGCCTCCAGACACTGCCAAATGTACCCTGCCTCAAAAATGGTTCAGGACCACGGTGTAGCCATTTGGGAAACTGCACGGGTTGTAGTTTCTAAAGAAGCAGGAGGTGGATCCAGGTGTCCTAAGTACAGGGGTGGCCACTGAGCCCAGCAGAGCCTAAGAGAATAAGGAGAGAACATAGAAGTTTCAGGATTTTTAAATATTTGAAAAGAGTAAAACTTCTTTTGTGGATATAATGCAGTTTTGTTCTTCTTAAAAAGCTCTTGCTGTCCCTCTTGGACCTCTGTGTTAGGGACTTACCTGCTCATTCCTTCATTCAAGGAACACAAAGAGTTGGGTTCCAGTGCTCCTCGCCCCAGAGCAGCTGCAACTTGAATCTACAGTTAGTCTTCCCAGTTTGCAGACGGGGATACCGCAGTTCATGATGTATACTTTTATCGTGAAGTACACCTCTCAGCACTTCTGAGAACTGAGATTAAACTCTCCAAAGGAAAGGAGAGTAGGAGAGGTGAGAGAGGGGGTGGGACAGGGAGGTCCTCCTCCTGGAATGTCACCAGTGACCATGCAGAAGGAAGGGAGGGAGAGCTCCATTTTTCAACTCTGATGTAATGATTGAATCAAGCCAGAATCATCAGTGGGTGACAAGCTCCTGGGAAACAAGATGCTCACAGGTGGCAAAGTTTCACCCCAAGACACCTGGCCCATTGCAAAGAGATGGTGGGCTCAGCATGGACACATCTCACGGTTGACTCCCCCAAGCCATTGGACCACCACCTATAGCACAGATCAATGACATGGGTACCGCGTCCCATCCTCGCCAGGGACGTACCACTTTTACCAAGTGAAATCAAACCTCTAGGACTAAAGCCCAGCTCAGAGGTGCTATAGGGGACCACACATGAGAGAGATGCAAGGACAAGCCAGTGACAAGCCTATCAGGCAAGGTCTGGAGACAAGAATCCAAGCTGAGGGGTATTCCAAAAGACCACCACCCTGCAGGCTTCAGAGAGTCACAGTCTTGGAAAAGCAGAGGGACCATCCTAGATTCAAAGGGATTGATCCAGGACCCTGGGCAGTGATGAGTGCACCTGGAGCCAATCCTGATTTTTAAGAAACAGGCATGACACGGTCTTGGGACAGGGAGGTGGACATTTTACAGTTGACATGGTTCGCTTTTCAAGTGTAATAGTAGTCTTGTGCCTATTTAAGTGAAAAGGAAGCAAATAAAACCCTCTTTTTCCTGCTGGCTCTCACACCCTCACTTTGGACAGCACCCGGGTGGGACTTCTCCAGTCTCCCAGTTGCCTGCAGGTCAGTGATGCAGGAGCTACTGGAGGTGATGGGTGAGGGGTCTGCTCTGCAGGACTGCCTCCACTTCAGAGGCCAGCGACTACTTAGTGGGTCCCTGGTGTGGCCACCAATGGAGGACCCCTAGGAACCCCTCCTTGAGATCAACAACTTGCCATAATGACTGACTGGCAGAACCCAGGGAGACTTGTGTTGACTGGTTTATTATAAGTGACATGATAAAGGACACAGAGGAACAGCCAGAGGAAGAGGGACACTGGAGGAGGCCTGGAAGGGTTCCCCATGCAGGGCTTCTGTCCCACTGAAGTAGGGGACCACCACCCTCTCAGCTCAGGGGTGTTTTAACCAACCCAGAAGCTCTCTGGATCTCATTATTGTGGGATTTTTATGCATCCCGCTGGTAGGCATTGCAACTGTGACTTATTCAATCTCCAGCCCCCTCCCCCTTTAGGAGTGTGGGGATGAGACAGGAAGCATTAAGCTTCTGACCATGGCTCACTCTTTCTAAAGACCAGACCCAATTCTGTAGCTGTCCAGGAGCCCAAGACTCTTCTCATTAGAGCAAAAGACACCCATCCCCCAAAAAATCCAAGGGATTAAGATTCTGTGCCAGAAATCAAGAGACAGAGACCAAGTATGTCATTTTTATTATGTCACATGAAGAAAATGTCTTTGTTCCTGGAAGATATGTGCTGAAGGATTAGATTCGGGGTGAAGTGTCATAATAGTCTGAACTTATGTCCAAATGATTTATGTGGATATATCTATATATCTAAAAATGTATTCATATTATGTATATGTAACATCGCAATATATATTTATACACATATATTCACTCTATATGCTCACAGACATACAGAGGGAGATAGATCAAATGTGGCAATATCCACCTTAGAGGATTCCAAATTTTCTGTAAGTTTGACCAATTGTATTAAAGGCCAGATAGGGTTCCAGCTCCCATGCAATTCCCGGATGTCTCCATTCAGCACCAGACAGTTGAGCACCTGCTCTCTACAGCCCTGTGCTGAGCTTAAGGGCTAGCAACCTCAAGCCTGGCTGGGTGGGGTCCTGTTCTCAAAAGCCCACCTCCCACAGAGGGTGGAGCCAGATCTGGTGCTTTTCCCTTACACCTGAGGGCCAGTGGGGAGGCTCAGGGAATGACCTCCTGAATATATATATATATATATATATATATATATATATATATATATATATATATATATATATATATATATTTTCAGCTAGGTGTAATCTCTGACATTGAAAAACAGCAAAAAGAAAGAAAGAAAGAAAGACAGAAAGACTGGAGCACTAGCCTAGCTCTGTGGCAAATTTCCAGGCCTCATTAAGCCGTGGAGATTATTAGAAAGAATTGCACACACTTATTAATTTTGTTTTCAAGTAAATCAAAGATCATCTTTGTCAGCCTTCGCTGAATCCACAGAACACATTGGCAGCTTGATTGCTAATTAGTGTATAGGGAATGAGAGCAGATCCAACAACAATTCCACATAGTGGAGTGAGTTTGATTGAAATGCATAAATTCTAAAAACACTCTAATTTGTAAACATCCTCTTGGAAGTCTAAGCCTATGCCAAAATATTGGTGAGTTCCACACATCCAAGGCGACGGGCATCTTCATCTGTACCGAGGGAATGAAGAGGCAGGAACGGTGTTCCTGCACCCTCCCCCCCGCCCCCCTCATACTGTGTGATCTTCTGAGGGCCTGTCTAGCTCACACTCAACCATGAAGACCACCCACCCATTCGTTCTCTCAACAACTCTCTATTGACCATCTACTACATGTTAAAACTCTCCCCAAACTGAAGGTGTTGAATTGAACAAACCCGTGGAGCTTCCGGACATGATCCTATCATAGGGCATTAACGTCGCAGTAAAAGGTAGGCTCCAAGATCATGAATTAGGCAAACGTGCCCTGTTTGCATTGCTTCTCAGTGGAATTCCAGTGACAGGGGTATGCACCAATGCTTAAAACCACAGCAGGATCTCAGGGATGGATGGGCCCTGGGATACAGCCCCTGAGCCCTGCCCTGTAGAGACACTGTCCTGGCAGGCTCTTCCCCTGGTGAATCACAGGAGGGCCAGAGGGCACACCGGATGTGCCTGTGCCTTGTCCATCACTTCCCATTGGCCATAGAAAGTCACTGGCCCACACCAACCCTGGGGCTGAGAAGAACTGGGAAACAATCCCATCTTCCAGTGCCCAGTCTTGCACTGGGGTAGCCACTCCCTCCACCCTGCTCTGCTCCTCTTCTAGCTCCCGCTGTCCCTAAGCCTCACCTCAGACATTGCCTCCTCCCCCTGGTCCTCCCCAGTGGGTGCCCCTTGATGGCTTCTCAGAGTCCTGGGCATCCCTCTGCAATGGTCCCTGGCACAGCTTGTTGGAATCATCTGCTTACATCCCCATCTGTCCCCCTTGACCTGAACTCAAGTGGCAGTGGGTCCCATTGTAACTACTCACCTTCCCAGGTCCTCTTTCCATTAAACCAGCCGTACACACCAGTCTAGCTTTGATAAAACTTTCTTTTTCTTTTTCTTTTTTTTTTGTGGTACTGGCAATTGAGCCCAGGGCCTTATGCATGCAAGGAAAGCACTCTACCAACTAAGCTATATCCCCAGCCCCCTGATAAAACTTTTTTAAAGGGCAGCTACCCAGCTACCCTGGCTCTGTTTTGGTTTTGGCCTTTGCTCTTCCTCTTTCATCTTGCCTGGAACATGAATGTGATGTCTGGAGGTACTGCAGCCAAATTGTTTCCCATGGGGACTAAAGTCATAATTTAAGACAGGAGGTAAAATCAGATAAAGTCCCCAGTGGCTTCTGAGCGGCTGCACCAGCCCTGCACTGCCTGGCTGCAGATTTACTGTTTTGCCAAGAAAACCCCCTAACTTCCTTAAGTCACTGCTGTTTTGGTTTCCTGGGTGTCCAAGCCAAATGGGCCCTAACTGATAGAGCCTCTCAGAGAAGGGGCAGACCTCCTCATTGAATTCCCAGACCCCGAGGGCCTGGCACGTAACAGGACCCAGCTGTGGATTTCTCCACAGGAGCCTCCCCGTGTGCCCAAGCTCCAGCCACCTCTGGGCCCTGAGAAGGTGGCTTCCTTCTCAGGAAAGACATCTCCCCTCTCTCCTTACCTCCCTTGAGGCCCCTGGGCCCCTCCTCTGGAGGTTTCCTGTGCTCCACCTTCCGATGATACTAGATCTTAACCTGACGTGATAAAAGCGCCAGGCTCCTGGGTCGTGGTGAGACTGGAGTCAGCCTCTCACGAACAATGAGGAGAGCAGACACCGCCGTGCCGGGCACCACTCTAGACAAGTCACAGACCACTGACTCATTTACTTCCCTGTGGCCTCCGCCTGCAGACACTCCCACTCTGCAGAGGAGCGGACAAGGCACAGGACTGCGAGCACCTGCCCAGCTCGTGACTGGCAGATTGGGATTCTCTCTGAGCCGTTGGTGGTGGCCTCTGTGCTCTTGCCTGTTGCTCTGTATGATCTTGGGGTTCCCCATAGCCCCTGCTTCCTTGACTCCCAACAGGCTCTTGTCACTCTTGATGTGACTCTCATGGAGTGTGATCCCCCGGTGAATGCAAACAAGTCCCATCCACAACCTCATCCAGCATCTTATGGCTTTAGTTTCCACCCACTTGATGGTGACATCTGCCACCTGCTCCCAGCATCCCCTCAGAGTGCCCCAGGGATGGCGGAAGGTACCAGACATTTCCATTCCTTTGTCCACCCAGCTCCACAGGGCCCAAGAAGGACTGGTGGGTTAACCTTGATCAGCCTCTCACCTGCTCCAGGACCATGTGTACAGCACTGAGCTGGCCTCTGGGGACAGGTGGGTGCTGCTCCAGGTGCAGCGGCCAAGCTTCCTGGCTGCAGGCTGGACGGACACCTGCCATCGCTCCCGCAACAGCTGCGTAGTCCACTAATTCACAGTTGTGAACTGGTTTCTGGGTGATGAACCAAGTGGTCACCAGAGATCTTTGATCCACCCCAGAGATTGTCATAGACACCTGGCCAATCCATCCAGACTGCTGGTCCCTGATCTCTCCAGTACCTCTGTAAAGATAGCCAGGGCGAATGGTCTGGTGGCCTCTGGGGCAGTGGGTTGTGTTTTCCAGATATAATCTGCATGTTTAATATGGGGTTTAAATGTCTGCAATTAAATTATATTTCTACAAAGCAAAAAAAAAAGCAGTGCATATGGCCTCAACAGCTCCTCTGACAGCCTAGTCCTGACACTGCTCCACCTGATGGTAGCATCTCTGTCCCTTCCCCTTGATCCTGCTACTGTGTTGGCCCTGAGTGACTGCTGAGGTGAGGTCAAGACGTGCAGCTCTGCTCTCTTGGGACATCATGCCAGGACACCATCCAGCAGCTGTGAAGCCAAGGCAGCCCACAGAGAGGTTGCCCGCAGGTGCCCACTGAGAACCCTGAGAGGTCCCAGACTCCAGCCAGCCTCAGTCTTCCTGAACACCAGAAAAGAGGAGCCAGCCATCCCCAGCTTCTTCAGGTTCCTGGCCCACAGACTCTGTGAGAATAAAAAATTGCTTTACGCCTCTCGACTGGGGGTCTGTTGTATGACAGTAGTGATCAGGATGTGGGGCTTCCCCAGAGTGTAAAGAAAGTCAAAAAGACACAGAGAAGTAGGCCAGGTGCAGGGACAAAGTAAAAGGGGTTGCTCGTGTGTCTGAGGACGAGGCTGACGTGACTCTAGCACAGAGCCTCCTCAGGAAGGACATTACCGCAGCAGCTGGCATTGAGCATGCATGAGTCATCTTACAGTTCCAGGGAGAAACCATAGAATATTTCAATGTGGACAGCAGGGCTCCTGCTACCCTCTGGGAATTTGCTCACCAGAGGAACGCTGCCCTGGACCTATCCACTGCTACAATCCTGACAGCTCCCCTGTCTTGTTTTGTGTGGCCTTTTGGATGAATAACACTTATTTTCTCTTTAATATTGGTGGAGGCCTAAAATAGGGTAGGTATTAACAGTAACAAGCAGAACATAAAAATCCCAGTATTGCTAAACATCCGATTATAAACAAGGAGCCTGATTTTTTTTTTTCTGGATTCCCATAGCTGGGGTACAACAGCAAAACAACATCATCAGGATCAAAACATTTACAGAATTTTGTGTGTAAGTTTAGCAAACAAAGCCGTAACCAGATTTTCTGGAGTGCATTTTAACACCTTTTGAGCCAACAAATGTTGAGTTGAGGCTGTTAACGATTTTCTATCTCCCCAAGTCACTGGAGGTCAGGTATCTTGGGGCCCTCTGTGGGGTCCTTCTCTTTCAAGGAGAGTGATTGTCTTTTTGTTTGGTAGGGATCCTCCTCATCCAAGGTCAAGTGAAACTTGGGGATCAGGTTGTGAAGGTCCTGATTCAACCCATAACTGACAGGTCTCATGCATGGAGCCAGAATCCAAACAGGACCTGCTGGTGTAAGTGCAGTTGCATATCTTTCTCACGTGATCAGAGGCATGATCGTAACTCAGGTGAGGTGGCCTCTAGAGGTAAGGTGTTTTATTTTTTAAAATAATCTTAATCTCTTTCTTAAATATTGTTTTATAAAGTTTTTGTATATCATTTTCGAGTCTATGTGAATCAGTTAACATAACTTAACATTACATCTGAAATATAAATCAAACAAGAGAGCTTCTAACACTTGTGTGGGAAAGAGGAAAAGTAATTTTACATCTCATATTATAAAAACCATAAATAAAACAGGCTTTCTTTATTGCCTATTTAAAGTATATTTGGGTTTACCTCTCATTGTAGAGAGTAACACAGATTATTTTTATCTAATTATAGGATTCTAAAATCACACAAATAAATTTTTAACTAAATTTTTTATTTTTATAATAGACCACTGTTATAGAGGAGTTTAACTTGGAGAACACGGGCTTTCTAAAGGTATTCTTTCTCCTGGGGCTGGGGTTGGGGCTTAGTGGTAGAGCACTCACCCAGCATGTGCGAGGCCCTGGGTTTGATTCTCAGCACCATATAAAAATAAATAAACAAAAATATCATGTCCAATTAAAAAAATGAATATTAAAAAAGATATTCTTTCTCCTAAACTTTATATTCAAAAGATTTTATGACTACTTTTAGAATATAAAGAAAAAGTTAACAGCATCACACTTATATTGATGTTCATAATTACACTGATGTTTTTATATTAATCAAGTTTAAATTTGAAGAAAAATTTAGAATCAGGAATGTAACATAATACTCTAAAATAATAGTTTGAGTTGGACAAACAATAACTTCTTTAAGCCCTATTTTTTGATAAAACTTTCATTACACATAATTTTTAGTTTGGAGAGCACCAATTTGGCAAAATGTTCGCCTAAGCTTTCCATTTAACTAAGTTTAACTTGTAGACTTTAGAATTCAGAGTGTATAGTAATGATAATTACAGATCTGTATGGGTTAACAAAAATCAACGAATAGCCTTAAATATCTTATACATTTAGGGAATAGTGTAGAAATTGACTTAGTCAAGGCAAACAGATATAAGGCAGGTCTTTAAACTTTGACACAACACTAGATGTAGTTCTCAGATGCACACATATACCTAGACAAAGGTTGCTTTGGATGTCAACAATATTGTTATAACCTAAATAACAGTTGTTTGTTTAACAGTTACAAAGTAATCATTTAAGATTTTGGAACAGAAACACATCTTAATTTCCTTAAGAGTTAACTTTCCCAAGTAATCAAACCTAACAAATAAAAGAAAATTATAGAATTTTAAAATCACACAAGTTAATTTTACTGATAAGAGTAGACCAATGTTTCAGACTTTGCTTTATATCAGAATTTTAAATTTCAAATAAATTTAATGGACTGTGCTAATTATAACCAATTTAATCGGAAACACAAACTTTTTAAAATGTACCCTTCACTTACACAGACTCTCCTGTCACTTTTTCAGACCCTCTTATTGTGTTTCAACTTTTACAACACAAAGACTTTCTTATCTAGAAACATTTTCTTTTTTCTTTATATCCTAATAAAAACTTTATATCAATTTCCATTGTGAACCTTATGTCTAATTTTCTCCACAAGCCTTATATCTAATTTCCCATCATAAATCATCTTATATTTAATTCCCCATTATAAACAATCTTATGTATCTTTCTCTCCCTTTAAGTTTATAATTTGAAAATAGCCTTTATAAAATTTTGAATTTAGATAAATTACTCCTTTAAGATGAAATACTTTGTTTTTTTTTACAGTATTTTAATTGAACATAGTTGAAACTTTTGAATCTTTTGCATATAGAATTACACTTGTTAGAACTTTATCTCTTAGTAACCTTGCTTTAGTGAAGACCAAGACAAAGCAATTTAAAACTTCTTTCTTAATTTATCCATTTCAGAAAATATATTTATGAAGATTAATTCTATTTATGATAAATTTAATTTATTTATTTTAACTGTAAAAAATAAAAATATCAGAAAAAATGTTATTAACAATATTAATCATCTCTTTCCTGTTAAAGAAAAATCCTAGAAGCAATGAATGCTACATTACATTTTAGAGATTTATAGAAATCAACACTTTATTAATTGTCTGATCATCTAGAAAAAAATTTGTGAGTTAGAATTTTAAAATCATCTGTTTTTATTTGATTACTTGATTTGAATTAAATTATTTGGATTTGTTTTTTGTTTAAATTTTCATTTATGAGCACTCATTTGTCTAAATGCCAATTTTGATACCAAGTACCTAATATAGAGACACAGGACAGGCCTGTACAAGTGGAAATGTCAGGTATAAAGTTCAACAGCCACAATGGACACTGAAATCAGAGGTTTCAGATAGCCAGCTATTTGTCCTCGATGGTTATCAGATAAAATAGTTATCAGATTTAGCCCCAACATCACCATGTCTATATCCTCCTAAGGATTTAGTAAAAGAAATTTTTTAATGTATTTGAGAGATAACCCTGGAGAAATTGGCTTCTGGACAAAGACAGAATATAAAAACTTTTATAGTTAGATAAAATAAGACTGATCAAAAAAATACATTAACTTATGAAGAATATTAAACAATGTACATGGCCATAATATTAACTTCTTCATCAGGTTAGAGTGTACCTTTAGCTCAGATAATAGTCAGTTGGAAGTCTGAAATTCTCAAAAAAAAATTGTTTTTTGAAAATAAACCATGGGGCTGGGGTTGTGGCTCAGTGGTAGAGCGCTTGTCTAGCATGTGTGAGGCACTGGGTTCGATTCTCAGCACCACATATAAATAAGTAAATAAAATAAAGGCCCATGAATGACTAATAAAATTATTAAAAATAAAAATAAAGCTTGTACATTTGGAATTTTTCAACTTTTATCTTTCTGTGTTGTAACATTAGGGAGGAACTGGTTAAGAAAGCTGGCTGAAAACAGTTAAGATGGCCAGTTAAGCAGTTTGGATTTAAAAAGGACACTTTTTTCCTCTTTTGTCTCAACTGGTTTTCTATAAGCCTGGTATATTTTGTAGGCCTGTAATTCACATTTTAAATATAAGGCTAGGAGACCAGAGATCCGGGAGAGGCTAAGAAGTAATGAAAACTGCTGGAACCATTTTTTTCTCAAAGCATGGTGTTGTAGTTTATATTGTCTTTTTTTCTTTTTCTTTTTTAATTGTTCATGCTCTAATTGGCAAGTGGGGTTCAGCCTAATAGGCAGATTGCTAAATAATGAAATTCTCCTCACTCCTATGTTTGTTGCATTTAAGTGTGGCAGATAATTTAAAGGGACCCCACACCCAGGCTCTGGGATTGTGGCAGCAGGCAGCGTGTTGAGCATGGGAGGGGAAGCGAGTGTGGGCTGAGAATTACAAAGCTTAAGTTTAGAAATGGCATCATGACAGAGAAACCAAGTTTGCAGCAGAAGCACAGGAGCCCATGGCTCCTCATGAAGCCCCTTCCCTGTATCTTCCTAATCTTTGGAATACAAAAAACCACTTTCTGGGTACCAGGAGCAAAGAGAATCTATTCCTGCCAGCAAAGCAGCAAGGTTAGCATTACTTACAGTATGTCCACCTGTGAAGTAAATCATAAAGTTCAGCCTGATGATGACGATGTTGAGCATCAGACAGGGCATTTCCCATAGCTTACTGATTAGGGATCAGTAAAGAGGTGCGTCAAAAGCCTGTTCCAGGTGGTAAGCTACTCCCTTCCCCTGTTAACATGTTCACCCAGAAGGGTCCTTGTTCGGGCACCAGCTGTAAAGAAAAACAAAAAGAGACAGAGAAGTAAGCAAGGTGCAGGGACAAAGTAAAAGGGGCTGCTCATGGGAGCTGCCAGCTTTATTTATATCCAAAGGTTACATTAGGTGATTGACATCAGTAGTACACATTGCCCATAGTATAAAGTTACTATTATGTGGGCAGGTTTAGGCCCAGTGACACATTGGTGATGTCTAAGAGAGTTCCTTTATTCCCAGAAGCTGAGCGTCTAAGGTCGAGGCTGATAAGACTCCAGCACAGAACCTCCTCAGGAAGGACATTACCACAGCAGCTGGCATTGAGCATTGTTTGGGCATTTTACTATTTCCAGAGAGAAAGTGTAGAATATTCCAAGTGTGGATAACAGGGCTCCTGTTACCCCCTGGGAGTTGGCTCACCAGAGGAACACTGCCTTGTACATACCCACAGCCAGAATCCAGACACAGAGCAGCCTGGGAAGCTAGCTGCCTGTAACCCTGCCTGAAACTGAGTCCTCCTGCGTAGTCCTTATGCTGGACAGAGGCCGAGCCCGGGAACCCTGCAAAGATCAGCAGACTTAGGGCCACAAGACACCTTGATTCTTTGTCAGGAGACCAGAGAAGGGGCTGTCATGGTGACAGGGGAGCAGGTACAGCAAGGACAGGCAGGACTCAGAGTGCAAGTCCAAGGGGCTAGCGGGAGGGGATCTGACGAGCTGGTATCTAGAGCCCCAACAGGGTCAGGGAGGGTGGGTTCTGGCGGGTCCGGGAGAGAGCTGGTGTACTGCTGGCTGATGGGAATTGGGGCTTTCCTAGTGGGGCCCATTCACAGCTTTGTGGATCAGAGTCCCTGGGACCTCTCACAAAAGGGAGGTTGCTAAACAGTGACTGAATCTAGTCACCAGGAAACTGAGGTCCCAGCCAACAGCAGGGCGAGGAGGGGAGGAATGGGAGGGCTCCCTGGAGGAAGTCTCATTTGCCACCTGGAGCCGCTGTCTCACTTTCTTTCAGATCCTTGGGCACTCAGTGTAAAACGGCACCCACATGTGACCCATTGTCCAAGATCAGCTGCTTTGGTAACAGCCTACAGGACAAGCAGGGCAGCGTGCCCCAGGGCCAGGTGAGCACCCTGCCCTCACCAGGCCTTCCCCTGAGTGCCCTGTCATCCCCAAAGACCCCGTCCATAATCACCAGGAAGGAGCGAGAAGTCTAGGGACACACAGCCCTGACCACTAGGTCATAGTCTCCTCCTGGCAGAGGCCCTGCTGAAGCAGACTCAATAAACACCCCCTCGGCCTTCCAGCCCATGCCAGGCTCTGCCCAGGGCCACCCAGGGCCACCTTGGCTGTGTTCCTGAGAGGCCCTTCTTCCCTGAGGAGCTGAGTTCCCTACTTACACTTGGCCACCACCTGGGGCCTCCTTCCCACACTGGGAAACACTACCCACTGGAAAGGAAGATCTGCAGCTAATACCCAATGGCTTTGCCAGCTTTCTTGGGAAAACTGTGCCCAAGTGCACAAAGAGGACCTGTGGGGCATCCCAGACCTGCCCCTCAGCCTCTCACTGGTCCCCAGGCTGGCCGACAAGTGCTGGAGGACCCTGCTTCTTGTTCCTCTCATTTTATCCTGGGCCTCAAACATTCCAAAGGCAGTGGCCCTCCTACTGCCAGCAACCAGGCCCAAGGAGAGGTCAGGTGAATGCTGGTGCCCACGGGGTCCAGGGCACTCCAGCCCCACTCCATGGGCTGCTTCAAAACAGCTCTGGTGTCCACTTCCCCAGGAACCTCAAAGTGCACGCAAACATCAGCCAGCCCAGGAGCAGTCCAGATGCTCCAACCTCAGGTTAAAGGGTCAAGATTTGAAAATTCAAAACATGCCCTAAAGCTGCACATGATTTTAATTTTTCTGTTATCACAAAAGCAGGCGGAGGTGTCCAGCGAGCAGCTCCAGCCAGTCAGTGAAAGAACGCTCCCAAACGGTTCACGATGGCACTTTCTGGCCTTGACCTTAACTGGGCAGTTGATGCTCTATTATCACAGGCCCTTCACAGTTCCAGAAAATGAGCAGCCAGCACTGCCCTCTCCAATGTACAGGGCTGTGAGGGCAGGAGCCACCCAACCTGAATTTGCCGGGATATCTGGGTTACAGACCAGGCTTTGAGGTCAGGCACGTCCTTGGGTACAACTTGACCACTGGTAATCTCAGCAAGGAGAATGAATTAATGAGGTTTTTCGATCAAACGGGTGTCCTGAAGATGGGACACAGACATTGAGGGAGGGCTGGGGAGTGGGAGACGCAGTCCTCCATTACCTAATCAGCAGAGGAGAAAGGGATGGGACTGAAAGGGAAGGGGATCATTCCATTATGGCTCCTTGGACAACCCAGAACATTCAACACACTGATGTACATGTGAAGCCATGTCTGCTCATAGGGACAGGGATGGGTATATGTTCTGCCCTGTGTTCACATGCATATATGTGTGTGTGCTGACATGTATGTAACTCATGTGCAGATGTGGGGGGTATGTGTGTGGAACTGTGGTTTGTGTACACGAATATACTCAGGTACTTACTATATGGTAAAGTAGCAACCTTAACCAGAGACAGGCTGGCCTTTGCCCTTGACCCCTGGATGGTCATCTCTAAATGTGTGGAAGGTTAAATCTGGTCAGATGTCCCAGGAGACTTGAGCCACAACAGATAGTGAAGCAAGGTGGTTTCTGGTGGGGCTTTGGGCTCTGAAGGGCTGGAGACCATGGTCAACCACTCAGGAACATCCAAGGGCCCCTCTTCTCCTAAGCACACTGGTCATAACCTCATCTTAGCTCAATTACATCTGCAAAGACCCTAGTTCTCCATAAAGTCTCAGTCACAGGCTCCTGTAGACATGAGTCTGGGGGAGACATTTTCAGCTCCTCAGGGCCCCAAGCACAGGGTGGCATCCTGCCGACACTGAACAGCGAGGCTGATCTCCAACTGGACTACTGGGGGGACAGAAGCAGGTGTGGACATCTCTGCTGTCCTGCAGGAGGCCCTTCTTCCTGCGCTCCCCCACCCACATGGAGGGGGAGGCCTGGCCACTGTCCTCCCTTTCTTCCCGTGTCTCTGTTTTCTGCCATGTATCACCTCTCGCTCAGACCCAGCTTGGTGCAAAGTGGGGCAACTGTGTGTCCTGTTGGCCGTGTGTTGAGACCATTTCAGGTTCTTCTTGATCCAAATGCTCAGACTTCACATTCTGCCGGGCTGCAGCGAGCTGGAATTCTCGCCACCTAAAATTAGAAGAAGCAGCTGAGGCTGTCCTGGGGCAAAAGCATAAGGCAGCCGAGCCAGGAGGAAGCCCCTGGCATTCTCTTGCCCCACCTCTCCGCTGGCTCTGGCATTTATTACAAGCTACTTCACTGACATCTGCTGTCTCTTTCCCTGTTAGGAAGGGGGCTGTTGTATGAGACCATAGGGCTAACTGGCTTGCCAAGAGGCCCCACGCACAAAGCCCTCGGTCCTGCTAACCTTTGGCTATTAATGCTCTAGTACACAGAGGGGACACAAAGGACTCATAGAAAGGCTGGCTGCCCCGATTGAAAGTGTGGCCATCCCAGGGAGAGTTACACTTTAAATGAATAAGGACTCAAGTTGGTGGCATTTCCAGATGTTGGGGGGGGGGGCTCAAGCAGAGGTAATTGTGATGCGAACAGGAACTGAGGGGGTAGCTCCGGGCAAAACCCTCCAGGGAGGCCCTGCTAGGAAGAGCCTCAAGGACTACATGGTGCCTGCCTCTGCCAGCTCAGGACACAGGACACAGGACTGAGCTTCTGTCTTTTGGAACCCCGCCTCTGGTGGCATGAATCTGCAAATACATACTCTGGAGAAATTATGCATGGGGGTTGGGGCTTGACAACTTCAGCAGGAGCCAAATGGGCATCCTGGCCCCTATCCTGTGTCCTATCTGCTCCTCCCATAGAAGATGGTTAGTGTCCCAGTTCTGGTAGGAGTAGGAACTCAGGCCTGAGAGTTAGGAGGGAAAAGAGCTAAGATAAGGAATGATGTCAGTGAGAGACTCTGAGCAAAGATCCAATCAGAGGAGCATCATACCATCATCATCACCATCAACACCATCATCACCATCACCATCACCATCATCATCACCATCACCATCATCACTGTCACCATCATCATCACCATCATCATCACCATTACCATAATCACCATCACCATCATCACTATTATCATCATCATGCCAATCATTATCACCATCACTGTCATCATCGTGCCCATTATCATACCATCAACGTCATCACCATTACCATTATCACTACTACCATCATCATCACACCCATCATAATCACCACTACTATCATCACCATCACCATCATCATCATCACAATCACCATTGTCATCACCATCACCACCGTTAACATCACCACCATTATTTTCATCATTGTCATCACCATCACCACCATCACCACCCCCATCCTCTCCACTGTTAGCATCAACATTATTATCTTCACCACCATCATCAACATTATCATTGCCACCATTATTATCATCACCATCACAATCGTCAGCTTTGAAATTTTACCAGGGTTAGGCACTGCACTTTATATTAAAAGAAGGCTCTGAGGTCAGCGTTATTATCCCCATTTTATAGATGACGAAACTAAGGCTCAAGGACTGAGCCTTCCAAAGTCACCAGGCAGTAAGGGCAAAAGGGACCATATGGTAAAGCATTATGCCTTCCTGTCTCCTCAAGATCATTCAGTAACAAAGTGGCTGATGAGTCAGGAAATCAGTGATTAGTCAGAAGATTCCAGAAGTGTCTGCGGCTCTTTTGGGCTGCAGACCAGTTTCCTGTAGTGTGGGTGGGTCAGGCTGGAGCAGGAGTTCTGTCTCTGGGCCACAGCCCCATGGAAAAGATATTGTCCCTCTTTTGCACATCTCCCAAGAAAAAGAGGACACCTTGAACTCTGCCTCACACCATGATGCACCCGAACAAATGGGAACAGCAGCTCCAATGAGCTTTGGAAAGGAACGAAGACACTGTCTTTCTTATGAGGACAGGTGTCACACAACATTAAGGTTTCTTTAAAATGGTCTGCTCTTTCTCAAGTCTCACTCCACACAGCATTTCCTTTTCCACGTCCCCTCCCTGCCCCTGTGGTCTGGGTCCACTGCCACCTCCCACCGTCCCAAGTCTCCTCCTCCATGGGGAGCCCCCAGTTCCCTTCCCCTGGCATTCTCCTGTATGTCTCTCTACCCTCCCTTCACTCTGCAGGAGCATCAGCGCTCAAGGCTGCTCCTTGGAGACACCACCTGCCTTTCCTTATCCACATCTTAATCAGATGAGAAGCTGAGGCTCAGAGAGGTCAACAAACTGGGAACAGAGGCCAACTTGGGACCTTTGCAAATTTTGAGCACACTGCCATTTCCCCCTCTCTAGTTCCCAGGCTTCCTGCTAAAATTAGGATGAGTAGGAGGTGACCCCAAAGTATTCATGCCTGTAACTCGGGCATGGGGCCAGTGCTAACAGTGGAGAAAGAAGCCTGGACCTGGGTTCTAGCCCTGACCCCACCTCTTACCAGCTGTGGGGCCTCAGGGAAGCCTCAATCTCACTCGGAGCCTCATGCTTCCCTCTGTATGAGGCGCATGGAGGAGGAAAACCTGCGACTGCATCCAGGGTGCCTTGCTGCAACAACACTGAGAAACCTCTCCAATGTCCTGCAACTCTGAGATCCCCCTCCCCAGACCCCTAGCAGCCGACAGGCACACCAGCTTTCAGCTTTGTCAGGAACAAACAAACCAACAAAAACATGAAAATTCTGTTTCCTTGGAATCTGCATTCTTCTTTCACTTCCAGAATCAAATATCCTTGCTCAAGATGGAGCTCCCTTCTCAGCAGCCTCCTCACAATGCCTGGAAGCTGAAACCCACAGCAGTCTCCTCTCGGGAGCCCCTATCTCTTATCTGAGGAGGGAAACAAGCTTTTTGAATGAGAAAGCTTCAGGCAGAGCTTTATTTTTCAGGGAAAGTTTTTGATCTTCCTAAACTTAGAGACCAGACTTCTAAGAGGAGGAAGATCAATGCAAAAGCCCTTGTCCCCTGTGTCCCATGGACTGTGGTTCTGCAAGGAACCCCAACATCTGCTTGGGCAGCTAGGTGCTGTGGGGGCTCGAGGGAGGGGCCAGCTCCCTCTTCCCTTTGAAGAGTGAGAGGGTCCCCTTGCTCCTGGCTCAAAGACGCAAGAGCACAAACATGCCTTCAAGAAAACAAATTTCCAGAAAGTCAGTTCTTTCAAGGAGGCCACACTTCTTTGCCCACTCTCGCTTTCTGTCTGTGTGGTCGTCTTGTCTTTGCTCACACTTCCGAGTGGACATGGTCACTTGGTGATCTTTTTCACTCCTAGGGCAGCATGTGGTTGAACAGGTGTGGGCGAGGGGCTGCAGCCTGCACTTCTCCCAGGCTCCCCGGGACCTGCAGCTTGGATCGCACCAGAAGCAATGAGGCCCTGGCATAGGAGAGCTCCTGTGTCTCAGAGCAAGAGGCAGGTGCAGGGTGGTTTGAGCTCGGCTGTATCAGGGTGCTCATCTAGTCCCTGATCTCTGGGTCAAAAGATGTCTCCAAAGAGCATGTCTGGTCCCTAAGAGAAGGAAGAGGGGCTCTTCCTCGGGTCTCTTTCCTTTTATCAGGAAGGGGAATTAAAACTTTTTCTTTCCCAGGAAGTCTCCCAGGAAGTCTGCCCTCTTCTATCTTATTGGCCACCTCTCTGCCACATGGCCACCTGGAACTGCAAGGGAACCTCAGAAAGATGCACTTGGAAAGATCACCATGATGGATGCCTTCAGCAAGAGAGAAAGGGGAATGATGACTGAGTGACAGGCCAGCAACGTCTGCCACAGCCCTCTTTCAGACAGTAGAGGCCACCCCTGTGTTCTCTGATCTACTGCATTCAGCAGAGAGACCTGGGGAGGGGCTGGGTCCTCAATATGGAGTGGACAATGGCAGGGGAGCAACCCTCATCTGAAAGCCCAGGTGACCCTCGATGGGGGAACATACGTGACCTGGGGACACACTGGAACACAACCCAGGTGCTTTATAGCCCACCAAGCTCCAGGTCGGCCAACCCCTCTGATCAGCCCATGCAGAGGACACAGCCAGGCTGCCCCTCCCACTCCTCCTGGAGCAAAGGCCTGGTGTTTCCTGGATACCACATCATGGACACAAAGCCCAGAGTGTGTCCACTGAGAAAAATTGTGAACAGTGCCAATTAAACCGCCCCTCAGCCCTGCAGAGCACTAAGCATTGGGAACCAAGTTTCATTTTTTCCTGAAGCAACATGGCTGCTGGAAGCCGGGGTTGCCATGGTGATGATTCCTACCTGGGCCTGCTTTGCAGGACTGGAAATGGCTCTCATGTTTTAGCCAAACTACAAAAGCCATGCAGGAGAGGCCCAGAAGGTGGGCCCAGGTGGGTGTGGAAGATCTCTCTCCCCTGTGGGTACCCTGGAGTTCTCACGATGGCCCTTGGTGAGGAGAGGTGGAAGGATCCCAACTCTGGGGTCAGACAGGCCTGGATTTTAACCCTGTCTCCGCTGCTGACCTGCTGGGTAGCCTTGAGCCAGAATTAAGCTCAGCCTCAGTTTCTTCATCTTAAAAGTGGGGAAGAGACGAACGTGCTTCCTGACACACAGGGTCATGGGGACTGCATGAGCCACATCTGGTAAAGTGGGCATCACAGCCCACACTGTCCTTGTCCCCTGGTGCTGGGGTGGGGAGCAGTGAGCTCTACTGTGCACAGGGCCCCTGTCTCAGAGCCTGGGTGCAGCTCTGTCAGGCACAGACAGGCAGGGCATGCTGGCCCGCACAGACACGAGAGGCAGGGAGCACTCCTATCCTGGAGACAGACTGATCCCAGCGTGGCTGACCAGGGAACTGACCCACATCTGGGAGCCACATGGCCAGCTCTCCGTGACAGCCCCGGAAGAGCGGAAGGGCTGTGGGACCAGGACATTCTTCCCTTGCACTCAGGCAGGAGTAGTGGGGCACATCCACAGGCTGGACCCCAATAGAGCAGAAGGAGGAGATGTAGAAGACTGGGGTGTTTGATGGTCCTGCCTCACCATGGAGACAGCAGCCCCAGATCCAGAATCCCCCTTAAACTCGTCTAAGTCCCCCTGTAGCTCTCCATAGCAGGATCACAAACCCTCCCCCACTGTTTGCACCCAGCTCACCCCAAGACCCCAGCCCACCTTCAGGGCAGAGAGGATGCCAAATCCACAGCCTCAAGCCCCCCACTTCCCTGGGAGGTGCTGCCCACATTTGTCCTTGTGCCTCTTCTGGGCCCACCCATGATTGACAGGCACTGGTCCCAATGTCCATGGAGATTCCTGGGGTCCACCCAGGAATCCTGCCTGGTGAGGTGGTGTCCAAGCCTGAAAACCACCCACCACTTTCTGCCCACCCTCTGAGTGTTGGTTTGATCACAGCTCTCAGTGAGCAGGCTGGTTGCCTCATTTCCTAGGACATCTGCCTGATAGGCATCCACATCTGTCCAAAGCTTTTCCCTTTCACCTTCTGGCATTTAAGGCATTGGTGAACTTTTGATGGAGGATCATAAAATAGAGCAAGATTCCCACACTGGCAGGCACAACTGTGGTCCTCAAAGCCATAGGACAAGCTCAATGGTTCTTCCCGGAGTGTCCACTGTCTCCATGGTGACTGCATTAGTTTCTTGGCACAGTCACAACAACACGCTATTGCCAACTGGGTATTTAAAACACTGAGATTCATTATCCTACAGTTCTTGGGTCTAGAAGTCAAAAGAAAGATGTTGGCAAGGCTGTGCTCCCTCGATGGCTCTTCCAGCGTCTGGTGGCTGCCACTATCCCTGGGGCTCCTGGCCTGGCAGCTGTAGCCCTTCAAGCCCCACTTGTATCACTTGGCCTTCTCCCTCTTGGATCTGCATCTCTTCTTAGAAGGACACTAATCATATTGGATTCAGGACCCACCCTACTTCAATATGACCTCTTGTAAATTTAACTAATTTTACCTGAAACATCCCCATTTCAAATAAGGTCCCATTTTGAGATACTTGGGATTGGGCCCTCAGCATACATTTCTGGAGGACACAATTTGACCCACACTAATTAAAACATTGTTTTTATGTTTAGCCCAACCTGGATTTAAGAGGGAATGAAATATAAAATTTGTAAGAAGTAAAGATTGCTCACACATGCAGCAAGTTATGGCCTGTGGCCCTCACCAGTTCTTGAATGTCTTCTTCCCCAGGCTGCGTTGGGAAAGAGCCAGAACCTGAGGCCAGAAGACTGGCTCTCTCCCTTACCTAGAGCAAGCCCCCTGCCCTCTCTGAGCCTCATCTGAGGATGAGAGAAGCCAAAACACATACCCTAAAATCGTTAGGCACTTTAACTCACAGGTAAACACACCTGTGTCCTTAGGAGAGAGTCAGGAGAAACTCTAAGAATCTAAAATAGAAACATATTGGGTACCTGCCTCATGTACCCTCCAGGGTTCCAGATTCTCCAGGGGCTTGCTCCTTTCCTGCCTTTGAGTGATTTGACAATCTGTAGGTTATAGAATACTAATTCATGAAATGGATTTTTGTCTGTAGAAGTGCTGCGTGCCCCTCCATGAGATGCAGTTGCTTAGTGCCTGGTGGGAACTGACCAGCTTGACCTGGTTATGAATCTGCTAACCTGTTCCTGCTTACCTCCAAAGCCATGTTCTTTGAATTTTCCTTTGAACTGGATGTAGCATACTAATGGTTTTCCCATTAAACAATGGGTTACATAAGTTTGATGTGTGTTCATTCATTCTTTATGACAGTCATAATTTAAGAATATTATCCTTTTAATATGGGCAGCAGGACAAAGCATGTGGATGTACACATTAGTGCGCAATTGCAAGGTATCTGTGGTCAAAAACAGCCAATGCAAGGGTAAAGATATTAGACTTGATACCTCAAGGGTACCTCGGGAGCCTCAAATAAAATCTCAGAGGGGATATTTCGGTCTGTGCAGGACATGGATGACCAGCAAGAGGCAAAACTTCAGGTGGCCAGCAGGCTGCAGGAAAGCCAAAGCCCCAGTGGGCCCCCGCACAGGGCTGCGTTTCAGCCCCTGGAGTGCATAGTGATGAGGTTAGGTCTGAAAAATAACAAACAGGGTCATAAAAGCGTGCCTGCCAGCAGTACAGTAGGCCACGTGTGCGCCAACTGGTGCTGCCAGGGTGCAGGGATGCTGCTGACAGCCGGGAGGGCGGAGGTGCAGGACTGAGGCATGTCACGTGAGACTGTCACAAGATGAATCCACCTGCACAGAAAAGCACAGCCCATCTCCACTTGGAGGGGTCCCACCCTCCTGGTCCTCTTCCCAAATGGAAGAGGCAGAGCTCCTTCTGTCCAGGAGCAATAAGCTCTCCCTCCCAGCAGCAGTGTCTGCTGCTAGTGCAGAGGTGGGAAGGTCCTCAAGGCATTTGAATTAAAGAGCCCACAGCCGGGGTCAGTTCTGCTGTTTCCGCCCGGGGCCATCCTAACTTCTCACAGCTTGGGAGAGGATGTGTTGCCCCTCAAGGTTAAAATGCCAGGGACTCTGTCCAGGAGGTTTCACAAAGACCCTTGGCTAGCGTGGGAGGCCAACCTTATTTGAGTCCCAGCCCTTCCTGTTGCTGCTGTGTGGCCTCAGGAGAGGTGCTGAACTCAGTTTACTTGGTCCACCAACAGAGCAACAGTGGTGTGGACCAGGCGAGCTGTGGGAGTCACCTGGGACATAGGAACCATGTTGACATCCCCTGGACACCTGCCTGCACCTGCTTCTTCTGGTAGAGTGGCAAATAGGTCTTTCACAGGCTCTCATGATCCAGCACAGATCCAGACAGTCTCCACGAGCCACAAGACCAAGTGCTAGTTCCAACCCAGACCCACACTCACTGGCTCCTCTGTGGGACCTGAGCCAGTATGGAGCCCTTGCATAAAACCTCTCAACTCTTCAGGAGCTGGGAAACTGACTGCTCTTCTAATAAGTGGCTACAACATTTCAGCAAAGAGTTCTTCCTTGCTCTTTCCTCTTGACTCTCCCTAAATAGAACTTTACCCTTGAATGGACTTTCTGGACAGGGTAAAGAGAGCTTGCTTGGAGTTATTTGTGCAATTTTCTATAATCCCACTGCCCTCTGGATGGCAGATAGAATTCCGGCTGCATTTCCAATAGTCTATTTCCAAAGGGGAAAAGCAACATCACTTCTTGCCCTGATTAAGATGCTCAGCTGTTCTCAGGCCTCCTGAGCAGGTGTGGGCCCCAGCTGTCCCAGAGAAGCCAGCCAGCCACAGGTCAGTGTGGGCAGCTCAGCCTGTTATTCCAAGTGATGGAATTCTCTGGCCCTGAAAGCTCACCTCCCTGTTCCTGCCAAATGATTAAAATGCTAAGCAAAAAACATTGCTGAGAATCAAAGGGAGCACAATGTGTCCTCAAATAACAAACGAGGCTGCTCTGCCGCTCCTCCTCCGCTCCTCACCCTGCAGTTCTGGTCCAGCATCGGCCTCAGGAGAGGCCAGGAGTGGGATTCTTTTTCTCTTCTACAAAGACCACAGGTTTTTCTGGAGGCCACTTCCTCCTTTGATGACTACTCCAGGAATGCAAGAAGAGGCAATGGGTTCTTTATAAAATTGATACTTCTAGACTTTGAGCTCTGGTAATACAGATGCATGGACAGCTAAGAGTCGGCCACCATGCGCTGCCCACAGGGGAACTGACAGCCCAAGAGACACCTTTACACAGCCCTGGAAGGGCACCCCCAGAGCTGTTCCCAGGGGTTCAAAGCCATCCATTATGCAACCCATGTGTCGGTGGGGTCTCCAGGCCTCCAAGGACCTGCTTAGCCCTTCCCTGTTTCTCCTACTCTGGTCTGTGGAAGTCCACAGTTCTGAGAGAGCAGAGCAGGAGTCACATCCATGTCCTCGAGTTACCCTCATTCTGGATGGTGTGTGCTCCCCACACACACTTTCTGTTGCTCATGGAGCCACCTGGGACCTGGACTCTGCAATTTACACACACACGCCACACAATTTACACTCATGCATGGCATTTGTGTATTTATAGATTTTTATGGGGTAATTGGGCAGGGGCAGTGCTAACCAGTTCACACAATAGGGTGCACCTCCCAGCTTCCCTCGTGGCTGGATTGACCATGTGACTTGCGTCCTAGCAGATGGAAGGGAGCGGAGGCAAAGGCACAGGAGCTACCCACGCAATGGAATGCACTTCAGCCGTAAAAAGGAACAGTCTCTGACCTAAAAAAACACGATGCCAAGTGAAGGGAAACCAGACACAGGAGAAAACATGTTGTGTGATTCCTTTCAAGTTCAGTGATGGAGAAGGCACATTGGGGCTGGGAACGCAGCTCAGGAGTAGAGTGTACCTGACATGGTAAGGCTCTGGGCTCTGCCCCCAAAAGCAGAACAACATCAACCAAAAAGAGATGGGCAAATCTACAGAGACGTAAGGAGAGTGGGCTGCCTGCAGGTAAGACCAGAGCTTAACAGGAAATAGGCACAGGGGACCTCACTGCTGGGTATAAAAGATTCTAAAACTGATTTATGGCAATGGGTCACTACTTGATAAAGCTAACAAAAATCCTTGAATTGTACAGCTGACACAGTTAAATTTTATATGCAAAATGACCTGGATGAAGTTGTTTAAAAAACAGAAGATGTGAGGGCACCATCCAGGCCTGCTCTGAAACCTCCCCAGGTTCTCCCGAAGGCCATTCCCCTCATGCGGATAGATGCAGACAGCATGGAAACCAGAGGAAGGACCCTGGCTGCCAAAGTGACTTGGTGAAGAAGGTTCCCTAAGCAAGAAGTGAGCTGCCCAGGAGCCATCCCTTGCCTGGACATTGCTGTTAAAGCAGCTGCCTACACACACTCACAGACTCCCCGCCCACAGGGGTCCATCTGGATGGCCTCCTGGTTCTTTGGCCACTCTCCCCCTGGAACTTTGATTTTAAGCCATGAGCTTTATCGTCTTCTTCAGACTCACTGGGTCCTCTCTTCCTCCCTACCCTCCCTCTCTCTGCCCCACCCCTAGTGGATTTACTAAGAATTCACACTCCTCTCTCTCTGTTTTACAGGGAGATTGTCAGTATATCACAGGAGAGCAGGGAGCTGAAACCGGTTCTTGTGGTTTCAAGAAGGAAAATGTAAAATCAGACACCAAAAGCAATGCAAGAGGACTTTGTTAAGTGTGAAAATGACATGAGGCTCAAGCAGAGAGCACTCTCCAGGGAGCGAGTGGCTCACCTTGAGCAGAGAAAGACCAAGGAAACTGCTGTCTCCCAATCTATTGCTGATTGGCATCTGCTTGAGAACTGGGGTCCACCTCACCAGTCAGGTGTGCACCTCCTCTTCCATGTCAGCATGACATGGACTCTAGTCGGTCCTCTCTGGAACTGTCATGTGGCTGCCCCATTCAGATGGCTTCATCTACAGCCAATTCTATTAATGTGGGCATTGGGTCAATGGCCCATCAGAAGTTACCTTATTATGCCCATTACTAAACAAACCTCCATTCCAAAATACACGGAGACACCAGTAGCCAAAAATCTTAGCTGTGCCCTGACCTCAGTGGACTCTGTCCAGAGTTAGTCCCATTAACCCTTTCTTGACCTATTTCCCCAATTAGCTCCTCTCATTTCAATCGGTTCTCATCTGATGTTTCTCTACAAGTTATCTGCGACAAATTATTTACTTATCTACCTCAACAGAAATTTAAAGGAAACTTGAAGAGCAACTCCATGAAAATCTGAGACCTTGCCACGCACATCGCTGCCCATTACTAACTACCCGACAAGTGGAGGACTGGTAGTTCTCAGGGTAGCCCTGGAGGTGAGGGGCTTCTCCCTGTGATGTGAGGCTGGAGTGGTAGAGTGGACAGGTGGCAAGCTTTGGGATCAGACTGCCAAATTCTGCTGGAGCTGCAGGCCCAGCAGGGACCCCAGCCTGACCATGGGAGGGGCTACGGGCATATGGGGTCCTGGCAAACGGGCGGCACAAGTCTGTTCCATCTGAAGCATCTGAGCTTTCCTGCTTCTCCAGAGCCAATCTGGTGTGTGGGTGGTAGGAGTCAAGAACGTTTCTTTGAGTCATAGATGAGAAAGGTATTGAATATTAGCACGGAAGAGATACGGAAATGGAAAGGCCTCCAAGTGTGCACATTATCTCTAGCCAGCAAAGCAATTTTTCAAGCATCATTGAAACTGTGGAGGAGAAAAATCCTGGAAAGTCTCTGAGACATAGGCAAAGGCCGACAGAAGCCAGCTTTCCAAGTTCCGGTGCTGCTTGGGAAGGTGCGATGTGTCCCAAGCATTCTCTAGGTTCCGAGCACTGGTTCTGTGTGGCTCTGAAGTCCCCAGTCTACCAGCCCTCCCCTGCCCTCCCTGCCCTCTCCCTGCACAGCCCCGGCCACAGCCCTACACCTGGTGGCTTCCTCCTTCCTTTCCTCCACCCACCTCTACCCACAGCCAGAGTGACTGTTTTTAACCCACGTTTATAACCCTGTCATTCTCCTACTAAAAACCTGGGGAAGGTCCCACTATCCGAGGAATGAGGCTCTTTACTTGGTGGGACAAGGTCATCCTGTTTGGTGATTTGGGGTGTGCCCTGCACAGCTTTAGGGGCGTTCCCAGGATGATGCAGGTCAACCCCCATCGTGCTACAGGCCAGGGCCTTCTGAGAACTGAGGCAGGGCAAAGGCCCCCTTCAAACCAGATTCTTGAGATCAAATTAGATTTTGAATGTCACTCAGAGTAACAGGTGTGAGGGTATCAGAAGGACAGGAAAGGGGGAAAGGGACTTTCAAGGGAAAGAGTGAGTCCTCCAAAGAAGAGAGGCTCAGAAAAGCTCTCCTGTCTTATTAGGAGCCCCAGGGAAGTTTCCAGAGAATCTGGCAGTCCCACCTCTTTATTTTTATTTTTTGGTACTGG
This sequence comes from Callospermophilus lateralis, assembly GCF_048772815.1. NCBI lineage: Eukaryota > Metazoa > Chordata > Mammalia > Rodentia > Sciuridae > Callospermophilus > Callospermophilus lateralis. Next base: position 1,611,430 of record NW_027516260.1, read on the forward strand.
GGATTGAACATAGGGGTGTTTACCATTGAGCTACATGCCTGACAATTTTTTTTAAAAAAATCTTTTTTGGAGACAGAGTCTTGCTAAATTGTTGAGACCCTCACTAAGTTGCTGAAGTTGGCCTCAACCCTGTGATCCTCCTGCTTCAGCCTCCAAAGTCACTGGAATTATAGGCACACACAGTAACTATCTCTTCACTTTTGATTGACAGCCAGATGACATCAGACTTTGAAGTCCCCACAGTCATGACAACTCTAGGTCACTTTGGCCCAGGCTGATTGCTTCCAATTGGAACCTGTAATCTTACAGATTTTATGGTTAGGAGGAATCATCCTCCCTCCATTCTGGGATTTGGTCTGTGAAGGGTTACAAAAGCCCCCGACCCGGGAGGCTAACTTGTGTCCTTATCAACAGGTCGGAAGTGCAGAAGGAACCAGAGGGCCACAGACCAGGACCCTGAGGCAACTGGGCAGACCAAAATGCCAGGGTGGTCTGGGAAACAGGAGGCAAAGGAGGAAAGATGATAGTTTTGAAGAATTCTCCAGTCTCCTCTCCCTCCCGCCCCCACCCGCACCTCTCATCCCCTGCCCAGTCCTTCCCGGGCCACACCTGTACCCCCCAGGCTGATAAGACCTGCTAGTTTAACCTGTGCGACCCTCCTGGGAGGGGCCTGGAGTAGCAGGGTCAGTAGACTCAGGCCCAGTGGGAACAATGCCCAGGCCTCACACTGGCCGGGGGAGGTCACCATGATATAAAGCAACATTCCTGAGGCCCAAAGAGCCAAGGGGAAGGGTGCTGTTCAGTCGCCTGAAGCCGAGCACAGAGCCTGCCTGGCTGGAGACAGCAGAATGCTTGACCCTCCAGCAGTGGCTCTGCACATCTCAGAGGGAGCTTCCTGGCTCACGCAGGAGAGACAAGATAAATCATGTCATCAGGGAGATCAAATGCCACCACAGAGTCAGGTCAGAACATGGCTCTTTCACTGTGCCAGATGATTAGTATTCCCCAGATGTGTCTTCAGTATGGAAGGTCAGACACCTGTGACCACACAGCACACACCCACCCGAGAGTGCAGGCCAGCAAGGCTGGGGGCGGACAGCGACAGCCTGGGGTGACCAAGGGCTGCACACAGAACCAGCAAAGAAGATGAGCTATTTCTTTCTTTTTTTCCTCCTCCTCCTCCTCCTCCTCCTCCTCCTCCTCCTCCTCCTCCTCCTCCTCCTCCTTTTTTGTGAAATTGCTAAATTACAAGGCCTTTTGTTCTATACTGGGTTTCTAAATCCTGGGTTTTTCTTGCTTTAAATGAGGAACAGACCATAACGGAGGCATTTTGTTATGGAAATTAAATGCAGACTCACCCAGAGAAATAAACCAAGGGCAGGCCTGGCCCAGGCTGCCACAGGGAATGTGCCTAGCAGGCCCTTCATAAGCCAGCTGCTGCGTCCGCCCATTATGCACAAAGCGGGTATTTTCCAAACACTTTCTCAATTAAGGGGCCAAGACTCTGGCAGATCTCCCTGACACAGCCCTTATTGCTGGACCTTTCCTTTCTGTCCCTATCATTCCCCTATGATTCTTCCCTTTGGTATTTTACTACCCATCAGTTGGAGGGAAAAAAAGAATTGATATTTAAACGTGTGACAAATAAGCATTAATATAATGATTCAATGCAAGAAATGGGGGGTTAGAAATTCCAGGTTCAAGTGTCTCTGACACTCATTGCTGGGTAGCTAACTTTGCCTCCTGGGCCTCAATTTTCTCATCCATATAATGGGAACAAGAATGAGATGAAACTAACACAGGGACTGGCAGCTTGTGTCAGTGCTTGGGTCTTGGAATCCTAGGTATCACCATTCTAAGCCTGTCACTGAGTCCCAAGAGATGCAGTTTCTTGGGTTGGAAAGGACCTGGAGGCTGTCTAGTTCAAAATTGCCACTTACAGATGAGACCGATCTCAGGAAGCTGGGAGTGGGGCTCACTGGGGCCAGGTAGCAGGGAGGTGGCAGCACCTACTATGTGTCAAGCCCCACAGTTGTCATCTTGCCTGCACTTGGGGCCCCAAGCCTGGCCCCAGTTTGCCCTCTGCCTGGCCGCTCCTTCCCCTGCCAGTGTTCATGCTTCGGGCAGATGGCATGACCACAGCATGTTCAGCTTGCTCCTGTCACCAGGCCCTAGAAGGCATTCTCCTACCCTGCCTCTGCACGCCCATGTCACCAACATAGGAGCTGCAGTTGAAAGCTAGAAAAAGGGGCTTTTAGCACAAAATCACGGATTAGATCATGAAATTCAAGGGCAAGACAAAATTTGGGCTTCTAGAAGATCTAGAACCAGGACTTGGTGTTCCCTGCACACCCAGGGACCCTCTAGTCTCCTCAGGACACCTCTGTCACTATCTTCCAGAAGCACTCCACGTGTCTCATCTCAGCTGATTCTCCCACAACCCAGTAAGGACGGCTGGGCTCCATTTCTCAGGTGGGAGATTGAGGCACAGTGCAGGTACTGGTGTGTCCAAGCTCACACGACCCACCGATCAGGATGGGAGGCTTCCAGCCCTCCTCCTCCCGTGCTCACCTCCATTTCTCTCTACGTAAGTAAACACTGGCTTGAGAGGATACAGGTTAAGCCTGGAGAAAGGGAGAGAAACTGGCAGGTTACTTATCTGGGAGAGTTTGACCCCAACCCACATATCTGTCCCCAGATAGGGAGAGGGTCACTAATGTGGAACTTTGCAAGTGGGTGGCCCTACCAGTGACTCTCTAAATGGGTTTTGGTTGACCATCTTCTTTGGTTGTCCCTCAGGGTTCTAGGATGGCAACGGAGCTCAGTCCTTCCTCAAGTGCTGGCTGGGTGCCTGCTGAGGCTCCACCTCTACAGAGCGCCAGTCAAGGCACCCCAACAATGGCAAGTTGTGGCTCCAGGCAGAGGGCTCCACCTCCCCTCAACCCCAGCCCTTCTCTACGACCTGGGTGCTTGCAGAGCCCCTCGGCAGAAAACAGGGAGCCCCCCTCCCCACTTCTGCAAGCTCCAGACTGCAGCCCCCTGCTGCTTTCTTGCCCTGAGGATGCTGAGGGAGAGAGGCCTCTCAGAGATTCTGCCTCCTTTCTGTGTCTCTCTTTAATGAAGCAAACCAGATGGAGAAAACTCAGAAGAAATGTTTTAAGAATAATGACTTTTGTTGATGTTTTTTAAAAAAACATGCTCATTAGAAACAAAGTCAAGCAGTCTAAAAAGAACTCAAAGATCCCTTCAAAGTTAAGGGAGGAAGCTATACAAAAATAATGAGAACTTGAGTTGCTCTATATGCCATGGCTGCGTGTTCCACGTGTCACGTCCTGCTAAGACCCGTGAAATGCCCCCTTTCTCTCCTTTCCTTTCAGACACCCTTACTGGTGCCTTTATTTACCTGGCCAGGCCTATAACACCTGCACTGTGTTCTGTAGAGTACTTTTGGGACTTTTTGAGTCTTGATTCCAGAACAGAATGGATTTTCTCTGCTCCCACTATCCTCCCAAGCACAGCACCTCACTTCGGATGTCTGCAGTTTGATTCCTCAGATTTCCCTCAAATGCCTTACCAAAGAGGGCTTCATATCACAGTGAGCCTGAGTGGCATTCCCTTTGTCCCCAAACTCTGTAGAATTTGCCCACCACCCTCAGGTATGGACACCCCCAGGTGGGGGCGGGGGAAATGCTTCCTCTGGTTTCATTTGAGTCTTTCATTCATGAGACTCCACCTTTCAATCATGTCAAAAGCACTGTGTCTCAGCATCGTGTGTCTCTGCTTTTCTCTTTCTGGGGTACAATGCACTCCCCCGAGTTGAAGACTCAAGTCCTCCCGCTGGAAACCCCTCTTCTCTTACTCCCTCCTCTATCTGGGAAACAGTCACCTTGGCCTTCTGCAGAAATCATTTGCTCTGCAATCATTTTTGTATCTTTTTATGTGGATTTATACTCGTGTGATTTTGTCAAACTTGTGTGCTGGGGACTTGGGGGCTCTGTGTGTGCTGCATGTCTTTGTGCTGCTGTCTGTCTATTCCCCCTGTCCCTGTCCCCTTCTGTTGTCGAGCATCTCTGCTTGGATCTTACCCGGAGCTCTGCTGGGCACGGTTTCTGGTCGTTTGCCTGCTGTTTCATGGCTTAGGTGTTCGGGATCTTTGTTCTTCCTTGTTGAAGTCGTCTTCTTTGGAGGGCACTCATCCTGGTCTAGCTACACTCCTGTCCTCCCAGCTTGTCGGTGGTCCGCCCTCTTCCTGGGTCTATGCACAGGTTTCTGCTAGTTTCTTTCTGTTTCTCGCTTGGCTTGAACCAGCTCCACTCCCTGTTGACAAACTGGCATGAGCGGCAGTAGGAGACACGGATCGTGGAATCGAGCTGGCCGTGCTGGGCCAGGGCTCCCCTGAGTCCAGGGCTGCAGAAGATGTGACCTTCAACAACACCTTCAGGCCAGGGCTGAGATCCGCTCCCCTCCTCCAGCAGATGCCCCTCCTGCAGTTTCCCCGATGGTCACCCACAAGGAAGCAGTAAGTCGCCCACTTCCTCCCCAGCCCCCTGGTCTGCTGAGCTGGCCAGGGTTGCCCGGTGTGGGAAGGGTAGGGGGCTCTGGGCCTGGCATTGCCACACCCTGTGTTCCCCTGAGGGAGGCAGCTTATGAAGAACTGAACCTAAGAATGTGATCATCTCTCCATTTTCTTTTCTGTCTCTGGAATTCTGCAGACAGTCGACTTGGCCTTCTGATTCTCTTACCTCTTTTCCCCTCCTCCATCCCTTTTTCTGTTTCTTCGGACTTTTCCCATTGATTTTTTTTATGTGTTCTGGTCTATTTTCGGTCTCCTGGAGTTCTTTTTATCATCTCTCCTCTTTCTTTATGCATCTTGCTTCTGTTGCAAAGACACTATGATTCTCCCCTGCTGCCTGCTGTTTTCTTTGCTCCCTGCCCTCTCCCCATCTCTCTGGTATGTGTTTGTCTGTCTTCCTCTTCCCTTGATGGTTGGCTGCTGCCCACCTGGTCAAAAGGAAAGCACTGCCACACCCAGGGCTTTGGAACTGTGAGGCCACCTGTCATAACCCTTTCCTTGGGGTACCAGGAACAGCTAGCAAGGGGAGCTGATGCTGGAGCTGATCACTGACCTCACAAAGGCCACCTGCACACTCCTCCAGGGAGAGTCACATATTCTGAAGGCAGACAGAAAAGAGCAGTCCCCTGGAGGAGGGAAGTCCTTCCCTAGTTTCAGGGAGCCCCTCCTCTCTACTGTGCCCATGTCCCTGAGTCCAAGGTCCCTCTGTAAAGTCTTTCCATGGAGCAGAACTCCAGTCTGCAGAGAATTGCAGGGGCAGGTGACTCTCTTCCAAGGCAGCAGGGCATCTGGAGCCCAGCTGCTTTCTGGACAGGCTCCCACAGTCCTCCTGGTTCTTTCTGCCTGCTGGCCTTGCACTGGGCTCCTGGCAGATTTCCCTAGAGGGCCAGTCATTGACCCCTTCTGTTATGGTCTGAATGCATGTGTCCCTCAACATTCACAGGTTGGAACATAATACCCAGGGCCACAGTATTAAGAGAAGGGGTCTATAGGAAGTGATTAGGTCACAAGGTGGGTCCTTTCTGCACTCAGAAAAGGGGATTGCCGGAACCCACTTGCCCTTGCACCACATGAGGATACAGTGGGAAAGTGCAATCTCTGAGGCCTGGACCCTCACCAGACACTGGGTCTATTGGTGTCTTGACCTTGGCCTTCTAGATTCCAGAACTGTGAGCTGTGAGTTTCTACTGTCTATGAATAACTCAGTTTATGGCATTTTATTCTAGAAGCTGAGCAAACTGGGACACTCATCCGTCCAGCTCCCCAAACACCCTTTCTCGTTCATGTTCCCCTTGTGCTCAAGGGTCTGTGCTCCCTTTAACCCTTTGTTATCTTTTTGGTGAAACTGGGGTGGGAGTAAAGATACACTCACCGGTTTGGTCTGCTGCCTGGAACTGGCCATCCATTTCACCTCGTTTCCAAAGTGCACTCCATAATCAGAGTCCACCACACCTGTCCTGCCCTCCCTAAGCCTCAGAATTCCTGCCCCAAGTGAAATGCCAGCCCTCTCCGAACACCTCTAATTTGCAATTTCACATTATCAAGATCCATCCACCAAACAGGACCTTTAGGGCCAGGGCCAGTGTATGACTCTTGAGGACATAGCCACATGCATAGATGTCACAGTTACAGGTGAGGCAAATGAGCTGCCGAGTACAGACCACCCTCCTACACTGACAAATGTGTCTGTGTAACAACCCACAAAGCCAAGTTCAAATGGAAAATCCTTGGCCTCCTTGGAATTCTCAGTGGAAAGTCCAGGGTGGAAGCCGCTGGTCCCAGTCTGTTCCCCTTTTCTTTCCTACCTGGCTCACCCTGGACTACCCACCATGCACACCTGGGTCCCCTCTCCAGCCCCTCATATCCAGACTCTTCTACCCACCTCTGAAAATAGCCCACATGGCCTCATTTGGGGCCCAGAGGTACTTTCACAACAGTGTGGCCAACCTGCAGCCATGGGCCCAGGGCTGGGGGCAGAAGGACTGGCACAGGTCCTGGAAGCACCTTGGACCTGGGCGGTTAATTTTAATGTGTGCCTGGATATTTGGTTAAATGCCATTCTGGGCTATCTGTGAGGGTGTTTCTGGCAAGATCAACACTTGTATCATTGGACTAAGTAAAACAAATTGCCCTCCCCATGTGGGTGGCCTCGTCCAAGCCATCGAGGGCATAATAGGACCCAAGGCTGAGGGAGGGAGAATTCACTCTCCTCCACCTGCCTTCGGCTCAGACATTGGTCTTCTGTTGCCTTTAGATTTGGGCTCAGACTGGAACCCACACCGTGCGCTCTCCTGGTTCTCCTGGTTTCTCCCTTGGGATGAAATTGGAACCCTAGCGTGGGCTCTCCTGGCCTCCATCTCACCATCTGCAGATCCTGGCACTTCTCAGCCTCCATGACCACATGAGCCAATTCCTTATAATAATTCTCTATGTATAGAAATCTCTTTTATATAATATGAATCAATCTCTCTTCATGTATGTGGAATTTATCCTAAGTAATTATGTATGGATATGGAATTTATTATAAAGAACTAATACCTGTTCGCCATTGCTTCTGTTTCTCTGGAGAACTCAGAAAATTTGGGGCCATTTGGATGGAAGCTTCCAAGGTTCTAGAAACTGGAGCATTGTCCAGAAGGAAGGCGTATAGGATTTGAGAACATGCCACCCCAAAATATGCCTTTTTGGCATACGAACTATTTTGAGCTGATTATTTTGAGAAGCAACAGACCCAGTAGAAGCTCTGAATACAGGGTAAAATTTGCCCTTTGGTAAGGGAAATTTCCATCCCAAGGGACATCTCCATTGGTCAGTGTGCCTCCTCTGCACCAGGGAGAGAAGGGTGGTTTACCAATCTGCAAACCTTGCTCTCTGTGGGCCTTTTCCTGGCACCTCCACATACCCAGCCTTCTGCTGGTACCTTGCCTTTGTTCAGGGGACAATGGTATTTAAGCCTGAGTTCCCAGCCACCTCTATAAGACTCATCTCTCCAGGGATTTTCCATGTGTGCATGAGGTTGCTGTGTCATTAAGCTTCCATCTCTCCAGGGTCCATTCCAACTGAGAAAGGTAGAGAGATTATTATTTGTCATTCCCTACAGACTCCAAGTAGGCATGTGGACTTGGCTTTTGGATTCCTTGACCCCAAGCTAGAGGAAGCTTGGGGTCAAGGAATAGCTAGAGGAAGCTCATTGGGGGCTGTCAGAGTGAAAGCCAGTCACTGTCTTGGGTGACTTTATAATCTCATGTCTGGGACAAAGGAGACGAAAAGCTTCCACTTCACACCTGGCTCCAAGAAACACATTTTACAAAGATTTTATAGCTTCCAACCTTATAGTACCATCCAGCCTTCCCCTAACTCTGCCACCTCCCTCACTGCGGTAACCACCACGGTAACGCACTTCCTCAGGGAACAGAGCCCAGGAGGTAGGAGGGAAGGCTGTGGGCTTGGCTTTGCCTGGGGCCTGGTCCTCTTATCTTCTGTGTGGATGCACCATGTCCACCTCAGACCCAGTGGAGTCCAGCCTGATCTGCCTTCCTAATAGCTAATGGCCATAGGCCAATGTGCCACTTCATAGTGACATATAGCAAGCTCTCCGTGTCTAAGTGGTAGTGCCCAGCCGTTAGGATTTTGGAATCAGTGATGTTGATTTTCAGTTAATTTGGGGACAATGTTTCCCATTAAAAGGTGCCAGCTGAACCGCAACAGCATAGGAACAGCCTCACATCAGTGTGAATGGAATGTCTTTAAGTTGAATCAACTTAGCTTTGAGAAAAGCTCGTTACATTTTCTTCCTGTTTCTCTTTGTGCCTTAGGCCAGGGGAAACTTGATTCTTTTCCCATTTTTTCCACATAGACCAATATTTGGAAACTACAACTTTAAAGCATGTAATGGGGGAAAAATTAAAAAGTCATTATGTGAACACAAAGGCGTGCTCATCCGCGGACGGGTGGGGGGGTCTGCAGAGAAGGGAAGGGGATTCCAGGCCCGCCCCCTTCCAGCAGAGCTTCTTCCAGTGCTGTTGATGCTGGGTGTCGGAACTCGGCCCAACCCCGGCTGCCCTCCTTGGAGTCCCAGACCCGTCTTCCCAGGTAGCATCTAGACTGCACCTTCTCTGCAGTGACAGGGTTGGGTTTGGGTTCGGGTCTTTTCTTCTGCCCTCCCAGGCCAGACTAGGGGATGCTCCTCTCACCTCTCTGACCACTGCAGGCTGGTCCTGCCATGTGCCATCTCCCTCCTGCGTGGCCCTCACTTCCCTGACCTGGATGTTTGCAGCTTAGCTTGTGAGCCTCCCCAGACACTGCAGGTCCTCCCTGTACCTGCTACTCAGCCACTTCCAGCCATTCCAGGTATGTCCAGTGGAGAAGCGCTAATACTTAATGTCACACACTGTCATGGTGCATCAGCTTCTGTCCTCCAGAGGAGCCTGCTGCCCCCAAGTGTGGTGGAGATATCTAGTACAGGGCCCAACTCCCTTCTCCCTTAGGAAGACTGGGGCCAAGGCTGGCCGTGGACTTGCTCTTAGACAAGACCAAGTGTAGTTTCAGATTGTACACGATGTGGGGTGCATGCAGAGAGCCCTGCTGCCTCTACAGCACTGGCCGGGCTCTGTCTATGAGCATGATAGTCCCAGGGCAATGTGGGGATTTTATGTGTCTCTTTGTGAAATAGATTAATATTCAGCACAAAATTCTCTTCCTTTTGAAAACTGCCCTCTTCCCTACCACCCATCAGTCACACCAGCCCTGGCCCCAATGGCTTTGGCCTGTCCTCAAGACTGGCCCCTGTGATTTGCAAATTAAACCAAATTCTGTCCTTCAGGACAGATGCAATCGGTGCTCTATCTTGCCTTCTGCTGCTACTGTTGGACGAGGTTCTCCAATTCACTTTTCTGAGTATTGAGGGAGTTTCTAAATGGTGTGCCCTTCCCTCCCCGAAACAAGCAAGCCTCCAAATGTAAGCTCTCCCAGTGAGAGTGCAAGACAGTGACCAATTGGCATGGCTTAGCCCTGAGAGTCCTGCGTCTGTGACCCCTGGGTCTTGGGCAGACCTGGATGATTAGTGGCCTAAGGAGAAGAGGTTACTGCTGAATCACCAAATATGAGAGCCAGGAGGTCCCCCAGTCCTGGATCCAAAGATTTCCAAGTGCTTTCGAGCAGCACCACCCTTTGGCAAATGGAAATCTGTATAAAAAGCATTGAATGGATCTGACCAGAGCTGCCAGGGGCAGAAGGTGAGGGCCTGTGGGAGGAGTGGGCACCTGCCTCACTAGGACTTCTTGATGCCACCTGACCCCCACCCGACCCCTATCCAACCCCCAGGAGGGGGCAGCTCTAGTTTACCCCAAACCAAAGCTCCTGCAAAGGACTTTGATCAATGATGAAAGCAGATGAGAAGCTGCAGGACCCCCCAGGGGGAGTGAGGCACCTCCCCAAATTGGTGACTTTAGGGCTCAAACTAGTCATTTTCCAAAGTGCCACTGAGATGTGCAGCCACAGCTGTGGCAGAGCCTCCTTCTCCCTCCCACGCTCTCACTTCATGAATCCAGAGAGATCTCAGGGCCCCAAGCCCAGTCTCAGAGCCCCCATCACAGGTGGACACTGCCCACCCCTGGCCTTGCTGCCCCAGAGCCACCAGCCCTGAGTGGTAGCAAGGACGTCAGCACCTGGAGTCCTGGCACTGTTCTCCAAGGGCTGTCCCTAGAGGACAGAGTCCATAGGCAGGGTACAGGGTGGGGCTCGCTCTGCTCGGCACTCTGTCTGCAGCACAGGGAGAATCACACCCACTGGGCCTGGTCAGTAAGGGAGGCTGCTGGCCCCCTAACTAGGGATTCTGACCTTCAGGGCTGGGTTTGAACAGATGGAAGAAAATGCAGAGAAGTAGCTATGGTCCCCAAGGCTACACTTGGCCCTGCACCCTGCGTCCCTGAGATTCACCTCGGCCTTCTGGAAAGGCCCAGGGACTTGCAAGGTCTGTTCACACCTGGTACTCAGGTTTCATCATCTCATGAAATGTGGCCTCAGCACGGTGGAGGGCTGATCTCCCTCCCCATCAGGAGAGGCCAGGCTCCCAGCTTACCCTGAGTCTGGAAACTTCCATGCTTACAAACCTGTACTTTGCTCCTGGCCATCCCTGCAGAGCTCTGGAAAGGAAACACACGGCCACCAAACCCTCTGCCCTGAAGGTGGCCTGGGATGGGAGGGCTCATCAGCAAGAGCAGGTTTCCATGGAAACATGAATCCAGAGCTGGAAGGACCTCTCAGTCTGCTCTGAGCCACCCGCCCATCTCCACCTGGAGGCCAGTCCTCCCCACCAGGCCAGGCCAGGCCAGGCTGATGGTGGCTCACGGCACAAGGACTCAGTGACATGATCCTTTTGTCCCTCACTCTAACCAACCAGACAGACAGGAACTCTGTCAGAGGACGGATCAGAGTCCCAAATAAAGCTGCCGCCCAAGGTCTGCCGGCTGGCTCCCGGGGCAGGGAAGGAGGGCAGGTCTGACTCCCCAGGTCAGAGGGCGCCTGCAGCAGCCTCTGCTCTGGTCTCCACCCTCCCCAGGAAGCAGCACCCTCACCAAACCACTGTCACTGCTCAGAGAGGGCCGCGTTCCCCTTCGACCCCAACCTGGGCCTCCATGACCAGCCCCGCCCCCACTGTCCCCGCAAGGCCCCGCCTTTGGCCCCCTGTGAGCATACATCCCTCTCAGGGGCCGCATTTTGACACTGGTCCCCCTTGTGCTTGGGCTGGGAGGACAGCTTCTGGTCTGCTCAAGGACCTCAGGTCGTCAATGCCTGCGCTTTCCACACCTGGGCTGCGTCACTCTTGCTTGGCTGCTTGTCACTCAAACCGCCAGCCACCAGAGCCCTTTCCTTTTCAAATCTGAAGGGAACCCCTGTGGGTGACAAAACCAGGGTCACCCATTACCTCAGCAGAATAGGGGCTCTCGGTTCCCCATCTAGTGAGGGACTTGAGCAGGGGAGGGAGGAGTCGGACTGTGTGCCCTCCCCTTGTTCCACACCAGGGTCAGCGTTAGGTGGTCTCCCCCTAACACCCCCACTCCCACCCTGCCAGTCCTGCTTTCCTTCCAAGGGGCAAGTCTTCAGAGCCTGCCTGCTGTGAGCATGCCTCCGAGTACAGGGGTCTTCCTCCTGCGCTGCCACCCCCAGGGCATCAGTTGTTTGCCCAGAATTTCCAGAAATGCAAGTTGAGTCAGCAAGAGAGAGGAGAAAGCTGGGAGGACCGGGACTGGGCACTGCAGGCACCAGTGACCTGGGGCAAGAGTCTCCCTCCCCAGTCTGTTCCCCGCTCTGCTAAACAGACAAACCAAATCACCTCCAGCTCCACTGCCCAGCCATCTTTTTGTAATTAATATATCAGCTGATTTATGCGTCAGAGGAAACCAAACAGAATGAGGAGGATGAAAACCAAAAGGGTTTGGGTTGGAATTCATACAATGCACAAGCCCTAGGATGGGGCCAGGATGAAAAGCCTCTTAAAATATGAACACACAAAGCAGGGACCCAGCTCTGCTGCTGAAGCAGAGAGGAGCCTGAGCTGCTCCCAGGGCCTATGTTGGAAAGAATGGCCTGCTGGGCTGGGCTGGGGTGACCAGGCTGCAGGGATCCTCAGGAGCCAACCTGGCCCTGGGGATTAAGCCTAACAAAGGAGACTTGTGCAGTCGGAGCTCAGTTTCTTTGTGCTGTGACCCATAGGAAGGCCCTTGTGTCTGCCTCTGGACATCCATTCCTTCTACCCCATCCACGCCCAGCCATCTCCTGGCTAAGTGTCCACTGCGTGTTCTCATCCAAGGTCACCAAGGAGGGCAGCAAGGGAGACTTTCTGGCTCCTGGGAGCTCTCAGTGAACTTGCATACCTCTGGGGGATTCTGGAATGATCCAGACCTGGGTATAATTTCAGACCTGTGTAACTTTGTCAGAGTCTGGAACAGAAACTCAACCTCTAAGTATTTGCAAGAAACAGCAGGAAAACTCAGCCCTCCCTCCTTCCACAGCACACAGGGAATGAGAGCTCCATACTGAGAATCTCTTTAAAGAAAATACAGCAGAACACACTGGCTAGAGTGGCCAGCAGGCCCAGGCGGCTCCGGTTGTCACCCTGTGCTCACTTGTGATTGGGGTAGCCAGCTCTCTCCACCAGCCCCACCAGCCCAGCACCTTGAGGTCCACTGGAAATCCCTAGGGGGAAAGAAAGTTTTCCATGGTTTGAGAAAACTGTGTATATCTGTCTCTCTCTTGCAGATCTTGTGTGTCAGGCTGTCTAGGCATTTCTCAAATGTTAGCTCATTGTCCCATTTTACAGATGAGGAACTAAGGCCAAGATGAGAATTTAAGGCACAGATGTGAAAAGAAGGCACGGAGAGATGAGGTCACATGGCTACCACACAACAGAGTTGGGAGCTCAGGTAGTCTGTCTCGGAAAGACCAGGTCCAGGCAGAAGGGGGCCAGCAGGACTGGCTGGAGGCTTTCAGGCCTGGGGCTGGTCCAGAGCCACAGACACTGTAGGGAGCCATGTGAGGGGTCCCAATGGGCAGTACAGAGAGGAAGGGTACCAGCTTGTCACAAGACCTCTGCCCAAACCCCCAGGACACAGCTCAGCAGGTCCAGTTCCCACAGGAGGGGAAGGGGAATCAAGCTCGGGCCGGGAGCCTGAGATCTGTCTTTGGTGGGGAGGAAACTGAGTCCTGGCTAGGCCAGCAGGGAGCAGGGCTTTGAAAGAAGCCCAGCCTCACGTCCCTAGGATCTTCTGGAAGGAAAGGGAGCTGCTGCAGCACATTCCCGGGTCCAGGCTGCCCTCTGCTGGCCTGAGGGGGACCTGAGGCTACTCAGCCTCTGGTGGTCTGGTCTTCGGGGGCGTTCTCAGATGACTCCAAGTTCCATGCTTATAAACGGGGAGTGGCAGTTTGGAAAGTCAGTAACCCAGTGTTCTGTGGATTTTTATTGTCCCTTCTGACCCCTTGTTTAAATCAAGAACTTTTAGTTTCTGCGAGTTGAATGAAATATGTGAGTGGCATATTTTTGGTCACTGCTAGGGGCAGGGAGAGGAATGTCTGGGCAGAGGGTGGAAGGACTGCACTCCAGGTCACACGACCCCAGTATATTGGGGTCCATTCAAGTTCACATGGACACTGGATCTGCGTGGGAGTTAGATGCCCTTGACCAGGGCTGGCAGAGCCTTCACATCCAGGAACTTTGATGTGGGGCAGGGCTCAGGCTACACTGGAGCTGACAGTCCAGACCCCAGGACCTGGAAGGCTTGACTCAGTTTCCATCCTGCTGGGAGCACAGTCTCCTGCTGGTTTAACTGAGATGTCTCCCTCTTTTAACTTCAAAGCTATTTCACAGTCACTATGAAACATACTCTCCTCTCATAGGGCAGTCAGAGGATCTGAGTCCAGCTGATCTGCATCTGCTACTGACTCCCAACTCCACCAATCAGATCCCAGACTGACTTCCGATCCGCTGCTGGAATTTGAGCAATGGTGGCAGAAAGAACAAGGTTGCGTTCCCTTGTCCAGGACCCTAGACTCACCCCCACCATGGGCTAAAATCTGAGCAAGATTGAATTTCCAAACCACAGCCTAGAGGAAATTATTTTTCTTTAACTGGACTTTGGAGTCCAGCCCCCATTCAACTAATGGCTGCAATACCCTCTCATCCCTATTGGGCACACCTTGGAGACTCCAAATCTCTTCTCGTCTTTAGAGGCACTGTGTCCTTCCATGGTTTGTCCACTCCTCAGGATTAAGGATGCTGACCTGCTACAGATGCCTCCTGTGTCTCCCCACAGGCCAGACTTTCCCAAGCATGAAGCTAAAAGAGAAATGTCACTCTCATCTGCTGCCCTGACCTACACCTTTGGTGTGGAGCCTCTTCCCACAGCCAAGATTCAAACTTTAAAGTGAAGTTCAAATTGAGTGCTTTAAGCCACAGGCAGCTGTGGCTACTCTGCAGGCCAGCACAGGTGGGGACATACCCATTATCTTAAGAAGTCCAGCTGGACAGCCCTGCTGCAGGCTGGCTCAGGGTACAAGAGGTGCTGTCCATCTCCCCATACCTATTCCAACACCAGTACCTTCCTGGCAGGCAGGGGATTCTCTCTGAAGTGTAACTCAGCTCAGATCACACCTGTCTTCAACTCTCCCTTGGCCTGTTCTGGTGACCAGGAAAACTCAGCTTCCTTAGGACCCCATGATCAGCCAACATTCAGCCAATATCTTTTGAACACAAATCAGGACCCAGAAAATGTGAGCAGAAGTCACAACCAGGGAGCCTAGAGCCCAGATCTCTGCCTCTGAGGAGCTGTGTGTGGTTGGTGGCGTGGGGACCCTGATAACTAAATGAATCTAGAGAAGGCAGCAGAGGAGGGCAAGGGGATTGGGAATGCTCAGGGAGGGGAACGGGTGGCCTCACTGCCTGGTGACAGGCAAGACCTTCATGGAGGCCTTGGCTGGCAGCCTGGGTATTTGAGGAGTCATGGGGCCAGGAAGAAGGCCAAGGAGAGAGGGTAGGCCATTCAGGCTTTGAAGGGCCACCAGAAGGACTTGGACTTTCGTCTGAGCCGGTGAGGGTCATGGTAGGCTCTGGCAAAGTGTAACCCCATTCATGTTTGCAAGGCTCCCTTGGGCAGCTGGCAGGGCAGGGACTGCTACAGAGGCCCATGGCCTGGTCATCAGAGAAGGGCAATGGCCCTGTGGATTTTCATCACAGCAGGGGAGGTAAGAGGGGGTCAGTGGATCCCAGAGGGATGGTGGGGAGTGGGAGGGGAACAGAGTCCAGGCTGGCTCTGTGCTGGGCCTGAGCCTGAGTGGGGAGAGGCAGCCCGAGGCAGGAGAGTGGTGGGCCTACAGTGGGTGCCAGATGCAATGCCCAGCACTCCCTAGATGGCCAGCTCAGAGCAAACAGGCAGACGCTAGAGCCCACGGTGCTGCCTGGCACCTGCCCTGGAGTTCTGGCCACATAGTGCCACATAGGTAGGCCTGCTGGTCCCCTCTCTCCCTTCCGCATCCTTCAAACTGGAGCTCACACCTTCTTTCCCCCAGAAACGCCCAAGCAGCCCCTGCCCCAGCTCCTGTCTTATGCCCAGTGCCCTCAGCACCCCGGAAAAGACCTTGGCCGCTTATATGCTGCTGTCCAGCATCTGCAAGATGGGCATCCCCAGTGCTGGACAGGGCCTGACCTTCAGGCAATCAGGATCTATCCTGGCCTCCTTTGGTCCCCTAGGCATTCCACACAGGTGACCATGTGGTGCCTGACAGGGAGGCCAGGGACCCACACAACCCTGGGGAAGAGGAGTCCCCTTTCTTCACCCACAGGACCCAGCCCACACAAGACTACCACACACATCCACACATGACACACTGTCACAAACACAACTCCACACAGCAACATGGCTTGCACACTTTCACACTCGCACAGGACACGCCACACTCCACACTCACAGGCTGGGCCCTCTTCCTTCCCTCCGCCCTGCCCACTCCTGCAGGAGGCCTGGAGCCCGCCCGGTGCTCCCGACGTGCCCTGGCAGAGCGCAGCGTGGGAAGTACTGATGGCGAGTTTGGTTTATTTGGGAACAGCTTTGAAACTTCTCTCTTGAGCAAGGAAACAGCAAAGTTCTCTGCCTCTCCCCCAACTCTCCCCCTGTAGCTCTCGACTGCAGCAAAACTGAGAAATGCAGATGTGCGTCACAGCAAGAGCAGAAAGGGTCATGAACTTGTCACCCAGCCTGCCTCCCTGGAGCCCGAGGGAGGAGAAGAGGAGGCATCCTGCAGGAGGCTCTGTGCTCTGGGCCACGCCAGGACCCCTGTCTACCCAGCGTCCCCCAAGCCTGCTGCCTCTGTGGCTGACTGCATGGGGTACAGGCCTCCTCCTCTCCTCAACTGGAGGGAATGGTCAGTTTATTTGTATGCTAATTTAAAAAAAAACTAATAAGTGCCCTCTGATTCCCAGCCAGGAAGCAGTACCTTAGAGGTGGGGTCACTGTGCCCATCCCCCCACCCCCCACAGGATACACTGGAGCCACCCTGCTGAGGACCAGGCCTTAAAGAACCCAACTAGCCTTCACAAGTCGGGCGTCCACACGCCCAAGCCAGCAGTTGTGCAGTTCTCCATCATCTGCAGCAACTGAGGAGGTGCCTGCTCACAGACACACCACTTCCTGCCGTTCTGTATTACTAGAAGGTTCCAAAAAGTTCTCCTCCCTCTGAATACACTCAGAGCCAGATAGACTTAAGTCCAGGTGTGAGGAGGAGAGGTGGCGGGCAACAGGACAGGGAGCGCTCACTCTCTCCTGCAGGCCACCTAACCAGGGGCACCTGCCAGACCTCTGCAGTGGCCCATGGTCCTGGCATCCAGAATCCACAGCTCAGGCAACTGGTCCTCAGCAGAGGCAGGACAGGAGGGGTGGCCACGGCTCCCATATATGGCCTGCAACTCGGTGACCCTGACTGAGGCTCTGTGGTCCCCCTAAGGCCAACCCATCCTCCGGGGTGGAAGCAGTCACTACTGTATTAGTCCTCAGACGGTGTGACTCCTCAGGGGAGGATCCCTTCACTCTTTCCTTCTCTGGAGATTCCAAGACCATTTATCTTGTTCACTCTTTGTGTGTCTGTATTTGGATTTGGCATGCTCTGCTGGGGCAGGAATTAGCTTTGGATCCTTATAAGCCCAGAGTTGCTTATAAATTCCTAATTTGGGAGCAGCACTGCTCCAATTCGGCAGCTGGCACCAGCCCACCCAGCTCCTGGAAAGGCGAGATTCTGCAGAGTCTGGGGACAAGGAGGCCTGGCGCCCTCCTCCTTCGCTCCTTCCAGTATGTCTCATCTCTCATGGGTGCTTTTTGTTTCCTGTGTTCTTGGCCCTTTGCTGTGCTCCTGTGGAGTCACAGCCCCAGTCCTCTGAGCTCTGCTGTTCCCTGTCCTTCTTCCACCCCTCACCAGAGGCCATTTCCTGACCTTGTGGGCTCACCTGAGTCGGGGAGGGACGTGACTGTTGATGAAGGGAAAACTGCATCTCTTCCAGAATCCTTGCTTATTTCTGGACCGAGGCTCTTGAAGTTAAAAACTAGGAATTTCCCTCCTTTATTTGTGGCTCCCGCAGGGGGCAATGTGGTCTCCTAACTCACAACTCAAAGGGCTCTGCAGAGTTAGGAGCCCATCACCCATTTCCCCATCGAGTGCTGGGCTGGGTGCAGCCAGGCTGCCTGGGGCCCTCGCTGGCTCGCACGTCCTCTCTGCCTGGGAATAGACTGGACACATCACGCCTGCTCCCCACCTTCCCCAACTCCCACACCCACCCATGAGACACTCTGCCCCATCCCTTGACCCCCACATGACTTGCTGTGGAATGGGATGGTGGCAGACACAGCAAAGCTCGATAAAGCATTTGCGTCTCCCCTGTCTCCAGCTCCGAGCCCTCTGCCACTGAGCTGTATGTGTTAGCTTGTCACCGTGACCAAGTTACCTGACAAGAACAACTTAGAGGAGGGAAAGCTTATTTTGGTTCACGGTTTCGGAGGTTCAGTCAATGGAGGGCTGACTTTGCTGCTCTGGGCCCAAGATGAGGCAGAACATCATGGTGGAAGGGGGTGGAGGAGGAGCACTGCGCCACTCAGGATGCCCAGAAGCAGCCAGGAAGCAGCAGAAGGGGCCACAGGGAAGATGAACCCTTTTAGGGCACACCCCTAGTGACCTACCTCCTCCAGCCATGCTCCAGCTGCCTAGAGTTACCACCCAGCCCATTCAAATTAAGATGGGCTGATCAGGTGACAGCGTCATAGTCCGGTCATTTCACCTCCGGACATCCCTGCATTAACACGGGAGTTTTGGGGGGAAACCTCATATCCTACTGGAACACGGGGACAAGCCATGTGCTACCCATTAACTAGGGCAGTTAACCAGGCTATCTGTTAACTGTGAACAACTGAGTCTAATCTATATCATCCAGCCTATGGCTACCAGCAGACATGCGCACGATCCCAGACAAGACCAGGAGAACTTCCTGACAAAGCGGCTTGAGTCTGTGACCCACCTACTCGTGGTTCAGGGTCATATTGCAATGCTGAGGTTTTGCAGCTATTTGATAGACAGCCTTACTGTGGCAACTGACGACAAATTCACTTGATCACCACCCAGATGTCAGAGGGAACTTCAGGTTCTCTGTTGTCCCAGGACCAAGCCCAGTGCTGGGTGTAGCTGGAAGCAAAAGATGACAATGGAAAGAACCTGGTGCAGATGGACCTAAGTGGACCAGGTCTGCTGCCCATAGCAATGTGACCTTGGGCAAGCTGGCTAACTCCTCTTACCTCTGACATGAGCTTATAGGTGTTACTGTAAGTAATAAGTGTAATAGTTGCCATTTATTGAGCAAGTGTGTCTAAAACAATGTTAACAAAGTATATATCAATTATTAGATTGATACATACCACAGCCCTGCAAAACAGGCATCCATTTATAGAGAGAACTGAGGTACAGGGAGGTTCATACAACACAGGGAACATGCTAAATTATTTTATTTTGTGTGTGCTTTTCTTTGAATAGCATGTGGAACTGACCATATGACATGATCTCAATGAAGCCAAATGTGTAGAAATGAAACTGGAAAAAAACGATGATATATGAATAACACTTTCCTCTATTTACTGGATGTTGGAATTTTTTTCTTTATATTAACTTAAATTTTTATAAGTGTGTATTTTTGCAATAAGATGCAGCTCAGTGGTTGAGATCTTGCCTAAAGGTCCAGTGCCCTGGGTTCAATCTCCAGCATGGAAAAAAAAAAAAGCAACATTTTAAAAAATTCCTCTTGATCCAGTATCTGATGGAGCCCTTTATCTGTGGGTGATGACAACGTCCTGCCTCCACCTTTGTAACTGTGGTCTGTGAAAGGCCTCCACAGCCTGGAGGGCTGGTCACAGTGGACCGCTCCTAGAGGGACATTGAAGTGCTACGTGATAGTCAGTGAGGCCCTGCTAGGTTGAGGCCACAGACCTGAAACCAGTGTGGCTCAAACACAGAAAGGGACTGCGTTTCTCATGGCTTGCTGAGGATCAGTCGTTTGACTCAAAACAGCCCCAAGGCATGTGTTTGCCAGTATCAGAGAGCAGCTGAGGCCCCTGGCTGGGAAGACCAGGATTCCTAAGAGGGCTAAGGCAGGAGAAGTGCTCATTTCCCCGGGGAATCCTGGACAGTGGCCCTTGAGCTGCTTGAGGGAGCAGGGAAACCAGCCAAGGCCTCAGGGGGCTTCTAGGTCTGGAACCACCAGATTCTTGGGGGTGGGGAGCCAGAATCCTATAAGATGGGACTGAGAACTGAGCCCCAACTTTCAGCCAGTTTTCAAGATATTCAAAGATTTCTGGAGTTGCACAAAGGGGAAGGTAGGAAGGTTAACACTGACCCCGAGTGACTTTCTCTAGAGTTGTGCTGAAGGCACAAGAACCAGAGGTCAGAACGCATCATGGGGTGAGGGCCCTTGTGAACACCCCAGCCTCTCCCCAGGGAACCCCAAATCTTTGCTCCTGGAGCAGTGTGAGTTGGGAGCAGAGACACCACGGTGAGGTCTCTCAGTCCTGACTGACCCCACAGCATGTCCATCTACCAGAGCAAAGGATGAACACTGTCCAGCAGGCAATGGGCATCTGCAAGCCTCCAGGAGACGGGACCAAACAGGTAAACACAGGGAAGTCAGACAGCAGAAAGGGGCCCCAGGCACTTCCCATAGCTGACAAGGGCCTGGGAGACGCAGGGGCAAGATAATAAAGACCATAGAGGAGGGCTGGTCACTGTGGACCCTCCTAGAGGGGAGAAGAAACAGAGATTCATCTGAGACTGAAAAACTATAAAAGGAATCAAGTGGAAAATCTGAAAGCTAAAAAGTGAAAAAAACAGATCAAGAATTCAGTCAATAGATTGAACGCTAATATGTTCTTATCAATAATCTACTAACGATAGATTGAAACTAGCAACAAGGAGGATTAGTGAAGAGAAAGTAAATCAATACAAAAAATGCAGACTGAAACACAGAGAAAAATAGGAAATCAGAAAGAGCATAAAGGTCATGGTGAGGAACAAGGTGCAAAGACCTGATCTATATGTGACTCAGTCCAGAAGGAGAGATAGCAGGTAAAAAGATTCTCAAAGAACGAAGAACTGACAGTTTTCCAAAACCAAGGAAAGACATCAATCCACAGATTAAAATCACTACATGCTTCCAGCAAGATAAACACAGAGTGAATCGTACCTCACTGTAGATGAACTGCTGAAAAACACCAAAGACAAAAAGAAAATCTTGAAAACAGCCAGAGAGAAAAGAAGCATTTCCTTCCACAGAGTGAACAGACTAAGTTTGTCTTTCTAATGGAAACGGCATGTGTTAAGTGCTGGAGGAAGGGATGCTACCCTCTCTGCACCCAATGGAAACACTTCAAAGATGAAGCCGAAATGCTGGTATTTAAAGAAGGCAAAACAGACTTTGTCACTAGCAGACCCCGTCTAAAACAAGTCAGAGAAAAGGGACCCAGAGGAAAACCTGAACCGCATGAAGCAATTAAGAGCTGCAGAAAGAGGGATTATGTAATTATAAATGAACATGATGATACCATACACCAAAAATTATATCTTGGGACTGCGATTGTGGCTCAGTGGTAGAGTGCCTGCTTAGTACGTGTGAGGCACAGGGTTTAATCCTCAGCACCACACAAAAATAAATAAATAAAGAGTTATTTTAAAATTATGTGTTGTGAGATTTAAAAATATGTGTAGAATTAAAATGCGTGACAAGCATAAAAAGAAAAGAGTAGGGGCAATAAAGTGTTTTAAAACTTTGTATGGAAAAAATAATAACAGTCCTAAGTTATATTAGACAGTAGTAATCATGATGCAGTAATATTCAAGGTAATTACAAAAATAAAAATAAAAGAATATATGAGTGCCAACTTTGCACAGGGAAATGGAAGAATAAAGCTGTCAGGAGGCTAAGAGCCAAAGTCACGTAAAAGCAACATGAAACAGGCGCAGCCTGTGGTAAAATGTCAGCTGTGAATCCAAATAGTTTGATGATTATTCTCAGTAAAATTGGACTGAATACTCCAAGACCCAGATTGTCAGACAGACTTTGGTTTCTTTTGTTTCTTTGTTGTTTTTGTTGTTGCCAGGGCTCAAAACCAGGGCCTCATGCACGCGGCCAGGTGCTCTACCACTGGGCTTCACCCCAGCCCACACAGACTTTTTTTAAAACCAAAATGATATGTGGGTTACAAGAGGCCTGCATTTAAAACAAGTTTAAAAAAAGACGGAAGTAAAAGTTGGGGAAAAGAACTATCCCAGATAAAAGAAAACTTGTGTCACTTACGATGCTAGTATCAAAGTAGACTTTGGGCAAAAAAGCGTTTTTAGAGATAAAGGAGATGCTTTATCGTGAGAGCAGTGTCCGTCCACCCAGGCTACAAAATAGAGTCAGTGACAGGTCTGCAGCAGCAGGAGCAGCACTCACGCTGTCTGTCTCTCAAGGACGCGGAAGCAGGAAGGAAGCAGGTAGGCCAGGAAGTCAGCCTGACCTGCTGGGCACCCAATCCAGCCACAAGGGAACACACATTCTTCTCTTTTTTATTATCATTATCTAAATTTATTTTTCAGTGTTGGGGCTGGAACCCGGGGGCCTGGCGCCTGTCAGGCAGCGCCCTACGAGGGAACACATATTCCTAACCACACACATAACAGGGAGTCAAAGTAGCCAGATGCTCACCATAAAGCAAGCCTTAAATTCCAAGGGATTTAAATCATTCAGAGGTAATCCTTGGGCCACCATGAAATTAATCTAGGAATTAATAATGAGAAGTTAATTAGAAAATCTCCTTCCCACCCTGCCAGCCAGCTCTTCCCCAAACACCTGCCAATCCCTCCGTGATTTATGGGAGACTTTGAAGGAAGGGAAGGTACAGGAACTGCAGCCAGGGTGGGGAGTAGGAAGCAGAGCTACAGGGGTCACCAGCCAGCAACAGCCCGGGGAGAGGGAGCTGGACCTTAGTGCCCAGAGGAGAAAGAAAATGGCTTTGGCCACAGGGGGCAGAAGTGAGGGCTGGAGAAGGCTGGCCACCTAGATGACCACCAGAAAGAAGACCAGAGGAGCCCAGAGAAGTACCCAGAACAAAGTCTGACCCAGAAAGTACAGGGAAAATCTCCCATTAGAAACGGAGCCCCCAAATTCACCCCACCCTAACAGGAGGTAAAGTTTTAATTTTTACCCACAGCAAAAAGTAAGGAAATGTCAGACCCCCCTCCCCCCCCAAAATTGTTTTTTTATAGTAAAATCTCATTTTGTCAGGGAAAATCCTTAGCTGCATGGCTACAGCAAAGACGAGTCCTCTTTGAGGGATGCCACTGTCCTGGCCCCGTAGGACTCCTATGGCAAAATTGGCAAAACCACGAAGAAACGTAAAAGAGTTTTACAGTCGTGTTTAAAGTCCCTCACCCCTAAGTGTGAGGAACTCAAGTGTAGAATCCTATGGAAGGCAATCTTACCTTAGTCCATCTCATCACCCTTTGGGCCTCATTGTCATTGACACATGTCATCCACTTTGGGGGAGATATTAGAGCTATAGCCTCCCCATCCTGCCTAGAATGGGCTGGCACCTCCCTTCCCGAATCCAGGGCTTATCATGGGTTAAGCCAATTTTGAGAGAGGAACCCTTGGCTGGACCAGTGGCGGGAATCCTGCTTCATGTTCTGAACATTAACGGAGCCGGTGCTCTGTTCAGGGCAAAGCAGTCAGGCACAGGAGAACAGGCCACAGCTGGGCAAGCATGTGACAGCAGTGACCCGCACCGACCTCCGTCTACCCCACAGCACCCTTCCCCTTAGGATCTCGTCCACTGGCCTCATGCTTCTCCCAGAGTGGAACCGTTTTCTGGAAAGATCCAGAGCCGGGGGAAAGCAGGGGTTTCCTATGGATGCAGATTGTTTGAAACTTGTTGCTTGGAACTAAAGGACTCCTGTGAGAGACTCTGCCTTAGCCTCATCAGGGGTCTTTAGAAAATAAGGTGTATGTGGGCCAGGATCATGGGTCAAGGAAAGAGACCTTAGGACTTGAGACCCACTGGCACCGGGAGGTGAAGAGGACCCAATGTGGACTGCCATGATTTCTATGACACCCTACATTCTGTCCAGCAGGACCTCAAACAACTCAGAGTGACCCAGGAGCACCAGAGGTGTGTCCTGGTTCAGCTGTTGTAGACTCCTGGGACTGAGGGCCAGACATGGCACCTCCTGCCCTCCATACCACAAACTGAGGTGCCTGAATGTCCTGTGGGCTGTTGGCTGTGGCCAGTAACCCTGTGCTCACCTGGATTCACATCATCTCGTCCACTGGCCCCAAATGTCTTACCATATAAGAGGAAAAGGATAAAACAACCTTCCCCCCCACACACACAGCACCACCCAGCAGCAGCTGGAAGATCCAGGTGTGGTCTTCTTTTGCTCAGGATAGAGCAGGACCTTTAGCTAAGATGCTAAGCTTCATAATAATCCCTCTGCATTATTGAGTCCTTTTTATGTTTTATGCATTAGAGAGGATTTGCATTCTCTGTTTTCATCAACATAACAACGTATCAAGTGTTCCAAACATCATTAGTGCTAAATATTCATTGGTTTTACGTGGTGAGAGATGAGTTTAGAAAATGCTAATAGTCTAAACGGTGATGTAAATGATAATTCTCCAAAAAAGGAGTCCAACCTCACTTAGTCATAAAGCAACTTGAGGTAACTGGATATTTTAAGGATGGCAAAATTGAAGCTTCAGCGGATGGCATAGGATTGCATCAAGAGAAATATGGTGTCCTGTGAGGAGTGGTCTAAGAGGCATTTGGAAATAGGTCGAGTTTAAGCCATCATGGAGGTACTCATGCCAGTGTCCTTGAAAGTAGACACTCGTCATGTACTCAGGATGGCCACTGACTCCTTGGGGAAGCTCTGGTTTATCCTTAGAAGAGAGGCATCTCCTTTACCACTCTCCAAAGAAGGCTTCGATGATTTCCCTGCATCTCACTCCAGGCACTTGTGCAAGGTAAAAAGATGCTTTCCCCAATGTTTAAGGCTTAGCTTTGTAACACAAGGGGGCAGGTTTTATGCAGAACGCATTTGCAATTGGTTCTCTGCCCAAATCACACACACATGAAACAATGTATATTTTTTTCTATCTGAGTAAAACAGTATTTCATGGATAGGATTAAAATAGGTCAAATGAGTGGAAATATTTAGACACAAATGTTTCAGTATATAATAATAAGGTACTTATATGCTGTCAGACAACAGAAATGTCTGGTTACAATTTATTATATGTGTCAGGCACTGCGCTAGGCACTTTAGGTCCAGAAAGGAAACCTAAAATCTAGTGGCTGCTGAAATGGGGACACTTGCTGCTTCTCTTCTCTGCTGAGGCCTCTGTGGTTCTCTTTTGATGAAAGGGCTCAGAGGCCAGTGTTCCAGAGGGGGAAGGCAGGCAGAGGGGGCTAGGGCTGCCCTGAGGGCAGGTGATGGGTCCTCTGCCTGGGGGGCTGGGACAAGGAGCTAAGAAACTGAGGGTCATACACAGCACTTTCCAAAAACGTCTTTCAGGAGTGACCAGTCTATTGGTGATTTTCTCTGACTGTGGGACAGTGTTTTTTTGAGACTGTTTTGGGTGCCTGGCATGGGGATTTATCTGGGGCAGCTCAGGGAGTCTGCAGACACTCCTGGGCCTCACTGTAAGCAGCGTCTCCGGGTCCTCTGTCCCTCATGGCTAGAGGGGAGAGCAGGCGGATGAGAGGGAAAAGGAGAGACAGGTGAGCAAAGCGGCTCCAAGCTGCAGGGGACAGCAACATTGGATCTGCCCTGTTAGACTAGCACCAAGCAGGCTGACTTCCAGGTTCCCAGGTGGCAGTCCTGCAGCAGGCCTGAAATAGGCTGGACAGGCGCTCAGGTGACACAGGCAGAATGGCAAAGGGTAGGTGTGGAGTCCCGCAGCCCCGCTGCCTGCTGAGTTCCTCCCTCCCACCAGGAACAGCTGCATCTGGGCTCTGAGGTAGACAGAGCCTGCCTGCACTGGACCAAGAGGCCGCACAAGCAAGTCAAGGATGTGCCTGGAGACCACGGCCATTCTGCAGGAGGGAAAAGGAGACACCAGGGCAGAGAGGGTGCTGGGAGGGCGCCTAGATGGCGGAGCTTGGATGGGACGGAGAGGTGGGTGCCTTTCTGGGCCGCAGTAGAACCTGGCCCTGGCCCCCGGACCTCCTGTTCCACCCCCGCAGGGTGGGTGACAGTTCCCTCAGCAACCCTCCTCAGCTATCCACCGTCCTGGGAGGGTGCCTGAAGCCACAGCATGACTGACCCAAGACTCAGTGTTCTGGGGAGAGAGAGGGAAGGGGAGGGCCCAAGGGAGGGAGGGGGAGGCTGGAGGTCTGCCCACTGCCAAGGACACCAAAGGGTCTTGGCTCAGTCCATTTGTAGCTGTGCTTTGGGGCCTGAGATGGACGGTGCTGGACCTCAGAGTCAGGCCAGTCTCCTGAAGACCCTCTCCCAGCCTCCCTTTGCTATGGGCACTGTGGTTGGTTTGCCTGGCCCTTAGGGCTGCTGGGCACTTCTGTTAAGAGGTCATGTGGAGAGGCTCAAGACCAAGATCCATGTGGGGCCACTGCTGTGGGGTGGCCACAATAGCCCCTTCCCCTTCTCACATCTGGGCAGCTCAGAACCACACCCCTCATGAATGGAGACCTTAGTCCTTGCACCCTCAGACACCTTCTCACTGAGGTCATTCTTAGCCCAGGTCAGAGGTGACTCAGAAATCAGTGGTGGCTCCTGCGTGCAGTCCAGATGCCCGACGAGCCGTGGTGCCTCATCCTGGCCCCAAACCAAACACCAAAGGCTTACTGGGTGCAGTTTCTGAATCCGCCACAAGAGGACAGCACAGGGCTGCCTTTCCGTGCCTCCTAGACACTGGGAGGTAGTTTGCAGAAGCCCAGATGGCAGGAGGGGGCTGCCACTCTAGACCCCCACGTTCCTCTCCACACACTCTCTCTGAAAAAACATGCTAGGAATTTAAGTGAACTGGGGAAATGGCTAGTTTTCAAAAGGCAGTAAAGAGGCAGATCTGAAGGGGCCTCTTGAACACCTCCATATTTTTACTTCATCAGAAACTGGGGAAACTGAGGCTCAGAGAAGTTAAATCCCTTGCCTGAGGTCGTTCAGCCCTTTCCCTGGCCCCCAGCTTAGTTCTTGCTCTGAGCACCTGCTGTTCCCTCTTAGGAACAGTGTGCACTGCAGGGTGTCAGGGTGTGGATGGGGCAAACCCACACAGCCCACACAGAACGCGGTGGCCTCGACTTTGGCCTTGGGGTGCAGCAGGAAGCTGACTCCCTTGAACAGGGTGGAGTGGGCGCTGTGGTGGAGTAACAGCTTGGGCAGAGGCAGAGAGGGTAAGGGTGGCTGAGACGTCTGGGTGTGCTGGATCCCTGCAGGCTGCCTGGTCTCTGCCTTCAGAACCATACTGGCTCACTTGCGAATTTTCCTGAATTCCATTTTATTGAAAGTGCAGAATATGGCAGGAGTCTCTGGATTATCTCATGTGGAGGTGGAAGTAAGCAAGTGGTCACCATGGCCACCGTGCAGTCCAACTGTCCCTTTGCAGGCTAGAGGCCAACTCTGGGGAGGAAAGCAGCCTCACCCCATTCCTGTGGCAGCCAAAGCCGCTGACCTCAGGGGCTAGAGATGACCTCAGGACTGTATGTCCTCTGGCCACCTGGGATTCCTCCAAGATGGCCTCATCTGGAGGTATGGGGACCACAGAGCAGCCAGTCCCACACACTCAGGGGCTCCTACCCAGGTCAGCAGCACACAGCTCAGCCTCCTGATGTCTGGGTGGAAGTGGGACATGGGAAGGACTTGAAAGAGATGGTTGAGGACAGAGTGGACTTTCCCTGGCACACAGTGGGGCCAGGGATGAGCGAGGCCCCGCTGCTGCAGTCAGTTCTGAAGATGCCGCCCAGCCTGACCTCAGTGTCCACTGCCTGCATGGGCCTCACTCACTCTGGCCAGCCCAGTCTGGAAGCCTCCACCTGTCTCCTTGGGAACTTTCCATAGACTCAGATCTGAGAAGCCAAGGTCAGGACTTGAGCCCTAGAGAACAACAAACCTATGCTCAAGGCCCAGCTCAGCCTCTCCCTGGCTCGGGCCTGGGCCACCGAGTCTCAGTTCTCCCACCTTTTAACCTCATCCTGGGACCACAGTGAAGGTCAATGAAAGATGTGCAAGTGTCATTTGACGGCCACTTGGTCGACGATAGCTGGCACCGTAGTGACCATCTTCCTCCTTTTTATGGTAGACAGCCCCAGATCTGCCCTCCCTGAGTGACAGACATTTTCACGTCCCCTAAAAATTCTGGCTGATGCTTGGAGCATCCTCAGGTATCCTGGTTTGGGGCCATTCTGCAAAATGCCCTCCAGTCAATTTCGCATTTCCTGAAGTCAATTATGTCTGTCCCCAAGGCTTTCTTAATGCCCCTTGTTCTTAATATTACAAATGCACTATTTAATTAAACACCACACAAATCAGCAGTTTTCAAACCGTTTGGCCCCAAGGCTCCTTTACATCCTGAGCCATACTGAAGATGCCAAGGAGTTTTTGTATACCAGTTCACATCTGTGGATAGTCACTGTATCAGGGCTGAAACAGAGAGATTGTCAAGCAGAGCTGGACACTTCCCAGTAGTCATCAGAGCAGACCGGGGCTTCTGAAACACTTCGCTTGTACATTCATGGGAAATGTAAGGGCAATGACATCTTAGAATGATCTTGAAAATAATCTGAACTTGCAGATTCTCCTCGAGGATCTCAAGGATCCCCAGGACCTAGGAGAACCACTGGAGAACTATCAGCAGAAGATCGGGGAAGCCTCCGCACAGCTGGGGAGACAGCCACACAAACCAGGAAGGGCTTTGCCTCCAGATTGCTGAGCTGGTCTTCCGGTTCAGATGCTTCTTTAGAGAATTGGAAACCGGAAACCAGTGCTGATTCAATGTGATGTGGTTTCTGACAAAGTTCACCCAAAAATCCTGTCTGTAGACCCATGCTCAGAGAAAAGGCTTTGGCAATATACCAACAGACAGACAAAACAAATGTACTTTAAAGATTTTAAGTAAAGACGGAACAGGAAACGTGGCTGTGGTTAAGCAGGTTAGGCCCCCCTGCCCAGTGCACTCAACTCAGGGCATCCCCAGATGCTGCAGGGTGACAGTCCATTCCACCCTCAGACTGGACACCAGCCTAGTTCCTGTGTTTCATCATTTTAACTTTGACCTTGCCTTTGGCCTCCTTTGAGGCTTGCTTTATTCTTCACTTACTCGCGAGCATGGAACTGGAAGTGGGACTTGCTGGGTTCCCACACTGGTTTCTAGCTGTGTAATCTTGAAGAAGTTCCCTAACCTCTCTGAGCCCCAGCTTCTTTCCCTGTAAGATGGGAAACTACAGGTAGGCACTCATGTGTCCTGGCTCTAAGGCCAGCCACCTGTGCAGTTGTGGCCAGTGATGAGGGTCTTTGCATTCTATCCTAAGTGAGTGGGAGTTTGGTCAGGGTTTCAGAGGAAAGAGTGACATGGTTGGGGGAATCCCAGGGGGAGAATGGCATTGGGGGCATGAGGGAGGCCTGGGGGGCTCTGGCCCTGGGGCTGGGAGGGGTGTCGGGATATTCTGCGAGTGAGTGAGGCCAGCAGTGGGGGTGACTCGTGGCTCTGAGCAGCAGGTCTGTTACCCCCAATCCACCACAGCATGGGGCCTACTGCAGCACATGGGGCCACACAGAAGCTCAGGGAGGGCCAGAGGCAGAGGCGGCTGTGGCCCCCAACAGGCTCCTTGGTTGTCATTCTGGGAGAAGCAGCGGGCGAGCCGGGGAGTCACTGAGGGTGAAGACGGGCTGGTGCTCTATTTAACCAGGCTCCAGGGTGCAGGACCCAGTGGTCTGGCACCAGGCCCTGAGGGGTGAGGGAGGGCCCCATGAGCTCCACAGAGACGGTGGGACCTGGCTTCACTCTGGCTGCCTTGTATGTGACCCGTTCACTGGGGTCCCAGCCAGCTCTGGGAGGGACATCCCTCAGGGGCCCACAGATCCCCAAGACATCAAAGTTCATCAATATGAACAAGGACCAGGGTTAACTTGGGGCGATGGTCGGGATCAGGGGGCAGCAGAATGGGAGTCTCTCAGGTGGGAGGAGAGGAGCCTGGGAGAGTGGCGGGGTCAGCGTGGTCAGGCGGGTGGACACTGGAGCACGAGGCGGGAGGGAGGTGGGTGGGCTGTGGCTCAGAGTGGGGGAGCAGTGCAGGGTGCAACTCAGAACTTGGGCTGTACCTGTTGCCTGTGGGGGCTGAGGTGGCCCACAGGTGGCCAGGGGACAGGGACAGACACTGGTTCTGTCACTCCAGCTGGAGAAGCTGCCCCTCACTGTAGGGGGAACAGCATGGGGTCCCCAGCCAGAGGCAGCAGAGGCTTGGGAGTGCAGGAGACCCTCCATGGACAGGCGTTCCTGCAAGAAGGCCAGGGCCTGGACCACGGGCACCTTGACCTTGCAGATGCAGAAAGAAGAGGAGGCCACCGAGGAGGCTGGAGGACAAGTCACGTCCTGAGAGGCTCAGATGTGGTAGGGGGGCGTCCACTGGAGTCCCCAGGGACAAGAGGCTGTGCTAAGCATGGCATCTGCAGTGACACTGCCCTCTGACCGGGTGCACTACTGACCCCAAGTGGAAACCCCGTCAGGGGAATTTCCGTCTATTTGGGAGCAGACCTGTAACCAACCACTGTGCTCCATTATCATACTTCGAATTTTCTCAGTGACTCTGAGGACATTTCTTGTCCCTGCTGTTAAATTAGTACCTAAGAGCGTCTAGTCTGACCCACCATCTGGCCCTTCAGGGGAAACCCTCAACCATCTCAAGCCAGGAGAGGGTGATGGAAGCTGAGGGTGGATGAGGGGCCATGAGGTCCAAGAACACAAAACAACAGCATGGTGACTGCCCTGAGGACCACAGCGTGGGGGACACAGGGGGACCTAAAGCTGGGGTCAGCCTTGCCCTGCCTGGGGATGGTTGGGCCACAAGCTGCAGCCCTGGCCCTCCTTGGGCTTGGTCCCTGAGGCAGACGGACAGGCAGACTCCAGTGCCTCGTGCACAGTAGGTGTTCAGGAAATGTTTGATGAGAAAATAAACATTAGTTGTTTGTATGACTCCCAGCTGGGCTGTGTGCCCCGGTGCCTTTGAGGCTGCTGGGCAGGGCTGAGCCCAGAGGGTGTGGCAGTCTGCTTCTGCTGCAACTCGGGTCTCAGGGGACTCAGAAGCAGCCTGCCTGCACAGGAGGCTGAGGCCCAGGGCAGGGACGGCACCTCTGCCACCTGGATCCAGTGGGGAGCCTTGGAAGAGCAGAGTCATGTTCATTTCCGCCTCAGCTGCCTCTAGAAGCCCTGGTCACCCCTGAACCCCTGAACAGGCAGAAAGCTTTGGCCCAGTAGAACACTGGGCATTGAAATGGGGGCTGTGGGGTGGGGAGAGAGTCTTGACATTCAAGATGCTGACAGGCTACTGAGGATGGGGCCCCAGGGTGCAGAGGATGCACAGTGTATGGAGCACCAAGGTTTAAAGCATTGACTTTGAAATTATAAGTAAAAAGGTCTGAGTTGACATTCTGGTCTTTTATTCTGGACACTTGTGCTGTGGATCTCAGGGAGGTGTGCAACCTCTCTGACCCTCAGTGTTTACCTGTTACCTCTGACACCCCCTCATGAGCACTGTAGACCCATGGGTACCAAAAGGGCCAGTGGTGTGCCCTAGGTTATGGGAAGGCCATACCAGGCCCTGCACTGGGGAACCTGACTCAGCTCACCTGATGCCAGACCCAGGTCTCCCCTTTCCCATGCCGTCCTTCTCAGGGCAGAATTCAGTGGGCATAAATCACCTGGCCTTTTAGATGGAAGGGGAGGTGGTGGACCCAGCCTGCTCTGAGCTGCTGGGGGGTCTCCTTCCTCTGGTTGCCATCTCATGATGGCACTGCCTAGGGCAAGTCACATGTCTGGGGAGGCCCAGGTTCAGCACTGACACCCACTTCTAAAACTGACGGGGACCTGCGTCTCAAGGGACCTTCTGGAGCACACACAGCTTGGGGGTGCAGCCCAGAAGGTCCCCCAGAGCCCCAGAGCCTCTGCACTCACCAAGGGCCCTGTGGGAGCCTGGGGTCCTGGATGCTGCCCCAGCAAGGGGCTTTCTAACTGGGGAGAGCAGGCCCCTTTCACGGCCTTCTCTGTACCCCAGACACAGCACTGGGCACTCGGGGGCAGCTGGCACATGCTACCAGCATGAAATGGAGTCCTCCTCTGCTTCACAGGCCCAGCAGCGAGGAGGAACACAGGGGCAGCTCAGGGCAGGCCAGGCCAGTGGAGGACAGGGGGACACCACTGCTCTGCCACACTCAACTCCCTGGGTGCACGGGTGCCTGCAGGTCTCTGCCTCTGCTCTCCTGTCCAGTCTACACCATGCAGGCTCCCCAAGGATGGCGACTCACAGACCCCAAGGGCCCAGGCCACACATAGCTCCCACCCTGGTCTCTGCCAGGGACCTGCCCAACAGCAAGTCTGCTCAGGGAAGGACAGGGAGGAGCAAGGCCAGCCTGGTGCCATCAGCAGGACCGATGCCAGTGAGCTTGGAGGTCAGCCTCACAAAGCATGAGGCTGGGCCCAGGAAGTCGCAGGCCCCTGAAGCTCCCCTGGGGACAGGAAAACATTCTAACTATTCTTGAGACTTTCACAACTCAACAGCAGCTTGAGAAACTAGAGACCTCCTGGGAACTGTTGGAACTTCGCAGAAAGTGAGGAACAAGAGTGAGCTGCAAGCACTGGAAATCCTCCTCCCAGAGCTGGGGAGAGTGCCGGGCAGCGCGGGCATCTTGCTCACCGTGCAAACCAGGCAATCTGGGGAGTGGCATACACCGAAGGCTTATGATGTGAACTTGAGGCTCTCTGATGCCAGTCACGGGTCAGAAGGACACACACCCAGGAGCACACACCCAGGAGCTCGGCCCTCCAACTTCAGCCACAGCCCACGCGGCCCCTGGGCACACCTCCCCACTTGCCCTACGGCTCACTGTGCTGTCTCCTGCCGTGGGCTGCACGGTGGCCTCCGCAGACGTCTAAGCTCAATTCCCCAGGGCCCCTAAACACCTCCCCTTGCTTGGCAAAAGGGAATCTGCAGGTTGGATCCTGAGGAGGGGGGATGAGCCCAGATATCCAGGGCCCAGTGTCATCAGGAGCGTCCTCTCAAGAAGCAGAGGGTGAGTCAGGGAGGACCGTGTGGTCCCGAAAGCAGAGGCAGGCAGAGGTGGAGGGGGACACAGCAGGAAGACAGGGAAGGGGCCAAGAGCCAGGCTGTGGCCTCCAGCAGCTTGGAGAGGCCAGGACACAGAGTCTCCTCAGAGAGGAAGCCCCACTGAGCCCAGGGAGGCTGAGCAGGGACTGTGGCCTCCAGAACCTCCCGTAAGAAACCTGCATGGCTTTAAGCCACTGAGATGGGGGTGACTTGTTACCGCAGCCACAGGAAGCTCTCCAGCTCCCAGGCGCTGCTCTCCCGTCCGTCCATGCAGTACCCACACACTGGCCCTCTGGTGCCCAGCAGGGGAGCTGGCTGAGGAGTTCTGGAAACTCCTCAGAGCCACATTTTCCTGCCTGTCCACAGAAACACCGGCCAAACAGCATCTCTCCCCACAGGAGGCCTGCAGCCTGTTGTTGGGGAGGTGCACGGTCCTCCTGGGAGTCTTTCCTGAGCTGGTTGGCAGGGGGTGACCTCTGAGCACAGAGAGTTTCAGAAGAGCTCCAGTCGAGGAGTCACACACCAGCCCTCAGCCACACATCTGGCCTGCCCGGCTCCTGATTCCCACCGCCCTCCGTCTCATGCAGGTATACAGTAAGCAAAGCCTTCCTGGCCCATGCGGGGGCGGGGGGTGCTTTTCCAGGCCCAAATGCCATTGGCTCCCCACGTTTAATGTACCACCATGGGGATCAGTGCGGGAAAGAGGTGACAATCCTGTTGTCTTCCCAGAACTGGAGAATCATCCAGAGTCCTTGTCATGCCATGGATGGCCCAGGCTACTGGAGCCCCAAGTGTGGGACAGATTTGTGTCCCCTCCCCAGATTCATGTGTTGAAGTCCCAACTGATAGCACCTCAGAATATGGCTGTTTGGAGACAAAGCATTTGAAAAGGTGATTTAGTTGAAATGAGGACATTGAGGTGGCTTTTGATCCAATCTGTGTCCTGCCAAGAGGAGGAGGCCATGCACAGAGGGAGGACCACATCCTGAGCCAGCAGGAGAATGGCCTCACAACTATGGAGAGAAGCCCCCGGAAAAGTCACCTGCTGGTGTCTCCATCTTGAACTTCAGCCCCAGAATGCTGTTCAAGCCACCCAGCTGGTGGTACCTGTCACGCCAGCCCCAGTACACCCTGCCCTCCCTCAGGCCTGCCCACATCTCAGCAGAACACCAAGTGT
The DNA here is from genome assembly GCF_048772815.1 of Callospermophilus lateralis. Lineage (NCBI taxonomy): Eukaryota > Metazoa > Chordata > Mammalia > Rodentia > Sciuridae > Callospermophilus > Callospermophilus lateralis. The sequence goes on from NW_027516260.1 coordinate 1,645,562, forward strand.
CTAGTGATAATGGCGTGCACCCAGAGACACCAGGGCTCTCAAATGCACAGCCCTCAGGGGCAAGGAGGGCTAAGGAGTGAGGCCTGTTGTCACCTAACTCAGATTCCAAAGTAGGAAGACAATGGAGGCCCACCCTGGATAGGGCCCACCTCTACCCTGACTTACCGACAGCTGGACCCTGGCAGAAGGCCCTGGAAACACCCGAGTCCTGGTCTCTGCCCCTGAGCTTTCTTCTGATCTTGGGTGTGGCCATGGCCACCTCTCACCAGCCACCCTCCATAAGCCCCTTCCCACAGTAAGCATGCACCTCCAGCCAGTGAGATGCCAACCTTGTCCACCACTTGCTCACCCACACAGGACACGGTGGAAAGAACAGACGGTGTGCTGGAGACGGGGAGGACACGCACCCTGTAGGCACCAGTCATAAGGGTCCATCTTTAACTATGTTAAATATTAATAGAAGCACAACACCACCATGATTCACGCGACACCTCACACAACTAGGGGCTGCGGTGGGCACACCCGTGTGCAGTGTCTTCAGTACCAGGTCGTGAGGAACCTTCCATTTTGCTTTGGTTTGGGGTGATGGGCTAGAAAGCCACCGCCCAAGGATGGGATCTGTGCTGTCAACAGGAGCCAGGCCTCGACGGAGAGAGAGCAAAGGCAACAGTGTGACCCCTGGAGAAAGGCCTGGAGGGTAAAACTGTGTCTGGATGGCACTGGGCAGCACAGAGAGGGGGCCTGCATATACAAAACAGATCAGTAATGAACCAAATAATATTGGAAATAATACCTTCATAATACTTCTGTAAGAAGCAGAGTTACACGACATGTTATTCACATGCATAGGAGTGCATAAGAAAAACTCCTTGTTGAAATCATGTCTGACGTTGAATAGCAAAGTATTTATTGGAAATGACAAGTTAATTGGCAGAGAAATTAATCTGTAAAGGCATTGTGTCCAGAGAGGAGGCCTCGTCAGCAACAGGACTGAAGGGAACCCACTCAGCAAATGTGCCCACACACACGCGCACACACACTCTATATTCTAAATAAATACACACACACACTCCGGAGTGATATCTCCCTAAAGCATCCTGTGCTCAGGCCAGACTTCCCCTCTGGCGGCTGCTGTGAAGACCTTCTGTAAGAGAAAAGTGGGGATTGTCCCTGCAAGTAGTGATCAGGACACACAGCGCCTTCAGTAGCAGAAACAGCCCCAGCCACAGCAGTGCTCAGAGCAAGCCGCACCCCAGGCAATGGGCGCAGGACAATGAGCTCAGCATCCCTTTTGCAGCAGCAGGAAGACGATAGCAATAGGGTCAGATAGCTGAGCAAGTGCACATCCTGGTGCCGCCAAAGCCCAGTTGTTTCACGCACGAGCGCCAGTTGGGTATGTAGTGTTTGCACTTTCTGACTCAGAAGATGGGACCTCAATCCGAGAACACGGGTTCACAGGAAGCTTCCCTTGACCACAGGAGTGCAAAGCTTCCTTGTCCCACCTTGGGCTGAATGCTAAGCAGGCCCAAGCATTCTTTTCCCCATGACTTCCAAGAAGTGACAAGACCTTCAGCCCATCCATTGTGAACCAAAGCTGCCTAGAGTACTGAAAAATTCCATTAAGAACATTGCTCCTAGCAATCTCATTCCAAATTCCAGCATACTACATTAAGCCCAAGTTTAGCCTGTGCATTGTTTCTGAATCAGGATATCAGAATCTTGCAGCTCCTTAATGAGAGAGGAGCTGGAGAACTCGGATAATGAACTCGTTCCAGAGAGGTTCCGCGAGGGGCAGAGCCTGTAGCCAGCAAGGACCCAGCACTTGAGCCCCTTCAGTTCTCTGAGGCCCTGCATGCCTCAGGACTTCAGTCACTGAGACTCCACAGAGGGTTCAGCTCCTTGAGGATGCAGGATTCCGGCATTCAGCAAAAGTTCCCCTTCTAAATATAAACGGAATTTCTTGAGAAAACATCTAAAGAGGCAGGAGGGAGAGCTAGGGCTAGTCCAGTGCAGGAAGTGGTTTGTTAACGCATCCATTTTCTAGTTAAACGTGAAGTCTACAAGGGCAGAATGCGAGGCTGGAGATGAACAGCTGCCAAAAACAATTCTTTTCTCTTGGAAACTGTGAACAGGGTTTATTTCTGATATCACTGGAGAGCTGACTTGGGAGTAAGAAGAAAAGAAAAAGAGATTCCATTCTCAAAAGAGGTTCCGTACTCCACCCAGATGGGGTGAGCCATCCAATCAAGAGTATTGCAAAACCGCCGGGGAGCATGAGAAGTGTACGTTCCGGCTAGTCCAAGGTGAGAGCGCTGGTGCTTCACAGGATCCCAGGACTGTCAAACCCTGGACTCAGGCTGTCCTGGAGGTGGCTGAGCAGAGTTGGGCTGTGGCCTCCCCAGGCCTCCTCTCTGCACTGCAAGCCCGTCCCTCCCCAGGGCTCCGGGTGCTCACAGAGCAGAACTCAATTCTTGCCCACCTGCAGCTTCCAGTGGCCTCCCGAGGGGCTCTGTGGGGTCAAGGGCTGAGCTACTGAACTTCACGGGAAATTCTGGAATGGTTCTAATTAACAGGTGCCTGGGGAGGAAAAGAAGATGGAGTCTCCCGGTTTTCTCCACACTGTGTGTAAAACAGTTCCCCACCGAGGGAGACGGTTCAAGTCATGGCAATGACAGGGTTGCTGAGCCCCATGCCTACAGCCAGGACTAAGGTCTCACTGTGTCTTCCACGCAAACGCTTCATCGGCGAGGATCTGCGCCAGCCGAGCATTGAAAGGCCCATAGAAGTCCTGCAAGATCTTCTGTGTGACCGGCCACATGGGCCCCAGGTTCCGGTCCTCTGGATGCCATGCATTGGACGCAGGGCTCTTGGTCATCAAGGCCTCTTGCTTCTTACTTAGGGGCCCTGGAATGAAAGGCAAAGAATCCCATGAGGCCAGAGGCAGGGCAATCGGCAAAGGGGACTGAGCAAAAATCCCAGCTCTGCTCTGTGCCAAGAAAGGGATTTCCTTCAAGAGGAATGTGTTTGGGGCTTCAAATTCCTTGGCTGGATCCATTTGGAGGAGATGGGGGAGGGAGGTGGAAATACCATTAAGAAACAGCAAAGGAATTCTGGGCGGTGTGTGAGGCCACCCTCGGGGAGTCCCACTGGTGCTTCAGGACAGGCACACCTCGGGGACTTGTCTCCAGTTCTGCTTAAAGGGCTGCTTTCCCCGGCAGCAGCCTGTTCTGAGCACTGTGAACCCTGCCAGGCACAGTCCAGGGGCTTAGTGTCCTGCTGGCTAGCAGGACATTTCCACGTGGGCTCCTGATGCCAAGGGGCCCCTTTTCACCTGTGTGTCTGGCTGTGAGGTGGCCATGGGGGGTGCAGGCCACCTGTGCCCAGAGTCCCCGCTGGCTGCACCTCCACCCACAGCAAGTACATCAGTGAGGAGACGCCTGTGACGAGCTGGCAGGGCTGCCAGCTGAGGCTGCCACGTGGGCCCAGGCATGGGGACACAGGATGCTTGCTGGCTTCAACCCACCCATCATTGGTCAGGCCTCTGGAGCCCGGGCTCTCGGGATCTGGACAGGGTCCTTAGCAAATCCCAGTGCCCTAAGGTTATGCAAGATAAAAAGTGGGCCTTACTGTCCCTCCTAAGGACAAGACACAAGCTCATTAAGGTGAGGGAGTCTTCAGGTGGCCAAATTTTTAAAAATGAATAACTGGTTCTAGGCCTTAGAAAGAAAAGTGACCACACTCCAACACATTACCAGCTCTCCCAAAAGGAGAAAGAAAATCAAACGACCCAGTGAGGCAGATTTATTTTAAGAAATATTCAATTAACAAAATTCCCAGGCAACGTCCTTAGGGCTGCAAGACCTCGGGGAAGGAGTCGGCCCGTTCTGACCCTGCCTCAGCTTTGGCCCCTATCTTTGGATGATACCTCCCCATGGACAGCATACCCCACCTGTGTGTGTCCCTGCCAGCCATTGCCATGGGAAGCAGTGTGGCCTGGGGCACAAAGTGCCCTGGGGACTTGGGCTGGTGACCTCAAGTTCAGGGTAGGCTCACCCTCCCAGAGCTGAGGTCAGTGGCCAACAGTCACCAACTCTGGCTCCAGGGATCCCCAGCGACTCTGAGATGGTGCAAGGGCCAGTTCCCTCCTCCACACCCCATGCCTTCTGCAGGGATATTCCAGCCACCAACATTGCCCTGTTGGTCCTTCAAAGCTCCGACCACATACCCTTTCTTCCCACAAAGCTTTTACAATCCTTCAGCGGCTGGGGTCCCCAGTCGTCAGCACACACCTCCGTGACAATAGTAACCTCCCCCCATGTCACGCCACCAGTTACTCAATGAGTACAGCAGTGGCCTCGTCCTCTCCTTCTGCTGGAAGGCCCCCTCCTCCACCCCAGAGACTCCCTCAGCATGCCAGGCACAGTGCCCAAGTGGCTGGTGCTCAATAAACAGGCACTGACCTGGCCTCTTTGTAATTCCCTGGGCTTCCCAGCTAGCCCGTCCCTGCCCGGCTTGCTGTGACTGTGCTTGACCCAGAGAGTTCCCCAAGAGCCAGCCTCCATGGGGCTCCCACTGGGCCCCATCAGTCAGAGCCATGTCACATACCCAGGTTCAGGAACTGAAAGACCCTGTGCATGGTGTACTTGACATTGGATGCATGGTCTTCCAGGCGCAGAATGAGAAACTGATCCTTATGAAAAACAGTGAGCCAGTCCAGAAGGTACACGGCATACAGCCCGACTTGGAGCCTCACCTAGGACAGAGAAGGAGGGCATTATTTCAGGAGACATGTTCCTGGCTCTCTAAGGCACTTTTCCAAAAGCATTATGGCCTTCATAATAAAGCAACCCGGGAGAGTTAGCCAGTCCAACAGTCGCCTTCAACAGAGGTATCTGAACACAACGTGCCCTAGCATTACCACAAAGAGTCTGTACTATGTGGACAGAGAATTTCTACACTCTGGCTGCACTGAATCCTCACCACAGCCCCACAGGAGCGCCATGTCTCCACGTGGCTGGTGAGCACCGGGTGTGGGGAAGAGGTCAAGGCTGCAGCAACCAAGGAAGCATGTGCTCTCTGCATGACATCCCAGCCCTCTCCCTGCTCCCTGAGCAACCTCAATGTCCATCCCACAACAGGCTGTGGAAATCCACGGCAGATGCTCTCAGACAACCCAGGCAACAGAGGTCATGAGCTGAGCACATGTGGATGTGACTGGTGCAGAAAGAAGCCCACAGGCCCCAGGCCCTTCTCCAGTCCACCTACTCACTTCCTGGTCCTCATCCTTCTGTTCCTTTCTCTTGTGCCAAACTGCAGCTGTGCAGTTAAGAGTTAACCCAGAGAAAGGTCTGGCCTCCGCCCTTGGCTGCTGGGAGGTGATCTCAGGCCCTGGAATGCGCTGCCCATCAGGAGTATCTTGGTTTGCCGGAGCTTTGCCATGGACAGGCTAACAAAGTGACCAACGATGGGACGCTGGGCTACAGGTAGGTGTCACTCCTGACCTCTGGAGGGACTGGAGACCAACAGTCACAAGGAAGTGAGTAAGAGAGTCCCAGTAAGAACTCAGGGCACCAAGGCTTGGTGTGACAATAGTCCACAAGTGCCATCACGCATCCATCATGGCTAGGGGGCAGGAGCACTGCCCATGGCTCCCAGCGGAGAAGAGGACAGGGCTCTGCACTGGAGCCCCTGGCCCTGCTCATGCCCTTCTTCCCTTGGTTGACTTCAATCTGCACCTTTTCCCTGAAATAAATCGTGACCACAGAGATGGCCACCTTCAGTGTGCCCTGTGAGCTTTTCTAGAACATTAGTGAACTTGGTGGTTTGGGGATCTTCTCCAGAACTTGCAGTGGCATCAAAACGAAGGCAGTGAGGGCAGCCTCCTCCCCACCTCCCTGTCTACACCCCTCTCCCTTTGTCCATGCCCGTTGCTGTCCTCCTGATACACAACTCCTGACCGGGCCTACACACCCACCCCTTGCCTGGCCACCAGCATGTGCTGGCCGAGCAGTGAGCTGGTCACCACCAGCCCCAACCAGACCCCTAGAGCCCTCCACACATAGGTTCTTGTCCAGTTTGACCTTCTGGCTCACCCTTCCACCTGGAGCACCTCCCAGCACTGGCTCCTCCTAGAGTTTAAGGCTCATTTAGGCTTCTTGCCCTTGACCCTGAACTCCTTGAGTGCGGGGTCAGTGGCTTCAAGGAAGGCCATTAAGCCTTCCTCTGCAAGACCTGTGTCAGTGCCCAATATGGTCCTCGGCAGAACTGCTGAGCTCAGTTAACAATCAGATGAAGAAACATTTGAAAAAATTGTGCAGATGCTATCAAGTTTCATATCTTGCTATTCTTTTTCCATTTCATTATTTTTCTAACGATGCAGGAAGATGGGAAGGGAGGAAAGCAATTAGAGGGAATAGAGTGTTGTCTCCAAAATTCATTAGCTGCCTCCAGCCCACAATTCCTCACTCCCTATACACCAGCTCATAAAAAAGACCTCAAGCTGGGCAGGAGCTGCGAGGAACGAGCCTGCGTCAGCCTCAGAAACGAGACCGTGTGGCCTCCAAGGCGAAGGAGCAGGCCTCTTGGAGCTTTTCAAGCCTCTCTCCCTGGCATCTCGCAGGCTTCTCCCTGGGAGGAGAACAGACTAATGAGGTTTATCGCTTCCAGAGAGCCTGGCTTTGCAACTAGAGAACCTTCTGGAAGGAAAGTGGTCAAGTGTTTGTGCAAGATGCTGCTCCTTAAGAATAGCTGTAGCCTGTCCCTGCACCTGGCCACAGTGACAGAATATTCTCTGAAGGTTTGTGTACATCTGGTCAGAGTCCCTCCAGTGTCCTCAGGGGGCCAGAGTCCTGGGGCCATGTCCTGCAGTGGGGCCCTCCTGATGGACTGGGCTGTCCAGGCAGGGAGCATGCAGGCTTCCTGGGCACTCAGCTGCTCCCCAAGGGACAAGCTCCCCATCTGCCCAGCCCAGCACCCCTCTTCTCCCACTCCAGCCCTGTCCACTTACAGCCAGGGAGGGTTCTAGGCACCCTGGGGACATTTCTATTCCTATAGCATCACCACTATGACTGGGAAGCACAAGGACACCCGAGACAGCCCCACTCAGGGTTCCAGCTTTGCCCATGTAGGGTTCAAGTCTAAAGCACACAGAGAGGGCCCCGGGGCAAGAGCACAGTGCATTTAAAGTGGAAAACACCAGAGCCGAGAGAAGCCTTGAAGTTAGGGGGCTGAGTGACCCCATGTCAGAAAGTCAGAGAACCAGAGGGAGAACAAGGTCAGTGGTCAGCACCCACCAGAGCCACGTCAAAGAGCAATACCTCATGCATGGGGCTTGTTCCACCACAGGGAGCCCCAGGAGCATAGCATGGCAGGAGGCTGGCCAGGCCCAGCTTCTGCCCAGATGCACTGAGTTCTGTGTCCCCCACTACAATTCAGATGGGATCTCGCACATCCCCACCCCCCCAACCCTCCCAAACTCCCTGCACTTTCATTTATTCATTTGTTCAGCTGGTGTATAGGTAGCAAGTTCACACCATGTGCCAGGGCCCTGCTGCAGGCAATGGAGATTGGATGCTGCTTCACAGACAGCTGTGGCCTTGTGGGGCTCCAGTTTAGTGCGAGGGACACAGTTAACCTGACCAAGGACTAACATTCGAAATCGCCAATGGTGCTACAGGCTATGGAGAAAAATTACCAGGTGGAGAAAGAACAGGAAGTCAGGCTGGCGAAACACCTGAAGGGCAAGAAGCCTCAGCAGGAAGGGGAAGTGCACCCCAGGGAGGAGCAGCCACCAGGGGTCCAGGGTCCAGGTGTAGGACACACCCCCAGGCAGGCCTGCTCCATGGATCAAGTCCCCTTGCAAAATTTCTAACTCAGGAGGTCTGAGGGGCGGAGTCTGCACATCTGGCAAGTTTACAGGGACCACACCTGTGAGCCCTGCTCCAAGGCAGAAACCCTAGCCAATCTGCGGATCTAGAAGAAGAGAGTAGGCTGTGGAAGTGACAGAGAAGGAGGTGCCACAGGGAGGCGGTGAAGTCACTAAGAGGTAACAGGGTCCCCACAGGTCCTGAAGATCTACCCCTGTCCTGTGGAGATGTGCTGGGATTTGCAGCAGGAGAGGACTTCTCTTCCTATCCCAGAAGTGAGGCTTCCCCAAGATGAGCCAGAACCCCCTCCCAAGTTCTGGGCTCCTCCTCCTGTGTGCGGACTCTCCGGGGACAGAGAAGAAGGAAAGATGAACCCAGGACTTGCTACAGCCACATCCATCCTGTCCACTGTTCTGCACCTGCGAATGTCCCTTTGACCACTGGTGCCTGCTTAATTGTCACTCCAGCAAGACATAAAATGGAAGTTAAAAGCACAAGGCAGGGGGGACCACCCTGAATTCCTAAGACCACCAGACCTGGGGCTGAGTACTAACGTGAGGCTAGCTCTGGGCAGGAGGGAAACCATCTGTGAGCCTCAGTACGCCTATCTGTAAAATGGAGAGGAAGTGGACCCACACACCACCTGGCTCCCAAGCCCACCTCTGCCCTCTGGGTCTGTGGTCATCTGAACCAAGTCACATCTTCTTGCCATATTACAGAGCCCCTGTGAAGGCAGCTGAGGTTCAGGCCTGCTATCTCTGTGCCCCACCTTTGGATAAGGCAGCCTAGGTGACAAGGCAGAGGGCACGAAGCCTCTCCAGTGAGTGCCACTGCCCTCCGCAGCAGTCTGTGCCCCACATGGCCGTGTCAGGCAGAGGCTGGCCCAGCCACACTCTGGGCAGACAGTGGACTGACCTCACCGGGGAAAGCCACCTGCTGAAAACTCCCTCCTGGGACCCAGCAAGGAGAGCCGTCCCCCAGTTGGAAGGTGCCCAGTTCGCCACCAACAACTGTTAGTGCAGGAGGAAGTCTGGGACCTCCAGGATGGCGCCTTGAGGGAAGGCAGGGAACAGACCAAGGACCAAGAGGAGACCCTGCAAAGACAGTCAAAGTCACCGGCAGGGAATCCTGAAACCAGAGGGACAACATGTGCTGCAGAGAGGCCCTTCAAAACTCTGGGGCTGGCGCCTCCTCTCTGCTGAGTAATTGCTGCCTGTGCTTTCAGGGCCTCCCTAAATGGCAATCCTGTTCTCTCACACAGGGAGGGGACTGTAGGTGATGGGGTGATGGGCAGGGAGGAAGCAGGGAGCCTACTGCGAGAGCCCTCATTGTTCATCCAGCTTCTGCATCCAGGATATTGGCTCCACAGCAGCCTCTGCTCAGAGATGGCCGAGTGCATTTGCATATTAAGATGCTTCTCTCTGGGTTTCTGTCCTAAAATCCCCTCCACAGTGTGCCCCGAATAACCACAGCCAAGTGGCCACTCTGCACGGGGTGGGCCGGGCGTACACACAGGCATGGCGTTGTTGAGGGTGTTGTTATAGATGCAGGTGCGCAGCGAGTAATCCAGCATGCAATTTTCGAACAGCTGTAGAGCTTCTGTCACTTTCTCATGGAAGTCGTCCGCAGATTTATTCGAACTTGCAAAGCAGAGATAGTCAGAGTACAACCTGTGAATGCAATAAATGGATGATGTCACCATCCGCCCATGTGAAATCACGCCATGCGGGTGACAAAGAAAATCAATGTGCAATTACATTATCTGGTTTTGTTCATTAAGAAACAACCATTTCTCTGCCTTCCCTTGCAGAGGAGCCCCTCCCTGGTTCCCTTCTCGCCCACCCCTCATGTGCCACCCCTCCTCCCCAACCAGACAGGTCTGCGCTGGCCCGAAACCACCACCAGCAGGATTTGCAAGGCAGGCTTCCCGCCACCCCAAGCCCCCTCAGGCCAAGGGTCTGATTTTACAACACCCCATTACAGAAATGATCAGTAGCAAAAAGACACCATGAAAATGGTTACGCTCCTTCCCATCCTCTCTCCTCTTGGAGGAACACAGGGTGCTTGCAGTATCAGAGACCCCTCTGAAACTCCTGGCTCTTCTCAAAGGCATTCCAAACAGTTTTTAAAAAGTATTAAATGTGTGCTCCTAGGTTCACAGGAACCTGTTTTTAACCCAACTTCCAGGCACTTGCACACAGCAGGGGAACACCTGCAGGCTGGGTATCCACCCAGGCTCTGCTCTTTTCCGGGACTCCACCCGCACCCCTACCCACACTGGCCTCCAGAGCTAGTGGTCTTTCTTGACCAGATTCAACTTCTGGCCACCATCTCTGTCTGGTCACCCTATCTTAGTAAAACTCCTCTGTGAAGGAAAAGATGGGGGAGGCTAAGTTTTGGGCTAAGCTTCTGCCCTAGGCTCAACAAAGACCAAACCAGAATGCAGTCCTCCAGCCAGCTGCCTTGGGATCAAACAGGGCTAGAAAAGCCTGGTTTTCCAAAACAGAGTGGACTCCCAGTGACCAATCAAAAGCAAAAGGGGTTCAGTCAACCTGAGCCTGAGCAGAGTCCCCTCTGCTTTAACCATAGTACAGAAAGTGACCTTGGAGTAACCGACCCACTTCCCACTTCTGCTGGACACTCTTCTGCCTGTCGTACCCACCCCTGGGCTCAGCTTCTCGGGAGCCTGGCTATTACCAGAACAAATGCTGCTCCATCCATGAATTCCACTCACAGAGCTGATTGGATCCTTAAACCCAAGCTGCTGAAATTTGTTTTTCAGGCATTGCTGAGCTGTTTTAGCCAGAATCTCCCAACCCCCAAACTGAATCACCCTCTTCATATGATCAGGGTCCTCGCTGCCCAGATGTCTGATCTCCTGGCCTGTCTTCAGCAAGATTCCAATCACCTACTTGAGGCAGAACCCCGTTCCCTTAAGTTTCCCTAGTGACTTTCCACCCTCCACTCTCTGGCTGTAAAATTACCTTTTCTGCCTGCATTCCAGGTTGAACCCCATTTCTCTCTTCCCCTACAGACTTCCAGCCTGGCAGAAACCCTGGTAGAGCCTCTCTCTCTCCCTTGCGGCAGGCGGCCGAGGAGCTGCCTCCAAAGGAACTGCAGGTTGTGAGCTTCCTGGTCTTTTGCTGTCTCTGCTGCAGAGAGGGCCAGGACGCCCCTCTCCGGCCTTCATGATTCCTCCTCTCTTCTGGCACACGCCTTCCAGTGCCCGGCAGCTCTTCCTAATGCCTTTGGCCCCCACTGTGGCTCCTTCCTGGGACAAGTGGCTGGCTGGCCTCAGAGTGGCACCAGGGCTGCGCACAGGGCTTCCCTCTCCTCAGCTCCCTGCTTTCTATGCCTCAGCCCCTGTCCTGGCTCTCCTCTTCCCAGGGCAGGCCACCCACCAGTCTCGCGATGCACATGTATCTGGGGGTGAACTGCTGCACTGCCAGCCCCCTCTCCCCCACTCCCACCTGGACTCACACACCCCTGCAGAAGCAGAAGCCTCGCTGGCTGGCCACAGGGCTCCTTCTCACCACCCTTACTTCTCCCCCACTGCCATGTCCTTCTTGGGGGTAGGAGGAGGTCTTCTTCACCTCTGAATCCCCTGAGAGCTCCTCCCCCTCCAGTGTCCACAGAGGAGGCCCCTTTGAGGCCTGGAGATGCTTGGCAGATGCCCACAGGTTGCCTAGAATCCAAGCACACCCTAGCGGCATCTTGTTGAATCTCAGTCTAGTCAGATCCAAACCCCAATAGGATTTGTCTCAAAAGGAGTCATTAAACATACTCAGGAACTGGTGAAAAGACTGGCCCACCAGATCCCACAGGCACTGTCCCATGATCAATCCACTGCCACATCAGCTGTGCTACTGTCCTTCAAAATCATGACACGCAACACCCCTGAAATCCTGCCCAGGACCCTGCAGGTGGGGCCCAGGTAGAGCCTACAGGCTGACTGACAGAAGCCAAAATCAGATTTGCAAAGACCCCGATCAGTCCTCTGTCTGGGCACAGCCCAAGCCACGATGTCAGTGAAAGTTCACAGATGCCTCTCAAACCATTAATGAAACTCCACATACCAACCTGAGCCTGGAGCTCTCACCAAGGATGCCACAGAGCTGCCCGAATGGTTTGGTGGAACTAGATTTCCATCACTTAAATCCCATCACAAAAATGCAATCACTGGCTCAAGGTTTCCATACTGAGAGGTTTTCCCCTTGTAGTAATAACATTTCTTGTGGACATTTGGCTCATAAATAAAACAAGAGTATGTAAACTGGCCTCAATTTTAGACACAAAATAAATTCATGAAAAATCTTCTGATTGCATACAATTCCCCGGAGAAACCTGGGACACGTACAGCATCCCAGGCGAGTGTACCCCCAGGTAGGTTTTCATCTGCCTGGGGTGTGCTGAGGTGAACTCATAACCCTGACCAGGCAGGGCACTACCTCCTCGGCAGGGTGAGAAGCCCTCAGTCCCCTCCAGGTCTACCCACAGCTGGGCTGGGCTTCGAGAGTCCCTGGGCATCACTGTTAGGGCCCACGCCGGGGTCCTCTGCATCCAGCTGCATCAGCAGACACCCGAGCAGACGCGAGTCCCCATAACAGATGGCCACTCCCTCCGGACCCAGATTCTGTAGCAGGTTCAATATAACTACAGACTCGTCCATGTCCTAATCCGGGTACCTGGGTTTGTGAGCTTATTTGGAAACAGGGTCCTTGCTTGTGTAATTAAGTTGAGGATCTTGAAATGAGATCATATGGGTTCAGGGTGAAACAGAGAGGAAACACCATGGGGCACCTAGGCAGACAGCACAATGCAGCCAGGAGCCAGGACATCAAGACCACTGGAAGTCACTGGCAGCAAGGGGCCTGGAGGAGATGCTCCCCAGAGCCGCCCCAGGGAACCAACCCTGCAGGAATCTTAATTTCAGACCTCCAGTCTCCTGAACTGGGAGGGGACAAATTTCTATTTTTTTAAGCCACCAAGGTTGAGGTGATTTATTAAACAGTCCTAGGGAATGAATAGATTCCAAACCCAATCTCAAGGGAAACAAAGGATTGTTGATTCGACAGCACTCTCCCACCCAAGACTTAGGAATCGCCGCCTCAGGTGTGCAGAGGACTCTGGCCAAGTGGCCAGACTTCCCACCAGGAACCCAAAAGGAGGCAAGCACAGCAAAGGGCCCTTCCTTCAGGGAGCACTCTAGGTCCTCCTGGAGAATTAGGCTAAAGAGCCAGGCGTGGTGGTGCGCACCTGTAATCCCAGAGGCTGGGGAGGCTGAGGCAGGAGGAGGGTGAGTTCAAAGCCAGCCTCAACAGAAGTGAGGCGCTAAGTGACTCAGTGAGACCCTGTTTCTAAACAAAATACTAAATAGGTCTGGGATGTGGCTCAGTGGTCGAGTGCCCCTGAGTTCAGTCCCCAGTACATACCCTTCCCCACCAAAAAAAAAAAAAAAAAAAAAAGAAAGAAAGAAAATGTTGGGAAGGATGGCAAAAATCTGGAGCAGGCACAGGCACAAACTTTTAATACAAAGAGACAGATCCACACGTCCACAGTTTAGTCTTTAAAATCAACCGCACAAAGATGAACTAGGGGAAAGAGACCAATGTGGAAAATACATAGGGGTACAGCCAACTCAAGCTCCTGATGAACCACCACGGCATGGCAGGAGCACCTGTGCACCCTTGGGATGCATTAATAGAGACACAGGTGAGGAGAACATGGGAGGGTGGAGCAAAGTGACAGGCACGAAGGGAGCCAAAAGTATAGGCAAGAGCCTGTGGAGCTGGGTGCCAGATGGTGAAGGACAAAGAGTGGATTCCCCTGGGGAAGCAGAGACTCAGCAGGAAGGAGACCCCCTCTGTCCTCCTGAAGGACTGACCAGTGGGTAGAAGATTCAGGAACAAAGACCCGTTTCATAAAAGGGAAAATTTCTCCAGGCAGGGCAGTGGCCCTTGACAGTAGCAGCAGCAGCTGAGGTTGGAGGGGTGAGAGCTCTGGGGCAGGGTGGGGCCCCAGGACCCCTGCACCGCACAGGAATGGGCCAAGCCACACAGGCCTGAGCACAGGCCCCTGCCACAGCTTCTAAAATAACCACAGTGCAGAAGGCTGGGGATGGGTTGGGGCCCTTGACAGTAGCAGCAGCAGCTGAGGTTGGAGGGGTGAGAGCTCTGGGGCAGGGTGGGGCCCAGTGGAGCTGACGTCAAGCCCTGAGTTTGGGGACTGCCCAGTCCCCTCCTGCCAAGCCACCACTTTTCCTTCCCCAAGCCACCAGAACAGATGGTGTGACAACTTGGCCAGGACTGTTTGGAATCGCTGTTGGAAACAGTCCGTTAAAGCAAAGCCAGGGGCTCAGGGGGCAGCTCAGTGGTAAGCACTTTCCTGGATGCAGGATGCCCTGGGTCCTGTGTCCAGCAACTCCAGGGCTGAGAGCCGCCCAGCTGTGGAGTTGAGTGCCTGCAGCCCTGGGCTTCCAGCCAAGTGGATGCTAGTGGCCCAACATGATGCTCTAGGCCCGGCACTGGGCACCACACGTTCTCACAGCCACCCCAAGATCTGCCAGCCCATCTCCCGCAGAGACGGACATCTGGTGAGGTTCAGGAGCCCCCGGAGCTCACATGGCCCAGGAGCAGCCCAGGCCACCTGACCCCAATCCTGACCCTGCAGGCCATGACCTCGGCCCTCGTTGTTCAGGGGAGAAGGCAATTCCATGGCTGAAGAGCTCAGGGCCTGAGATTCTTAGGTTTCACTTGATGCTTCTGTTGCTTCAGGTACACAATGACTTGGAGGCCAAAGTCTCCAAGTAGTTCTGTTTTCTCACAGAACTACTCAGAAAGTCCCAGGAGGCTGATAAACAATCACAATGGGTAACAGCGCAGCCACCAAGCATTCAGTGTGAATGTGAGGACCTCCATTGCCACGGTCAGGAAAGGCAAGTGTGTCTGTGGAATGTCACACCGCGCATCTGGAAAACTGGCAGCAGCCAATAGTGGGTGTTCTGGGGCCTCCCAGGGGTCCCCCACCGACCCTGCATCACTTGGGCAGGCCGGCGGGCACAAATGACTGTGTAGCTCAGGGACTCCAGCTCTTGCCCCCATGGATGACAGGTCCTGATGGGCCTTCCCTCTACGTGGAGGCTTTGAGGGACAGCTCAAGGTCACCGGAGCTGGTGAAACCTCTGCGGTCAGCCTCTGCCCTGCGGTGTCTCTGGGCACACCCTGCTGAGCTGGGACACACCACACACCCCCTCCCCGGGCCAGCAACTCATGACTCCCAGCACATGACGGAGCTGGGCAACCCTCGCCGTCCAGTCCCCCCAGCCAAGTGACAGTGGTCTTCCCAGGCCACCTCAGAAGGCCCGTAACAAAGTCACTAAGGTCCCGCTTCAACTCAGAAAAGCACAGACTCCCCGTGGCCTTGAGCCGGGACATGGCCTGCAGTTCCATCACGTGCTTCCTGAAGAACCACACTTGGAAGAGGACTCCGCAACTGCTGCTGCCACCCGCTGTTCCCAGAGCACCCATCTTGTGGCTTCTCAGTGACACTCATGGGATGGCCACATTTCCTCACCCATGAGCTCTGACACGCTCGTGTCCCCACCTCCCCTCCTCCCTCTCCACTGTCTGGCGCAACATGAAGGTCAAAATAAATGTGATCCCAGGATCGAAAGCCAGACACCTGGCCACACTCTTCCCCTTCAGGCCACTGATTGAGAACTTTGTGACTCTGAGTCAGGGCCGTCAATAATGACTATATATTCCTTTCTATAAGGAAGAAAGACCCTTTCACATGGCTGGAAAGGGAGCCTTCTGTCCCCCTGAATCACAAGCCGTGACTATCTCATCACAAGGCACAGTGAGGTAGGACTGGTCAGCCAACTCGCTGGGAGGAAATGTCTATGGCCACTGGGGGCCAAACACGCAGGTGACACTGCTGAGGCTCACTTTCTGCCAGCTAAGAACATCCGTGTTTGGGCCTAAAACACATGTAGACTGGTGCAGAGCTCCCGGGCCACTGGGGCCATGGCAGCGTCTTCTCTCCCCACAAGCCAAGGCTCCTACACACAGCTGGGCTCCTCCCGCACCTTGCCTTCCATCACATTCAGTGGAGATGGAACCTCTCCGGCCGTACCAAGCATCCCTGTAACTTGAGCAGCTTGTGGGTTGCAAAGCAGCCCTCACGCTTCACCTGTGATCCTGACGATGTCTCTACAGGTGAGAAAACTAAGGTGCACGGAGGACTAGTATCTCCCCTGGACCCCAAGTCTGGCTGGGACCTTCCAGCCAAGCTGTGGTCACTGCATTGCAGGCACCCCAGGTCGCCCAACTCTCCCTGCTGCCCAGAGTCCCCTGCCCAGCCCTGGCCTGTGGGAACACCTCTCCCAGCTCCGTGTCTTCTCAGGTAGAGGAACAGTGCGGCTCTATCCCTGTGTGGCGGGCCTCACACCTTCCAGCAGGGAACAGCCTTTTCCAAACAGTTCCTGTGGGAAGACACGGGGTGGCCCAGGGCTTTGCAAACACATCCCCAAAGGAGCAGTGTTGGAAACTGGGGGGCTTCCAGCGTGGCAGCTTCTCTCCCACCAATAACCAAGCAGGGCCCCTCGCCAGGTGCCACTCACCCAGAGCGGTCTTCAGAGAAGGGCCTTGTCACAAGGGCCCCGGTCGCCACCCATCACCCCTGCTCTGTGGACTGAGGCCACCCCCTGACCCATGGCAGCTGGACAGTTCAGCCCTATTAAAGTGACTTCAGGCCACTTCTAGGGCCCCTAGAGAGAAGTATTGGTGACACCCAAACAGGCAGTTCTGAGCAGCAAGACACCCGAGCTCACCAGGAACTCAATGGGCAGCAGCTAAGACAGTGCCACGCTCCTTCCAGACGGTGCCTGGCCGCAGCTGAGGCCCAGGGAGGGAGCACTGGAGGGAGAAAGGGAGGGAGGCTCAGAGTCCGTGGGCCTCCTGTCAGCACCTTCCTCTCCCAGGCTGCCCTCCTAACCTCCTCTGGAGGGACCAGGAGTTAACCGGCAGCCCTGGGAAGAGCCTGCGTGTGAGTACTCGGCAACTCTGCCACGGAGTGAGGGCTACAGGTGTCGGGGGGCCGGCTCCCTCTATCAGGACACATCTGCACACTCGCTCGGCATTTCCAGGCCCAGAGAGGCCGCGCTGCTGGAGGAGGGCTTTGGCACAGGCTGCACAGCCAGAGGGTCTCGCCTCAAATCAGAAGTGTGAGCAGCTCAGAGGCACCGCCCGGCTTCCTTCTGCCCATGCTGGTTCTTGTCCTGGGGCTGGCTGGTGTCTTGCTCCCTGCCATGCAGAGCCCAGCAGATGAGGCTCGTCCTGGTCAGGCACCACAAAGACTGGGTCTTTGTTGCCCACCGAACTTTGCAAAACTGGAAGGTCATCCTGCTGATGGCTCCCAGCCCAGTCCCCCAGGAACTGCCCTCAGCTGAAAAGACGTGGGGAGCGTCCCAGGCAGCCCAGTCCAGTGGCTGATGGAGAGGAGAAGTCTCAAACGGGGGCATCTCGGAAGTCCATCCTAGCTCCACAGTGCCACAAGGGTTGACTGTGGTCTCCATTGTGACTGCATCAGAGCCCCACCCAGCTTCTTGTGTCCCCAATGCAGCTAATAGGGACTACCCCAAAAGTACCCCCAGAAGCCCCCGGCACAGGAACAGTGGAATCAGAGTGTGCATCCTGGCCACCAATAGAGCCCAGGGTGAAATGCCTGGGTGATGGAATCCAGCCTCGCTGCACATTAACGGTGCGATTCTGGGGAGGTGACTTAACCCCACTGAGCCCAGGCACCTCACCTCTGGGCACATCGTGACCGCCCTCTCACCTGCTGGCACAGCCCAAATGAGGACATGTCCAAAAGGCAAAGCCAGGCCGCAGCCCAGCTAAATGGATGCTAGGTCATTAATTTCACAGAGGACTCTCCTGCCCCTGACTGTCGCAGACGTCATGAAGGTGGTTGGTATGGATGGGAGTGCCCAGGTATCTAAGGCCTCTGGCACATCAAGGGCGCTCAACAGAGACTCAGGGAGCATCCTGTTGGTTATTATTGTTACTACTACTGATGCATAACAGTAGCTAATAATTATATAATATTTCCCATTGGTCAGCACTGTTTAAACACATCACTATATATACTAAGTCATCTCATTCTCAATCCTAAAGGTAAAACTATGCCTCCCATTTTACTGAGGAGGAAGTGAAGCTCGGGAGGTCAAGTAACTTGCCCAGGCCACAAAGCCAGTGAGCAGGAGAGCCAGGGTTCCAGCGCAGCCAGCCGGGCAACACGCCCCTCTCATCTCCCGCCCCGCACACCTCCCACGCATGCAGGCTCTCTGCATCAGAAGCTGCTCCAGCACACGCCTACAGCTCTCTGCAGACCCCGTGAAATCAATGAAACTGGGATTCCTGTCTAAATACTAGCCCGTCATTACCGTGTCCCCAAGAACAATGGCCTATAAACGCCACCTTCCCTTCCTAGAGTCTTCTCATACGTCGATTAGTCATTTAACCAGTCCAGGGAGCTGTCTAAACATCAGTGTTTGTAAGCAGACCAAGAAAAACAGCTACCCGGTTCCCAGGCTTGAGGGACTGGGTGGAAATCAAGTTCTACTTCCTAATGGAACTGAGTTCTCCTTCCTGGTGGACCCATCACCACGGAACGCGAAGACCAGTCATTCCTGTGGTGGCCCTTGCTGGGCACTGTGCTAAGACTACATGCAGAAGCAAAATGTAGACACCATAACCCCTCTAGCAGGTGGGGGTCTCTAGAATGCAAAGGTCTCTGGAATGGAGAGGAATGCACGGAGTTCAGGGGTGGGGTGCGGGGGCAGCATCTCCCAGCCATTTCTTCACATTGTATGGGCTGAACCCCTCCCCTCAGTTAAGCAAAATCTACCACCAGCTCACAAATGAAGAAGCAGGAGGCTAGGAGAGTGCCTTTGAAAAGAGCTGTCTTTACCATTTAAGAGAAGAATTAAATGAAGAAAATCTGCTTGTAATTGGTGGCTTCTTTTTAATTAAGTGAGCCAATTTAGCATAGGAATGCATTTTTTTAGTTCTAAATTGCAGCAATCTCTTATGGAGAGAAGCTTGGAACAAGAATTCTTGGCCGGCCTCTGCCACATGAACCATCCTACCCACTTCCTCCCATCATTCCTCTATTTTCCTGGGGCGGGGGTGGGGGTGGGGGAGGCCTTACCCTTTATATTCTTCTCCAGAAACTTAAATGTGATTCAGCCTGGCTCCCAAGTCCAACATTTTCAAACTCCCTTATCTTTGATCAATGATAGAAATAAAGGCTAAATGGAATTTTAAAACTAGACATAATCCCCTCCCCCACCAAACTGATTTGCAGAAGGACAAGGTCACGGAATGACTGAAGTGGGTCAACGGCCCAGGAGCCAGTTAGACTAATGGGAACTCAGCTCTGAGCGTTTGTTTCTTCAAGAGTGACCTAAGCACTCGTATTTATCATCCTTTCTGGCCGGGATGAGGACAGGGCCAGCCACTTCAGATAGCCCTTGGGTCACAGGCTCAAAGGAGAGATTCCTATTATTGCACATTTTATAAATGTTTAAGAATCCAAGAGACAGCTGCTGCTCACAGGGAAAACATGCACATGAACGTCCAGTCCTGCTGTGGCTGGAAGTCACTCTTCCCTGGGCTGCAAAGCCCTGCACCAGTGTCCTGAGCATTGGGTGGGGAATGCCGAGAGCCAGGTGAAAGGTGACTGACCCTGAGGCATGGAAGTGTGACAGGACAGTGACTTGCATCTGGCCAATGAGATACAGGATGGGCTGTCACACCCGTGATCAGGTTGCAAATGACCACCACTTCTGACTGGCCACCTTGTTCCTTGCTTCTCTCATGAAGCCAATGGCCACATTTGAAAGCCTGGTGGCAAGGGCCTGGGAGCAGACTCCAGTTAACAGCCAGCAAATAGCAGGGGTTCCTCACATGGGGGCCAGCAAGGACTGCTGGGCATCACCGCTGCCCCACCGCCTGCCCTCCTGGCCTTGGCCCCGTCACAGTGGCCATGCCAGAGTCCATGTCACTCCTCTGCTCCCAGGGGGCAGGCACAGGACCACCATATAATACTCAGCACCCAGCACAGCGCCCAGCATGAGGCAGGGTTCGATAAGTGCTTAAACTGACCGAGTATTTCTGTCAAGTTGGGGACTAAGGAGTGAGAAGCCTCTGCCTCCCGTTCCTAGAACAAGGTGTTTGTTGTTGTTGTTGGTGGTGGTGGTGGGTTTTTTTACGGCTTCTGGAAGGACAGCGTGGGCCCGAGCCTCCTCCAGAGGCCGATTTGGAGCTGGGGCTGGGAGCGAGTCGGTCAGGTCCTGCTCCTGCTGAGCCTGGACAGCATGGCTGCCCTCCCTGCCCAAGACTCACCGTGTGCCCACTTCCCCCCTGGCTTCCCCGTGGCCCACCTTCTTTCCTGTTCCCATAACAAGCCCTTGCCCAGCCTTGAAGCCCAGCCTGACCTTGGCTCCACCAGCTCCATGGCCCTCGCCACTCAGGGTTGCTCCCTCTATCCCCTCTAGCTCCTGTTGAGTCTGCAGGACCACGACAAGCCCTGGCCATACCTATCTGCAGGGCCAGCCCAGCCCAGGAGCGCCAATCTCCCCAGGCCAGAGAAGGGATGGCATATACTCAGGCCAGGCCAGACCAACTATCCAGAGAGCTACCCACGCCTGCTGCTCTCACTCTGGGGCCACGAGGCTGGGCAGTCTGACGGTCCTCAGAAGGAACCAGGAGAAGTGGCAGGAAGACACATGGTAAGCAGAGGCACAGGCCTGAGAACGTCCCACCCTGTGAACTTGAGCAGGGGGCTGGGCTGCATGGGGGCCAGAGAAGGAGCAGCTGTGAAAACACCTCAGGACCTGTCCTCTGAAGGCCCGTGGTCAGGCAGCCCGACTGCAGGACAGCACCACCACTCATCAACCGTTCTGGGCCAGGGAGGCCAGCCTGCCCCCTGAGGAGAGGAGCCCAATTCCTGCCTCGGCAGTGTGGGAACTAGCAGGTGGGACATGGCCATCCCAGATCTGGGCAGATATGCTCCCAAGGCTGGGAGGTGTGAAGAGAGTGAACTGCCCCATGGCACGGCCCAGCAGGCTCCCTCCTGCCCAGTGCCAAGGGACGGACAGCCCAGCTCTCCCCTGACAGCCCACTCAGAAGTGTTCTGAGACTCCGCAGGAGGGATGTGGAGGTCTAGAGGATGTGGACGTCCACTCAGCAGGGTGGACTTTTGAGCAAGCCCTCCAGTGGCATCCATGTGGCCTGCACAGGAAGGAAGTAAGGGCAAGAACACACCAGGATTTAAATGGTAGTTATCTTGGTGGGGGACTATAGGTGATTTAATGACAGTTTTTTTTCTTTAAAGTGCTTCAAGGTATTTTCTAGTATTTTCCACAAAAAACATGACTCCTGTTAGAATCAGGGCCAGGATGTGAGAACTCAGGTGTGCGTTTCCAAGGGCCACTGAGCCAAATCACCACACACAGGGGCACCTAACAACAGGAATCTCCTCCATCACTCAGGGAGCTGGAGTCCGGGGCCAGGTGTTGGCACAGCTGGCTCCTCCTGAAGGTTCCCAGGGAAAATCAGCTGCACCTGTCTCCCTGCCTCTGCCTTGCCAATCATCCTTGGCATTCCCTGCCTTGAGGCTACAAAACTCCCACCTCTTACCTGGCATGCACCCTGTGCCTTAGGGAGGGACAGCATCCCACCAACACAGTTCAGTATGACCTCATCTTAAGTACATCTACAAAGACCTTATTTCCAAATAAGGCCACAGCTGTAAACACTGGGGCTCAGGACTTCAGAATGCCTTTTGGGGAGTCCGACTCAACCCATAACAAAATGTAGTTGGCCCAAAGGAAAACAAGACATGAAGGGCTATGACCCCATCTCCAAACATCTGGCAGGTTCTCCCAATTTGGAAATAGTAGGTCTGGACGATGTGGCTGTAAGGAGAAGAAAAGGGATCAAAGTGTAGCTGGCCCCAAGATGGACTCACTCTCAAAGCCAGAAACGCTGAACAGCCTGATGTAGACTGGCATCCCAGGAGGGCAGGCCGGAGGCCCACCTTGTGCCTGATGTGGTGGCATTTAAAGGGAACGCTGGACTAAACACTAAGGTTCAGGCCTCCCAGCAGCAGCCAGACCATCCCTGGACAGTCTGTCCACTATGGAGTGGGCTCTGCCTCATCCCAGTGGCCGACCCCTGACTGCAAAGGCAAAGCTGGTCTGCTCATCATTTTTCTTCCTTTTGGTGTCAAGGACAGCTGGAGAGCTCACAGTCAGGGCTATCAAGGAAAAGGGCATCAACGGAGTCAGAAGAAGTAAGACCACACAGAGGACACCAATATCCCTGATCCCATGCTGTGCCCAAGCCCTGACAGCAGAAAGCACCCCATGTCCCAGGTCAAAGTGTCAGGGGCCAAGGCCCACAGACCAGGGTCAGAACTGCTAAGAAAACAATCTATGGTTTGTTTAAAGGCAGGAGACTCGCCCTGGGAATAACATTTACATAGGAAATAGCAGTGGCATTGCAAGTCAAGCATGTTTATTTTTTTTAAGAAGCACAGTCTTGTCTGTGCTGGGGAAATGCTGCTTTCCCAAGTGCCTTTTCACTTCACCCCAAATGCTCACCTCTCCACGGGGTCCCTGAGCATGACAATCAGCTTGGCCTGTGGCTGAAAGGCGTGAATGAAGTCCTGGGTCAGGAATGGCGGCTCCCTGTCGGTGCTGTTGTTGTAGAAGAAGGTCCAGGCATTGTTATCCCACAGGGTGGAGGCGCTGGCCTTCCCTGGAAACAGAAAGCCCCGCAACTGAGCAGCTGCCAGCTGGGGTGCCGGCTCCCACTGCAAGTGAGCCAGAGGCCCAGCCAGGCTCGCCTGCCTCCCTCTTCAATAGCCATGACAGATGAGTTGGTCAGCCATGGCCAGCAGATGGTCTCCAGGGAGAGGAGGGCCAGCGCTCCCCCCACCACATGGCGCCCGCCCTCACCCCAAGGACCTCTGTCTGGAGACTCAGGCCATTCACAGAACACTGAGCGTCCTCTGCCCCCAGCCCGTCTCCCAGGGTGAACAGAAATACAACCATCACTAGCACCCAGACCCTGCCTTTCACAGTGTTTAGCCGCTGGCAGCGCACAGCTCTGTGGCATTTGGAAAGCCTCTAAGACACATCAGGGAGCAAGGAATAGTCTGGGGACGCCAACCCTCTACAGGGAGTTGGGCACAGTTCCTCTGTCTTCCTGACTCCCCGATGGCTGGTCGTGGGTACACTCTAGGACCCAGCAAGGGAAGACCACCAGAACCTCAGGGGCCTCAGCCTCACATCTGTCTCTGAAAGGCCATCTGTCCCTGCCCACCCCCTCCCCTGTCTGCACACAGCTGGCACTCACTCAGTGCTGGGTGGTGAACAGGCCCCAGCCCGGTTATCACTGTCCACGTGACAAAAGGATGAAAGAGCTTGAAAGAGCTGAATGCACCCTGGAGGACAGAGGTAAGGCCAAGGCAGGCATTTGGACAAGGCTCCTGCCGACACCGAGCCAATCCCGTTTTCTGGTTTGCTTTTTCGTGTCTGTTAGGACTGTCTTCAGAGATTGAGAAAGAAAGGCAATCAATGCATTCTACGCTCGCTTTCCTGAATGGTGCAGAGGCTTCTCTGACAACCTCCAAGTCACCTCCTCAGGGAAATCCGAGTCAAGGCACATGGTCTCCTTTCTGTTCTGGACTTTCCCCTTCCTCTCTGGTTTTTAAGTCATAACACCCTCGGATACAGAAAAGACCAGTCCATCGGGAGGTCTCTGAGCATCTACTCACAATGAAAAAGAGAACGTAAAAGACAAGTGCAGCATCTGAATCTAGACTGGCACCAATTATGTCAGCTCTCCAAGGGAACTGGTCTAGAGCCACAGAGGCATGTGTCCCTTGTGTCCCTCTGTCTGTATGCCATCTGTCCATCATCCATTCCTCACCCACCTGGGAACCATCATTTGATGTCTAATATGCACCCTGCTTCATGTCAGGTGCTGGGACAGATGAGGGGAAATGAGACAGGCATGGACCTCCCCACTTGGTCATAGTATAGGGAAGACAATTCAAGAAGCCATCAGTATCACTTGAGGGTGCTAAGAAGAGTTAGGGCCAATGCCCCACAAACAGTCAGGGGCCTTCCAACATGCCACAGCCCCCATAGCCACCTGGGTCCTGAGCCCTGTGTGCCTCTCACTGCAGAGGAAAGACCCCCTCTGGCCCGTGGCCATGGTGATGAGACCGTCCATCTCTGCTGAGGACTGAACAGGGGAGAAGGGCTGAGGCAGAACTGAATCCTGCATTAGAGTTGGGCAAAGCCTAGAACTGGCCTGGCCCCACAATCCCATCTTACAGATGTGTCTACTGAGCCCAGGACAGAGGCCTGACTCTTCATGTGGCACAGAGGGGTGTCACGGGTGGTGACAGGCAGGACCAGAAGTCCACTCTTCCTCTGCCTCTGCACCTGCTTATCATGCCACAGGCTGCCACAAAACGCACCCAACTCTGCTTGAAGTAACTATCAGTGTGGTATTTTTATTTCTTCTTCTTTCTTTATCCATCCCCTCAACACAGACAACAGACTGCCACACTGGACCAATATAATTAAAGCCAATTACAAAGAATCTTGATAATCCATGGTTATCCTGTGCTGCTTATCACAGGAAATTTCCATTAATCATTGACAAACATGTAGCATAGAGATCCCCACTGTGACCTTCTTGGACTCACTGAGGTAACAAGATGATCAGATAATAAAGCAAGATTGGTAGATATGATCTGGTTTAATGCACATTAATGATGAAAAAAGATGAAATCTGACCAGGGAGTAAAAGATTGACACTATCAGAGAAATGAAAATTTAACTCCTAGCAACTCAAGGTTTTCCAATATACAGATTAAGGGGAGGAAATAATTTTGGTTCTGTTTCTTAAAGCAATATACATGAGCAATTCTTCAATAAGATTGAGACAGAGCATACTATATTTGAGCAGAGTGGGGAGGAGAGACTACTATAAAAACAAAACAACTCTTTCAGAATTTCTTTTTGGTTTTATAATACAAAGAGAATGTACAGTTCAATCAAGTTTTGCTAATCAGAAAATAAGGATGATATAACAAGGAGGCATTTTTGAAAAAAAATGCATTAGAGATCATCAAGGTCCCAATTTGAGAAACCAGATTCTTTAAATATAAGTATGACAAATCTAAACATTATAAAACATCATATTCACTGAAATTACTTGATTAATCTTTTCTCCAATTCTATATTTACACAAAGAAAACAAGCTGAGAATAGTTCTATTTACAACATGTTATGAAGATGTATACATTTCACTTAAAGGGTTATAAAATAATTCTAAAACTACATAATTAAGCAGGAAAGAATTTTAAAGTATAGTACATTCTATGCTTGTCAAAAACACAGTATTAAATTCCCACTGCAAAGGGCAAACATCTTGCTTTTTAGAAATTATCTATTAGCTAAAAAGTAATAAAGCAAAACTTAACTAGTTCAACAACAGGGTTGTTCAGAAATTTACTGTTAGCTAGTCTTGGAGTTTAAAGTCTAATGCATAACTTACTTTCTACTAAAGCATTTCATGAGTCTCACACTCATTATACCCACAGATTTGCCAGAGTCAACAGTAAAATATTAATCACTTCACATGCTGCTTGCCTTAAGTTAACAAGATGCATCACATCACCAACTATATACCAGAAGTCCTATGATTTTATTCGGGCTTATCAGCTGGATCCAGTACAACAAACATTAAAGAATATCATAAAGTTTTAACCTCTGTTTTATTTTTAAATTTTCCAATAGAGAAAGGAAAACTAACCGCTGGTTACACTGCAGACCTCAAATCACACTTGGTTTTCTCGGGTGTCCCTGACACATAAAGGCCCCAAATAGTTTTTTATTGTAATCTGTACAGCCCACTATACCTGGGCAAGGTTGATTATCTGTCCCTGGTGGGATCTGTATCACCACCCCATTTGATTCTCCCATCCACTTGGTAGTTTTTTCCTGCTAAGTCAATTATGATAATGGTAGAATCACTCTAAGTAAAAACAAATAGTTCTGAGAGCCAAGATATTGTTCTGGTGAAAATTTCAGCATACTGTCAGGATATTAGTGATGGAAGGTGTGCACAATGAACTTCCTGGGACTCTGTTTTCTTCATTACTGTAGAGGAAATGCACTGTCACCTTCAATACCTGGGAAGTCTAGGAACACCATGGCTATCAGTCTGATCTGCCACATGAAAAAGGCAAAACAGTTCAGAATTGTAGGAAAGAACACCACCACCACTAATACCCAAGTATACTTGTTCCCAAACTCCCTAGCCAACCCCAGACTACTTTCAGCACTGTTTGCCATAGCTGCACATTTATGTTTTCTTCACATTAATTGTTTGCTTCAGTCAAGTCACTGAAAGAAAAAATGTTAAGTTCTTGTGGAACAAAGTAGAAGCAGATACATGGAAACTGA
This sequence comes from Callospermophilus lateralis, assembly GCF_048772815.1. Taxonomy (NCBI): domain Eukaryota; kingdom Metazoa; phylum Chordata; class Mammalia; order Rodentia; family Sciuridae; genus Callospermophilus; species Callospermophilus lateralis. Next base: position 1,671,980 of record NW_027516260.1, read on the forward strand.
AGTATGTGAGAAACTTCAAGACAGCATAATGGAAAACCAGCTGCAACTGCCATATACAGAAACTCTTCCTACTCCAGACATGGAGCCTGAGGCCTGTGTCTCTTCCTTTAAATGAGAGGCTCAAAAGCTAAGAGAGGCAGTGGAGCTGTATTAACAGACTGTCTACTTAATCGAAAGAAATAAGAGATTAAAAGAGACTAAAAAGGAATTTTACCATGAGATGCAATTACTTACCTTTGTATCATTATTCCAAATAAACTGCCTCCAGAAATCTTAAATAATAATTAAAAAAAATCTTTAGCAGTGGCTTTATCTTCAAAAAAAAAAAAAACTAATCCAAGTTGGGAATCTGGGCAAGCCTTCTTAGGAAACATAAAGTATGAACTGAAAATTCAAGGACACAAAGTCATTATGGCTTTCATTACTAACATAAGACCAAAACAGTGCCTTGAAAATGGCAGAATGCAGTTAAGTATTGACAAATGAACTGGAGTTAGAGGAAACAACGTGAGAAAAAGTGTACACATATGAAACAGTTCAAACAAAGAGGGTAACTAAGCAGGTAAATAATGTTAGAAATAAAGATTTGTGGCAAGAAGTAGAAAGAAATGTTGATGGGATATATGAATGCTTGTTTTTGTTTGAGGTTCTGAAACAGAAACAAAGCTGAGTCAAAAAAAAAGTTTAATGTAGTAATGTAAATATCTGACTTATTTTCCAAGAGATATAAACAAAGTACTATGACAAAGCAGAAGAAAGTAGTTCCTATTTAGGATTACCAGGGGAGCAACATGATGAATATATACTATGTAAATGATAGATCAATGATGCTGTGTTTGGCTGAAGTGGAAGGAAGAAAAGAAAATATGTTTTTCATTTGTGCACAAAAAATAAAAATATAAAACAAGAAACTTAAAAAGTTCCTCATTAACAGCAAATTCATGATGAATCCATTATAGTACATAATAAAACACATAAATGAGTTATTCTGATAAAGCAGTCAATAGATATACAAGATGTTTCCCAAGAAGAGAAAATATGCTAGCTTTGAAAATCTGAAGAATTTCTTTTTAAGTGTACCTTAGAGAAAAAATGAAATATTTTCAGATAAAAATCATGTGCATACAAAAATATGCAAATTCAAGTTTTGGCTAGTGAAAGAAATATTAAAAAATATTTCTCAGAAGTATTAAAAAATGTTTCTCGAAAGCCAACAACTCTGAGGTCATACAGGATGCTTTTGCAATGATTAGGCAAGAGAAGACAAATTGGAAATGAAATGCAAAATACAACAGATACAAAAATCTGAGAATACTGGCACCTTGGCTGTCTACCTAGTAAGGCTGTTGAGGTGGAACGATTAGTGACTTGATCCACATAGGTTGGTTTCAAGAATTAACACACATATGTACAACAACAGAACTGAAAATCTGTAATAAATATCTTCACAGACACGAAATTTAGAGGGTTTTTGTAGCTGTACTACAAATTAAGGTAAACATCTGAAGCTTGATCAAATAGGCCAGATTATCAGAATATAATTTTAAAAAAATAGTAAAGAAACAAAGAAAGATGTTTTGAATAAAAAGCACACACCACAGATCCCAAGTACCCATTAAAGAGAAGAGAGGCCCCTCATCTGTACAGTTTCTAGTTCAATCACATCCAAAGTCTCAAGAGACAGACAGTTATTCTTTAACAGGGGTTAACAGGAATAGGAGTTAATTTGCTCAGACAAAATTCTTTCCTAATGAATCACTGCCCTTCAATTTGCTCTTTTATTTAACATTTACAAAGGTTGTTATTGACGTTTGCTGTATGTCACTGCCAGGGGACCAAGCTGTGTCTGTGCTTAGAAAGAACACAGTGGGGACAAGGCGGAGTTATAATCAACATTGAAGCTTGCCTTCCTCATATGCTAAATATATCCTGGCCAAGCAACCTCATCCTAAACACTGCAGAGCCAAGTAAATTGATCATTGTACTGAATACAAGATAAGCCTTCTGCACTGCAAGAATTGATAGCACAAAGATAAGAGACAATAATGAGTCAATAAAATTAACAATAAAATTTTATTTAAACACACATTAAAACAACACAAATTCCCACAGTTAAGAGAAAATCCAAAGTGATTAGAATAGCAAAATAGCCTAGCATGTGTGAGACACTGGGTTCAATACTAAGCACCACATAAATAAATAAAATAAAGTTATTTAAAAGAAAGGATAATTCCTAATTGAAAAATAAAATAAAGGCAAAGCAATACTATCGGAATCATTTATTAGACGAGCTTCTCAGTATGCTACTGACCACAAAAAAATATATCCTGTTCTGATCTCATGATAAAAATTAAAAGCACTTTGCAGGCACTGTGCTGCACTCCTGTAATCCCAGCTACTCAGGAGGCTGAGGTAGAAGAATCTCAAGTTTGAGGCCAACCTCCACAACTTAGCAAGACCCTATCTCAAAAATAAAAGTATTTGTAGAACTGGGATATGATACAGTGGCAGAATTCTTGCCTAGCAACAGTGAGCCCCAGTGTTCAATCTCTAGTATGAAGGAAGAAAGAAGGGAAGGAACAGAAGAGGGAAAAACACTAAAGAGATTAATAATCAATGAAATCATTATAATAAAATTGATAGAGAAATTTAATTTATAACTTGGGTTCACTTGCGAGTATGTAACACTTCATAAATGCTTTGATATTATGAAATGTGTTCTATAAAAAGCATTTCACACTTCTGTCTAGGCTCATTTTATGGTGCAAGAAATTTAGAAACATTAATCCCTGCTATACTATGACAGTAGACCCCAAGTGATCAATCAAAGCTGCTTCCATATTTAAACTAGCACAAAATCAAGTATTTTGTTCTATCACAAAATGAAAAAAAAAGACCTATATCAATAATCTAGCTCTGTTTATTTTATTTGGTATTTTGTAGAAGTAAAACATATGATCTTTTCCCTTCTGTCTGAGATGAGGTCTCACTAAATTGCCCAGGATGGCCTTGAATTTCTGGGTTCAAGTATTCTCCCACCTCAGGATTTCCTGGGCTGGGATTACAGGCATATGGCTATTATTCCTGGGTTAATTTGGAAGAAGTGAGTTTACTGTATAATGAGCCCATGAAGGGCTTAACCACTGACCCACATCCCCAACACTTTTCATTTTTTATTTTGAAACAGGGTCTTGCTAAGTTGCACAGGCCCTCACTAAACTGCTGAGGCTGGTCTTAAATTTGTGAACCTTCTACCTCAGGTTCCTGAGTCACTGGGATTACAGGCATTTTACACTGTCCACCTGGGGTTATGTTTTTAAATAGCTCATTTTAAAAAATCATTTCACCCAGCCCATAAGAAAAGTGTAACCAGCATTTAAATTTTTTTTGTATGAAAACAATTGTCTAAATTCTATTTTAGAATATTCTAATACTTTTCAATATTGGAAAGGGAAGGGAAAAAAGACTTTTTCAATAAAGATATACTTTCCCAGAAAAGCTTTCCCTGATCCTAACCTGACCAAATCAGGTGAGCTCATTCTATGCTCCCTAGGCAGTAAGCATTTTCATCACACTCCTGTTCACACTTCTTAAAAATTGCATATTTAATTATCTGCTTAAATTATGCCACAATTATCTGTTATAATTGCATAGTACAGCATAGTAGAAATGTGAATTTTTTTGGAGCCAGACTGGCAGATCTGAACTCCACCTTTGCTACATACTAGCTGTTTGACTTGGAGCAAATTAATCTTTCTTGCCTCTGTTTCCTCGTTTGTATAATAGGGATAATAATAATAATACTACCCTAGCCTTACAGGAGGGTGCAAAAGGATTAAATGAGTTAATATATGTTACACTTAAGTTCCCAGAACATAGAAAACACATAATAAATGCTAGCCATTATCAGTCCAGCTACAGATTATGATATCTTGCAATTCTAATTGGGCAGGGACCATGTCTGGTTTTTCTTTTTTCCCAACTGAATTATCAGAACAATGTCTGGCACATACATGGCAAATGCTCAATAAATGACAGAGGGAGGGAGTTTTCAACTGTTAAATCTTTAAAATGCTGCAGAGCTTAAGACTCTATAAATGTTCAATCTGTTTCCTAATAGAACAGTAGTAACTATCAGAAAGAAGGCTTATCAGGTACTAACATATCTAACTGGTTTGAACAAATAAACAGGGACTTTTGGTTATTCCAAGAGCCAAAGGATTTTACATTAAGTTATGAAACTGAATCACCTTTAAGGGCAAAAATCAATAAAATTTGCCAAAAGCCACAGCAAGCTCCAGAGGATGCCTGAATCTCAAAGTGAGAAAAAAAATGAAAATAAAACAAATAAAAATAAATGAAGTTTAAAAGAAAAGTATCCTTATTATAGTCATGTACTTATCTCTAAGATAAATCACCAAAATAAACATCTAAACATATAAGGCTATGCTTTTTTTTAAACAAAAGCTTAAAGATTGTATGGTTTAGATAAATTTCCCTCAAAGGTCCTGTATTAAAGGGTTGGTCCCAGCTTGTGACACTATTAGGAGTTGGTGGAATCTTTAGGAGGTGGGGCTTATTAGGAGGAAATGAGATCACTGGGGTGTGCCCTTGAAAGGGACACTGGGACCGTGAATGCTCCTTTTCCTCTCTCTCTGCTTCCTGGCTGCTATGAAGTAAGCAGCTTCCTCCCCGACACCTGTACTGCCTTTACACAGGCCCAAAAGTAACAGGGCTGGCAGACCACAGATTGAAAACTCCAAAACTGGGAGCCCAAATAAACCTTACAGTTGATCAGATATTTTATTATAGACAGACAGACTGTAACAGTTAACATTCCTCTGGAAAAGAGAAGTGCACTGACTTGATAACAGTTTTCTGAGATTTATGCCAAATCACTCTCAGCTCTACCACAAGTGAGCTGAGTGCCATTTTCCTGGCACTTACTGACTTTTTGCATGTTATTCTCCTTTAAGTTTGTTATTCTCCTTTAAGTTCTTCAAGTATCAGTAAATGAAGCCATTTCCTTCTTTAACCAGGAAAGAACAAGTCCTCAGAGTTAGCAACATACTGCTAAAAAAACGACCACCAGGGGCTAGTCATTCACCAGTTTGAAAAACACACATCAGATATGAATAAAAACAAACCAATTCTTAGGAGTGTTTTTGTGGGTATTCATTTGTCCAGAAATATGCCATAGTCCAGTCATAACATAGTTACTTATCAAATAAAATTAGGTGAATTCTTAAAAAATTGAAGGCAGAAAAATGAAAAACGTTAACAGCATAAAAACAGTTCTACCCTATGGCTGTATATCAGAAATTGTGTTCCCTGAAGTGAACATAAATTGTGGAAGTGAATGTGCTGTTTCCTCAATCGGTAAGGCTTTCTGAATGCTTCTCAGTAGATGCATCACAAACTACATCATGATTCTAGTGTTTAAAGGTAGGATTCTTTATAAAACGTGGTATTTAAAACACAAGCCAGCAATGTAATCTAGTATACAGTCAAAGAAGTAGCTGCCTGATCCTTTATCAGAAGAAAACTACACTCATATGTAAACATATATATGTATTTATTTAGTAAAATGAAATTGTCAAACAAGTTCAAGTGGCATCACTTTATTGGAATAAGTTCAGCTAATTCAAGTAAAATAATTAAAAGTAAAAATAATATAATAATTATTTCCTAAAACATTAAACTATACTCTGAATCAGACATTTAATCCAAACTGATATGGTTTTTCTATATTTACACCAATAAAATTTCTCAAATATTTATGGAAAATAAGGTTAACTACATTTGCATATAATACAAAAGTCTCAAGATACTTACAAAAAGAAAAGGCCAGCATTCCTTTAACAATCAATAATAGCCCACATTTATTGATTTCCGTATATTGAACCATATTCACAATATCCTCAAAAAAATAAAATACTTGGGAATCAACCTAACAAAAGAGGTGAAAGATTTATATAATGAAAACTACAAAACCCTAAAGAGAGAAATAGAAGAAGACCTTAGAAGATGGAAAAATATACCCTGTTCATGGATAGGCAGAACTAACATCATCAAAATGGCGATATTACCAAAAGTTCTCTATAGGTTCAATGCAATGCCAATCAAAATCCCAATGACATTTCTTGTAGAAATAGATAAAGCAATCATGAAATTCATAAGGAAAAATAAAAGACCCAGAATAGCAAAAGCAACTCTAAGCAGAAAGTGTGAATCAGGCGGTATAGCAATACCAAATTTCAAATTATACTACAGAGCAATAGTAACAAAAACAGCATGGTACTGGTACCAAAACAGGCGGGTGGACCAATGGTACAGAATAGAGGACACAGAGACTAATCCACAAAGTTACAACTCTCTTATATTTGATAAAGGGGCTAAAAGCATGCAATGGAGGAAGGATAGCATCTTCAACAAATGGTGCTGGGAAACCTGGAAATCCATATGCAACAAAATGAAACTGAATCCCTTTCTCTCGCCATGCACAAAAGTTAACTCAAAATGGATCAAGGAGCTTGATATCAAATCAGAGACTCTGCATCTGATAGAAGAAAAAGTTGGCTCTAACCTACAGACTGTGGGGTCGGGCTCCAAATTCCTTAATAGGATACCCATAGCACAAGAGTTAATAACAAGAATCAACAAATGGGACTTACTTAAACTAAAAAGTTTTTTTTTTTCTCAGTAAGAAAAACAATAAGAGAGGTAAATAGGGAGCCTACATCATGGGAACAAATTTTTACTCCTCACACTTCAGATAGAGCCCTAATATCCAGAGTATACAAAGAACTCAAAAAATTAAACAATAAGATAACAAATAACCCAATCAACAAATGGGCCAAAGACCTGAACAGACACTTCTCAGAGGAGGACATACAATTAATCAACAAGTACATGAAAAAATGCTCACCATCTCTAGCAGTCAGAGAAATGCAAATCAAAACCACCCTAAGATACCATCTCACTCCAGTAAGATTGGCAGCCATTAGGAAGTCAAACAACAACAAGTGCTGGCGAGGATGTAGGGAAAAGGGTACACTTGTACATTGCTGGTGGGACTGCAAATTGGTGCGGCCAATTTGGAAAGCAGTATGGAGATTCCTTGGAAAGCTGGGAATGGAATCACCATTTGACCCAGCTATTCCCCTTCTTGGACTATTCCTTAAAGACCTTAAAAGAGCATGCTATAGGGACACGGTTACAACAATGTTCATAGCAGCACAATTCACAATAGCTAGACTGTGGAACCAACCTAGATGCCCTTCAATAGATGAATGGATAAAATAATGTGGCATTTATACACAATGGAGTATTACTCTGCACTAAAAAATGACAAAAATCATGGAATTTGCAGGGAAATGGATGGCACTAGAGCAGATTATGCTAAGTGAAGCTAGCCAATCCCTAAAAAATAAATGCCAAATGTCTTCTAAGATATAAGGAGAGCAACTAAGAACAGTATACAGAGGAAGAGCATGAGAAGATCACCACTAAACAGGGATGAGAGGGGGGAGGGAAAGAGAGAGAGAAGGGAAATTGCATGGTAAAGGAAGGAGACCCTCATCGTTATACAAAATTACATAAAAGAGGAAGTGAGGGGAAAGGGGGGGGAATGAGAGAGAGAAATGAATTACAGTAGATGGGGTAGGGAGAGAAGACAGGAAGGGAGGGGATGGGAGGGGAGGGAAGGGGAGGGGAGGGGGGATAGTAGAGGTTAGGAAATGCAGCAGAATACAACATACACTAGTATGGCAGTAGGTAAAAAAGTGGATGTGTAACCGATGTGAATCTGCATTATGTATATAGGGTAAAAATGGGAGTTCATAATCCGCCTGAATCAAATGTATGAAATATGATATGTCAAGAACTTTGTAATGTTTTGAACTAAAAAAAAACAATAATAGCCCACAGTAGCAGATTCTTTTTTATAATGCATCTCCTAAGAAAGACTGGGAGATATGCCACTTTAATACTAAGGTTAACAGTGGCCCAAACTAAGCTATATATGTAATCAAACATGATGATGTAATCAAACATGATGATTCAATATCAACAAGAACTAAAATGGATTTTCTCTTTTGTCTGCTTGCTTGCTTGATTTGAATTCTTATGTTTTCAATGTTTACTACCAATACCTACGTAGATGCCTCCAGGAGTACTTGTGGACAACTGTCAATCTTATTTTTTATTCTCTTGACTTTTTCCTACCCTTTTCTTTTTCCCCATTCCCAATACCTTTTAATTACTTCTTTACATCATTTTAATATAGTTACTTATGAAAAGTAAAAAGGTAAAACATACATATGTAAGTGTGACGGTGCATATGTATACATGTATTACTGCCTGTAAACTATCAGGTGCTGTGTTAGATACTAGAATACAATAAATACAATGGGCTTTGCCTTCAAGGAGTTCACAGTTTCGGAAAAATAAAGCAAGCACATCTAAAAATATTTTGATAAACTGAATGACTTAATCACAATATTTAAGCTATGCCACATTTCAGCTTCCTAGGTTTGATTAGTATTATTAGACTACTTATTAGTCTAAGGGGCAGGATGGCATGATCAGTGAATTTTTAAATGAAACCCAATCACCCTGCCAAATTCTAAGTTAAAATTCTTGTGTTGAGTATTAATAGCTTAAAATATGTCAATTTAACAGCACAGCTTCAAATGGCACATCAAAGTAGAAATTAACAAAGGGGTAGGAAAGATAGTGGATTGGAATGGACGTCATTACTTTATGTACATGTATGATTACATGAATGGTGTGAGGTCTACTTCATAAACAACCAGAGAAGTGAAAAATTCTGCTCCATTTGTGTACAATGAATTGAAGAGCTTTCTACTGTCATGTATAATTGATTAGAACACACAAACAAACAAATAAACAGTAGGAACTAATGGGAGGGGCAGAAGAAATAACACTAAGATTTGCAAAAGAATACTCTGAAGCAAAATGAAACATACTGATCATCAGAAAACACAAGGGTCATTAAGCAAATCTCTGGTGACCACAGTCATCCCAGCTAACTTTTATTGATTATCTACTTTGATACAGCACTGTGTTTCATGTATTAGATTGATTAATTTAACCTATGTTAACCTACATATCTAATACCATATTTCTCCCATCTCACAGATGGAAAAGCTGTGTCTTAGAGAATTTCTCCAAATCAAGGAACAATAGAGAACTGATTTAATTTCAAGTAGTATGTCAGCAGATTAATGTTAGTCACTAATTTTTTACTCTTCAGCACCAAGAAATCTAGCAGTAAGGTAGGTAGGCTAATACAGAATCATTTCCAACAGACAGATATTCTCAGGGTCTCAGAACACCTCTGTTCTCAGTTCTGAGATACTTTTAAAAGTATACTTTTATACTTTTCTTTATACTTTTAAAAGACATGAAAACCTTACCAGGTTCAAAATTACACCTTAAAAAATTAAGAACACAAGAACACAAGAGCCAACATTCCTTTAACTGCCAGAGCAAATATATTATTCTGTATCATGTAGCCTTTAAAATCTCCAAAGTACAGTGAGAAAAGAATAAGAATGAAAAAGTAGCAGGGTGCAGTGACACATGCCTGTAATCCCAGTGGCTCAGGAGGCTGGGGCAGAAGGATCATGAATTCAAAGCCAGCCTCAGCAAAAGTGAGGTGTGAAGCAACCTAGTGAGACCCTATCTCTAAACAAAATACAAAACAGGTCTGAGGATGTATGTGGCTCAGTGGTAGAGTGCTCCTGAGTTCAATCCCCAGTACCTCCAAGAAAAAAGAAAAAAAAGCAAATAAAGTTTTATTTGTACACAAAAATTATTTTAATTTTGAAAACACTCTATAAAGATCTCAGGGATACGTAAAGGTCCCTGGAACATACTATATATATGCTGAATTATACTATTTGCTATATTTCAAAATAAATCGTGAATCCTCAATACCGCTACCTTGTCAGAATCTAGAAAGTCTGGCTGGTTGAAAAGTGGAATCCCCATTTCAAAGATTAGTTAAAAATACTTAGAAGTAAGACACAACTAAAGAACAGATTTTTGCTGATTAAAAAAAAATGCCAGTATCCAAATATTTAAAGACAGTTTGTAGTAAGAAAAACAACTGCTCAATGGCAAATAGGGATTAAAATTCTAAGGATCTCTTGGATAAGTATATTTTCAGTCTTGTGCAAGTCACTGAGAGCAGCCAAAAGGAAACTGAGGGCCTCGGTTCAATGGCCCAAGAGGAACTGAATCCTATGAGAGACCCCAAAAGCAGAGGACCAAATTAAGCTATGCCAGATTCCTCATACATAGAAGCTTCAGAAGATAAGTATGTTATCAGAGGCCATCTAGTTTGTGGTAATTTAACATGGCAAGAGATAACTAATACAAACATTAGAAAAATACAACAAAATATTAGGAAAAAGTTATATCCAATTAGATGAAAAGGATAAAGGAGCATACTTCCTTGTGGGAAGCCATTCTTGCATGTGATTGGGCACCTCCCTGATTGGGTGTGAGGCGTTCTGGCTAAACTGTGTCAAACTAATCCCCACCCTCTCTAGGTGCAGAGCCCTTCCGTGTGGGGGTGTGACTGACCATTGACCCTGAGACCAACCACTGACACTGACCTTGGAATACTGTCCCCCTCGACCTTCAAAGGATGGAATTTTCCCCTGAATTTCTTGTTCCCCAATAAAAAGCCATCTTCTGGCATGTTCTCTCTCTCTCCCCTGCTAGTCCTGAGTAAGCCTTGTTGCCCCACAGGGTGGTTCAAGGCAGGAGCTCAGACCTGGTCAAAGAAAAAGGTAATTGAGTCTTGTGTGTTTATTTTGATCTCACTAATTAACTTCTATGCTACGAACCTCTTGTAAGAAGCCAGCGTGCTGGTCTGTCGCGCGGCTGACTTCCTAAATTATACGAGTCAATCAATCTTACTTAAAATAAAACAAAGATAACTTGAATAGCCCTTTATGTTTTAATAAAATTAAAACTTTAATTAAAAATCATCCCCAAAGACTCCAAGTCCAGATATTATCAGTAATTAATTCCACCAAACATTTCAAGAGACAATTATACCAATGCTACACAAACTTCCAGAAATTTGAAGAGGAAGTAATAATACTCAACTCATTCTCATGCTTGCATCACTATGATACCAAAAGGTATCATAGCAAAATAGTTCACAAGAAGAAAACCCCTCCAGATCAATATTGCTCAGATATAAACATTTGTTTTTAGCAAAATGAATCCCAAAACATATACAAAGGTAGTTCAAAAGGAAAAATAAATATCCTAATTAGAATTGAAGAAAGTTAAACTGTCGTTATTGATGGATGACATACTGTCCAAACAGAAAATCCTCAAGAATGTACAAAACAGATACTACAAATGGTAAACAAGGTACACAAATCAGAAAATGAGATTAAGGTACTTTTACTATAGCATCAAGAATTATGAAGTATTCATTAAAAAACCGAAAGCAAGATGTGCAAGACCTATTCACTGAAACTATAACACATTACTACTAAGAAAAATTTTAAAAGGCTTAAATATAGAGATATGTTTTACAGGTTAAAAGAGTCCATACTGTAAGATGTTAATTACCCTCAAAATCATCTATAAATTTAATGCAATCCCAACCAAATTCCTAGAAGTTTTGTAGGAACTGATATAACGGTTTAAATTTTTCTATTTATATGCAGAAAAACTAGAACAGCCCAATTTTAAAATAGGATAAGAAAGTTAGAAGGCTTAAACTACCTGATTATCAAGATATATTGTAAAGGTACTTTCACCACGAGATGAAGGTATGAATGTGAAGAGTAGAATAGAGAACTTACATGCAAAGAACCAAGATCGCTCAATTTTAAAACAGAATAAGAAGGTTGGAAGGCTTAAACTACCTGATTATCAAGATTTATTGTAAAGATATATTCACCAAGAGATAATGGTATAAATGTGAAGAATGGAATTGAGAACCTCGAAATTGATCTTCACCTATATGACCATTTGATTTTCAGCAGAGATAAAAAAATTTAGCAGGTAGAAAAGGGTAATTCTTTCAACAAATGGTGCTAGCAAAAATGAATAGCATTATACAAAATAAACTTAGTTCCCTCACATGGTTATAGAAAAATGGAAATACATCATAGACCTAAATTAAGAGTTAAACATTTACATTCTCTAATTTTACTATTTCTTTGAGAATGCTACTGCAGTCAAACTCAATTCACAGGTGACACAGAGGTAATTCTACAAATAGAAGAATGTGCGAAGTATATTCTATTCGTTTCTTGAAAATGGATAATTTGCAATAACTTGTTAAATACTGAGAAATCTAATGACAAAAAAATCCATTTAGTTTTTGTTTCACTAAAATTTCTAAACCATGAAACTTTGTACATTGTTTATTAATATCCTACTAAGGACAAATTGAGAAACCATTGATTTTATTAAATGTTTTTGTCTTATCTGTTAGGAATCTGATGCCCAGAGTAAGTAACAAATTTGACTATATTCACTAGTCCAATCACTATTCCTTGTATTGCAAAACAGATTTTCATTTTCCACATCATATAAAATATATCTGGCAGCTTTCCTAAACAAGTATTGCTTCTATTCTCTCTGGACCATCCTCATGAAGTAACTCTCATCACTGGGTACTACAACAATCCCTGTTATTTCCATGAGAAAGAGCACTCCCTTTGCAACACTTTTTAAGAACTGAGAAATCCAATGACAAAGGAATCCATTTAATTTTAACCTAATAATACATAAATATTTTGAACTATCAAACTTTGCACATTGTTTATTAATATCCTATTAAACACAGTTTGAGAAAACATTAATTAATGTAATTTTTTTAGATGTTAGGAATCTGATGAAATATGAATTGATCATTTTTGTTCATCCCATCTAGTTACAGTGACTAGAAAATAGTGGAATCTCAATAAATAATTCACGAACAATGGGAGAGGGAGAACAAAGGAGTTTTATATAAAGAGCCCACAAGTAAGAGTACAGAATTTCAAAAGAAGAATGCAAAATTCTAACTTGGGAAGAAAGACACTGAGGGGAAAGGACCTAAGTAAGGTAAGGTCAGTGGGAAATCAAGAAAAATAGTTACACAGCAAGAACTGAGAAAAGTAAAGTCAATGAGAAATAGTGGTATCACCAATGTAGAGAAGACATAGTCATGCACTATATAATGACTTTTCAACAATATTCTTCTGCAAAGTACTACATTAGTCCCTACAAGATTATAATGGAGCTAAAAATAACTACCGACTAATGAATGCACAGCTAAAGAGACAAGAGAAAAGCAAACTGCAGAAGAAAAAAGAGGAACCCACCAAAACATTCACTGTAAAGGGCTTAGAAGAAGCTTTTTGCTGACTTCAGTGAGTACTTAAAATGTTTGAAAGCATAGACTACAATAAAAAAACGTTTTAGTAAAGACAGATGTTCCTGATGCAGTATCTTCTTTCAAGTAAATTAACTATAAATAATAAAAATAAATATAATAATAATAATAATAATAATAATAATAATAATAAAGCAAACCACCATAGGCCTGTTTTTAAGAGCAACACCTTGAATATCCTTCAGGAGGGACTTGAGAAGGCAGCACTCTTACCAGAGAAGACAGCATCATGCAAGTTATTGATCTAAAAGCCTTCCAGGGAAACTAGGTATGAAGGAATAAGACAATGATATTGATGATCCTGATTCTGTATAGGCCTAATCTCATGTGTGTGCTTGTATCACAGTTTTAAGCAAATTTTAAAAGTAAAAAGTAATGTATTTTATACTAGCAAAGATGTGGGGAAAAAGGAACACTGAGGCACTGTTGATGGGAATGTAAATTAGTACAGCTACTATGGAAAACAATATGAAGTGTCCAAAACACTAAAAATAGAACTACCATATGATCCAGCCTGACTACCTCTGATTATATGTCTGCAGGACATGAAGTCAGCATACAAAAGAGATACCCGCATACCCATGCTTATTGCAGCATCACTCACAATAATCAAGATATGAAATCTGCCTAGATGCTCGTCAACAGAAGAATGGATTTAAAAATATGGTATATATGCACAATATTTACTCATCCACAAAGAATAATGAAATCTCCATCATTTACAGGAAAATGAACAAAACTGGAGGATCTCACATTGACTGAAATTAGACACAGAAAAGACAGGTATCACGTGTTTTTTCTCATATGTGGAAACTTAAAAAAAAAAAATACAGAAACAAAAACCAAAAAAACCCTGAAAGTATTAAGAGAGTAGTAGAGGGAGTATTAGAGACTGGAAAAAAGAGATAGAAATGAGGACAGACAGGAGGGCTGGGGTTGTGGCTCAGTGATAAAGTGCTTGCCTATGTGAGGCACTGGGTTCGATCCTCAGCATCACATATAAATAAATAAAATAAAAGTACTGTATCTACCTATAACTAAAAAAAAAAATTAAAGTTAAAAAGGAGGGGACACATTATCAACATGTGATATATGTATGTATGAAAATGCCATAGTGAAATAATTTATATAATATTAATATTTTAATTATAAATTGTAAATAAAATGCTTATAAGATGAAGACATAAAGATAATATTTTTGTACAACTATACAATGTTTTAAGCTAAGTGTTATTAGTAAAGAGCAAAAAGGTTTTTTAAAGTTTATTACATGAAAAAGTATAGTAAGCTCAAGTCAATTTATTGCTGAAGAAAAACAAATTTTATAAATTGTTGTTACCTAAGTATATAATGTGTTGAAAGTCTAAATGTCTCAGTCCTTTACGTTCACTCACCATTCCCTCACTGGCTGACTTCACCCCCAAGTATCTACAAGTCCTGTTTGGGGCACCGTAAAAACGGACTATTTACATTTTCTATTATATTTTTTATTGTACTTTTTCTATTATTAAATATGTTTTAATAAACAAACTTTTGCCATTGTGTACCCTTGCCTACAATATTCAGTACTGTATTATGGAGTCTAGGAACAATCAATGGGCTATTCCACATAGTCTCAGTGTGTAGCTGGCTATCCCATTGAGGCTTGTGTAAGTATATTCTATGACGTTTACACAATGATGAAATCACCTAACAACACATGCCCCCACCATTGACCTATGCATTATTGTATTTGACACAGGACAGCTGGTACTTTATTGCTTAATCACAAATAAATTCAGAATAATTTCCTGAACACCAAAGAATATATTCTGCTCCATATACAAAGCACCATACTAATTATGATATAAAATTACATTAAAATTATTTCATTTGATAACATGAAGATTTAAAAATGAGTTCAATATGTCAAAGAGAAACATTTCAAGCTTGTTATAATCTAATAAAATTATCAGAGAATATGACAAGAAAAGTAATTACATAAAGAACTAAAATGTATTGATCATGTTAAGCCTCTGACATATATATGTTCATTTGAATTTCATAACTACCTTGTGGGATACATATTCTTTTAAAAAGATTTGAGAAACTGAAAATGTACGAATCTTTATTCTGTCATAAAGTACATTCTAAGAATCTAAGTTGCCCCATTACGTTTTCCTAATAATGTCCAAATTCCTAAAATCTGTAATGCAATAAACTTTTCTGATAGCTTTAATTTCATAAGTGAAATCTACTTTTTCTAAATTATAGAATTTCTTGTTGGGCATTTAAATTCACAATATGATTTTAAAAGAGAATGAACATGTACCTTTTCATGAGACTGGTGGTAAAAAGAGGAATACACACCTATAGATTACAGATATGTGCTACTTATTTTTTAAAACTTCCTGTAGTTTATTTCCACATACTCCTCATGAGACCAATCTCTTAGTAGATGAGAAATGAGAGACTCAAAAATTAATTTATGCAAGTTAAATATAAGAAAAAAACCTGGAAGCAAATCTATCTGATTCATTCAATGGCTTGTGTCTTTTGTTTGTTTTGCTTTACATATAAAATGTGGACAGTATTCTTATAAGAAATGTTGGTAGTATCACCATCTTAAAATTCCTAGAGTATCTTTCCATAAAGTCCTGGACAAAAAAGAATAACAACTACTTTGGAGACGTTTTATGCCTTTCTGGTAAGGCATATCTCTGCGCCTCATGTCTAAAATGAAGATTTCTCAATGAGATGGTATAAAGATCAATGAAGGCAACACATGAAAGTGAACTCTGTATATGGTGACAAAGGCTAGTTATAATTATTACTATTAATAAAAATAAGTTTAAGTAGGTTTAAAAATACTATTCAGAATCTCCTGCATTTTATTCCACTGATAAGAAATCTCAGAAAAATACTAAAGGAATGCTCTTAAAAAAAGGGAGGGAGGGAGGGAAGGACTGAATTTAAGAATTTACAAGAAGGGACATTAAAAAGATTGAAAGAGTAATGTGATATGATTTCTATTTGTTAGCTTTAAAATCTAAACAATGAGAAAACAAAGAGAGAACTGTAAAGACCAGATAGGTCCTATTACAGATGTATAGGCATACTAAATTAAGTGAAAATCACAGTAAGGGGAGAAATGAACATAAAGGCTCTTTCTGAAAAGATCTAAAATGGAGCATCTCAACAGTTGTTGTCTCTAGGAATAAAGGTGAGACTAAAAAACAATTTTTACTGGTATAAAACAGAACAATAGGTAACCCAGTCAGTTTGTGATTTCTGTGGGCAAGAGATATAAAGGTGCTCTCATCATATCATCATAACCCCGTTTTTCTTATTCAAGAACATACAGATTACAGAGATTACAGTTTACAGGTAGGTGCTGTTTTGAATACCACCAAGAGTAACAAATACATACTCTCATGGGTTTATTTAAACCTAACTTTAAAATACACCCTTTTATTACCCATAGTTTTCTTCACATTCAGAACATTCTGAAGGAGCAGTTACATAACAAAACAGAGATTAATGGGAACATAGATGCAATATATAGAAAACACTTACTTTAAGTCTCTGTCCCTTCTGTCTTGCTTTGCTATTTAACTGCTTCATCTCGTGTTCTGTACCTGAGATCAAGAGGCATAAAATACTATTTCAAAATTTGTGTGTCCTTTCTAATTATTCCATTTGAACTCCTAGTAGCTACAAAAACTATACCTTATTCCCCTTCAAAAATAAAACATTAGCAAATAAACAATCTGGAGAAAATACCTATGCTATATTAAAGGTATCCTAAACTTAATTACCCGTGAATACTGACAAATAAGGGACAATAAAAGCAGTTTTTTATTCATATGATTAGATTTTCCCACTTGTAAATAAATTTTATTTATCAAAATCAAATAATCTGATATTTGTTTAAATAACCATAACTAACTTGCCACAGTCTTAAAAAAAATGGAAGTTTAATTCAGGTATCCTCTTTCTGTGGGAGTAGTGAACCTAAATAATTTTATATCTTTCCCAGTCACCTAGTATGTGTGTGGGGGGGGGCAACTTTCATTTTCCTACCTTGTGAAATTTTTCTGCTTTCTATTCCTTTATAATCTGGCTCCTATCATCCTAATCTAAGTTTAGTTTAACACAAATGGATTTATGTAATTAACCTTTCTGCATTGTCCTATAATTTGTCATTCTTTTATTTTGCATCCATGCTTCATTCATTCATTCCCTGAATAAAAGTCTATTTTTAATTAGCTACCTACTCCCTGAAGGATAGGCCAATTTCTCTTAGAGAAAGGCTACCAATCTCATAACATTCATGGACAGAATGAGTTGACTTACTCTATACTGAGGTTAGTCACTGGAGGCCTTTGTCCTTGAGTCCCTCTTATTGTACCTTTTCAGAAAGTTGTCTTTCTTTCCCCTCTATTCACCCAAATGTCCACTGTCTTATCTAGTAACTCTTTTCTGACAACTCAAAGTACTCTCTCCCCCGCTTCAAATACCAATGACATTATTTTGGTAATTCATTATTCGCTACATATAATAGCTCTTCCATTGCTGTCTTAGAAGAATTTAAGCTTTAAAGTGTAACTCCTTAGGTAAATATGACTTTTTTTCTAAGCATATTTCCTGAATTCCAAAATATGTATGTATTTCTTTACCTTTAATATTTCAAAAACTGAATACATTTAATAATCTCAGAATCTTAAAATTGGGGAAGCAAAAATTTCTTAAAAGCAGACACTTATTAATATCCTTATTTGTAAGGGAGATTCTCATACTACTGTGCTCCAATGGGAGATGAAAACATATTCCTTCTGCCCTAGAAATTCTGATGGTCTCTGCTGTCAAATGTAAACGAACTACTCAACTGGTCAATCCAAAATTCCAGCCAGTATAATCCTTCTGAGGTCAGAATGACCTCTGTATGTTTTATAGATAGTATATGAAGGAAGCCAAGGCTCTATTATCCCATATCTAGCTCTCTATCTACAAACTATGGAGTGGCTCTTGGCAAAGCTCTTGCACATGATGAAAAGATATTGAATACCTGCTAAGAAAGGAAGGAGCACTAAGCAAAATTAAAGTTCCCTTTAGCCACATGTGGCAGAAATGTCCAGGAACTGCAAGACAAACAACATTCATCTCATCCAGATAACCTTACACACTTAATTTTAGTTTCCACAGAATCTGAAAACAAAAAATAAAAACTAAAGTAAGAATATAGTTTTCTTCATCCCAAGTTCCCAATGCATGGCTTTATATACAAAATTTAGAATACTGGATCAACTCCAAAGTCTTTCTAACCTCACATTTTCATTTTCTACCTGATCTGGTCTATCAGGTTGCCGTCCATGTGTGTTCCTGATAAATGTTCTGTGAAGCAACCGTGGCTGGTGGCTGGTGCTGTCTAAATAAGCTGAACCCTGGCATCCGTTCATTGCTGAAGGTAGCAGAAGTCACAGCAAGTATTAAAATGAAAGGCCTCAAAATATATCTACTTATTTAAAATCCTTTTGTGATGAGTCATATACATCAGCTAAATGAAGTATTTTAAAGCCAATTCATTACCATGTCACTGGCAGTTTCTCCTTCTTCGCTAACAGGCATAAGTCCAGAATTGTAGTGAAATAATTAGTATCCATGACATTACTATGAATGGATAGGCATGGGGTGGGGGTGGGGCATTGGGCTAAACAGAAATAACTTGGTCAGAGCCAAAAAGGGAAGAATTAGGAATACCAGAAATAGACATCGATTCTCCATCAATCAGCTGGGTCAATTTTAACGCTTAGTCTTTAAATTTTATTTTACCTCACAATACACTATACTTGCTAGGAAAATTTTTCTATCATATCATTCCCCATATCCTCTTTCACCAGCAGCAGATCCTCTTCTTTTTTTCACCTTTCTCCTCTCCCACTCCTTCAGAATATGGCAGAATATTTAGGCCAGTTCTTTGACTTGGGAGCTACTAAGGAAAAAGATTGAAATACACTAGCATAATATTCAGTGTCTGACTTCTACGTCAGAGGCTGTCATTAAATAGTCATACAGCTATCCAGATCTTGTGTATTTTGTGGAACTAGCACAAATCTCAAACTCTCCAAGTCTTGGTTTCCTCATCTATGATATAAAGGGACTGAGTATAAACAGATAACTAACATCCTTTCATCTTTGAAGACTCTATAATACTGCAAAATGCACAGGGAAGAAAGAGCAAAAATATAAATGAGTTTTAATCTGCAAACCTTATCACAAAAAGAAAATGAATGCCAATTCCTGATCCCTGATGGCACCTATAAATATAATCCCTGAGTACTTTACTACCAGCAAACTGAAGGTTACCTTTTAAATGAAGGAATGAAAAACTTGATATTTTAGAAAAGAATAACAACAGAAAACTCCTCTTTCTTTAGAGCTTGATCTAGATTAATGGTAACATTGCTAAGAGGGCAGAGAAACTAAGACAACACAGTCCCTTGAAATGTCCATTGACTTAAAAGATCAAACATATCAGGAAACATAGCCATGAAAATGTACATTAAATTATTAGATAATTGTTGATAATAGTGGTAATATTAATAATAAGAAGCTTCCATTTAGTATCAATAAGTGAAATATTTAATAGCTATTATTATATTTCACCTTCACTAAAACTATACAAGATATGTGTAAAATAATCATAATTTTAGAGATAAAAAATTGAAACCCAGAGAGGTAAAGTAACTTCTCTAAGATCACATAAAAGTATCCATTACCTTTGATCTTAAATGAAATTCTTTTCTAAGTAGAATCACCATAGGGACAACAATGCATAAACACGGACAAATGTTTTACTACCATCAATATTACTATCATCTACATCAAACTTCATCATCTTAAGTCAATTTTAAAGTTTTCCTTCCTTAATCTCCAAATCCAATTACCCTAGTAAATATAATCATTATTCCCCAATTTGATTATATTCAGCAAACACATATACAGCTCATATTATGTATAAAACATCATATCAGGCAGATACAAAAACTTTTATATCAAAGTTGAATAGCAAGAAGTTTTTACTTCCCCCCAAAAAAGAAGTGAGCAATTGTATGGGAAGAAAAATTGATTTTATTTATGTCCTTTATAGATCTAAAGAAATTAAAGTATATTAAGTAAGACTAATTGAGCAAATAATTCTCAGTCATTACACTTAAAATATAGTATATCTGCAAATGTACTCATTTCATTTACACTTATGTAATTGTTATATATAGATCTAACAAATTTTGAGAAACAGTTTTAATATTTGAAGTTACAGCCATCTATACCATTAATAAAGAAAAGACAGAAAACCAAAAACTATTGGGCATGATTTAAAAATCTTCCTCTTCCCTTTCTGTCCACTCCCCAAAACACAGTTTAAATTAATAAAATAAAAACCTCATAATTGAAATTCCCTCAGTCTCACAGCTGTTCCTGTTGGCTTTACCACATATAATTTCCAAATTCTAGCATGGAATAAAAACTGCAGGAAATGTTTTTTTCCATCATTGAGCTCTTCATTTAAATAGAAAAAAAACAATTATTCAGAATTAAACAGGTTATTATAACATAACAGAATAAGTGTTGGTGTCCTAAAGGAAATCTTTAAAAATACATTTCATCAAGTATGCATCATGTGGTAAATAAAGATTTATATAAAAGCTGCTTTAGCTTCACTAAATGTCTTCTATTTTATAATCTTATATTGCATGGCTCAAGTTTATTAGTACATGGTTATGGGACAAGAACTGTGATTACAGGCATACTTATTAAGCTTTTTGGTCTGAAAGAAAATTTGATAATTTTCTTTGTATTCACCATTTTGTACTCACTTTCTACCATCTATATATGTGGATAAATGAACCAAGTAAAATAAACCATGATACATATATGAAGACTGGTAACCTGGGAAATTAATATTAATACAGCTCATGTCACACTTTTAAATAATCCTTCCAATATTCCTCATTCAATTGCCTCATTCTTTGTGCTTCCTCTTCACAATGTCTAAGCTCACTTCCTGAGTTTTCTTCTTGCAGGAATCAGCATTAACTGATCTAACAAAGTACATACACTTGCTGTTGTCAGCAAAGAACAGAAGGTTGGAGAAAAAGCACTGTAAAAGCAATGGAAGGGAATGAAAACATTTCTTGTGCATTTGGTGGTAAAACCTCACTTGAATTGAAATAAGGGTGATCATAATCCTACTTTAATGTTTATATGGATCTGGAACATTAAATTAAATTGTAAAAATATTTAATATTTAAAAAGAAATACATACATGCATTCCAACCCATGAACTCATTTCATTTGATCCAGGGCCTGACCTTTAGTTGCTATAATTGAGTAAAAATAATGGTAATTTCTATTGACATGTATTGGCACTTAAATAGTTAATACTAGAGTCCAAGTATTCTTCATAGTATCTTAGCACAATCTTACAAAAGTTCTTAATAAACAAAAGTGCAACCCTCTTGAGGATCCTGTGTGACTTTTCATAATGGTTGGGGTGTTAATCCCCTGTGCCCAGGCCTTTTTCCAATTTGAATCATTAGCTTCTGCTTACTTAAATCCTACTATCTATTCAATTGGTTCAGTTATTCTTTATTTCTTTGTCTTAAAGCTCAAGGCTTGTACTAGTTATTAAAGAGGCAAATTGAAATAGTTTTGGGGTACCTATATAACTGCACTAAACACTTCCAATTCCTTAAGATTAGTAAAGCAGTATTTCAAATCATTCTGTTGTGACTGTTTCAATTTTTTTTACCATTGTTTTGTGTGGCATATGGAATATTCTGCTTACTGGTGATTTTACATAGTCCTGGAATGTCTAGGTTTTATTTCTGTCAAGAAAATCTGTTAGTGATCAGCTTAAGTGCTAACACAGCTGTGAAACTACAATCAAGGTTTTATTTCACCAAACCTGACCTACTAGCACAAGGAGGAAACAGTGTTAATGATCCAGTTCACCACTTCTCTCCCTACAATCCATTTACTCCCGACTATCTCACTATCTCTCTCCCACTCACAAATAAAACATGCACAAAGTTCTCCTAAATTTGTATATAGATATACATATATCTGTCTGTAAAGATGCATAATGTAAAACTGTGTTCATATACATACACATTACTTCACCAGAAACATGTATTTCATAAAAATCAAAACAGAACAGTGTATCTTCCTTTCTTCACAAGAGTAGCCTGTACAGACACTCAAGAGTAAAACAGAAAGAGGTCCATAATTCCTTAACTAAAATTCAAAAAGTTCTTAAAAAACAAAGTTTTAAATAAGTTATTTGCTGGTAAAACCTCACTTGAATGGAAGTAAGAGTGATCATACTCCTAGTTTATTCTGCTCTGTGTATATTTTGGTGTTTCAATTCAGAAATATTGATGTATTTGGTTATAGGATCCTGCTATAGAGTTATCTAGGAAATGTTACATAATATGTAGTACATAATATTAATTCAGGTTTTTAAAATTTAAAAAAAATTGTGAATTCTAAAACAAATACATTATCAAGGTTTTGAATCAAGGAACTATGGAGTAATATCTTCATTGTTTTCATTTTCTTAATGTATATGTAATTTCTTTCCCTCTACAACTTTCCTTCATTGTAACCTTCTATCAGTTCTAATTTTAAAGACAAAGTAGTCAGAAAAAGATCCATATGTCTTAATTCCTCTCTTTAATGTTTATTAATCTCTTTTGCCAAGAAAGACTTAACCTGGATGATATTCTTTATTTCTTTATTTGACTATAAGAGAGACAACAGGACATGGCTAAAGCATAGCAAGATTCACAGAAAAGATTCAAGCCAGGAATCTTTAATCTTAAGAATTCCTTGTATTATAAAGACTACTACTATTTTCTAATAACAACATTTATATAACAATGTTTTATTTCTTCCAAGCTACCATATAGTCATGTGACTTTTCTACACCCTACCATTTGCAGAATTGTTGCACTTTTTAATCCCATACTAACACATACCACATAAAACTATTTCAACAGCTACCTCAAAAGTAGTTCACATACATATCTACTTTTCAATTAGCATTTATTTTTTAAATTCGATGAGCAACTATTTTCACTGAAGATATAAAATTTGTTTTGAATAAAACCAATTTAAATCATCACTAGTCAAGAAGATTCCATTTAATCTATCTTCTACAGAGAATACAATCTTCTTTAAAACATTATAAAGCATGCTCTATACAATCACCTGCAGATATAGCTCTTTTCTTTAAAAAAATATATAACTTTAGGGGCTGGGGATGTGGCTCAAGTGGTAGCACGCTCGCCTGGTATGTGTGACGCACTGGGTTCAATTCTCAGCACCACATAAAAATAAAAATAAAGATATTATGTCCAACTAAAACTCATAAAAAGCTAACAGAAAAAATCACTAACAGATTTTGACAGAAATGAAATATCTATCTCTCTCTCTCCATATATATATAAAACTTTAAATCAGTACTATGGTTAATACTTACTGAAGTTAATTTTGCAAATTTGTCTGACAACTGAATAACCTAACTATTGAATTTACAATGGTAAATGAAACAGATAATTATTAAGTCATTGCATGGTGAATCAGCTCCAATCCAATAAGCTAATTAGATTTTTTTAAAGGAGGGGGGGGGGAGAGAGAGAGAATATCTTTTTTTTGTAGATGGACACAGCACAATGCCTTTATTATTTTTTTTATGTGGTGCTGAGAATGGAACCGGGTCCTGCCCATGCTAGGCGAGTGCTCTACTGCTGAGCCACAATCCCAGCCCCAGGCTAATTGGATTTTATGGAAAACTTCAGTATTACATGTAATACCATCAAAACCAAGAGAATTTTGAATTTATTACTTTTAAAAAGTAAACTAAGCATGGTGGTAGATGTTGTAATTTCAGCTGCTCAGAAGGTTGACACAGGAGGATAGCAAGTTTTTTTCCTTTTTTTAATTTTTTTTTTAGTTGTTGATAGACCTTTATTTATACATGGTGCTGAGAATCAAACCCAGTGATTCACACATGCCAGGCAAGTGCGGTACCACTGAGCCCCAGCCCCAGCCCAGGAGGATACCAAGTCTAAGTCGAACTTAGCAATTCAGTGAGGCCCTAAACACCTTAGTGAGACCTTGTCTCGAAACTTTGAAAAAAAAAAAAAAAGGCTGGGATGTGGCTCAAGGATTAAGCACCCCTGGGTTCATCCCCAGTATCCCCCCCCCCAAAAAAAAGAGCACATGGATTCTAAAACTTGTTTTTAACATTATTAAACTATATTAATTAGATATAAAATAGGATTGTCTAAAATTAATTCAATTATATCAACTGAATAGACCTGAAACTCAGCGTATTCATTTGTTGCCTTTTTTAAGACCTTGTTAGATATCTTGCTCACCAATATACCACCAAAGTCCACCCCAGTCCCTGGAGTTTAGCAGATATTCAATAAATACTTATTAAATGAATTTATTAATAAATCACATCTAAATTTAGAATCAGTAAAAATATATAAAGTGCTATGATTTGAATGTTTTTCCCCCCTCCAAAACTCATCTTGAAACTTAATTCCCAATACAACAGTGTTAGGAGGTGAGGCCTACCTTCATGAATGAATTGAAGTTGCTATGAAAAGGGCTTAGAGTGGATAGGTTCACTCTTATTCTTATGTCACATGAGGTTATAACCATTCCTCCTTGTCTCAGCAAGGCAACATCTTGGAACCAGCAAACAACAGTTGGGAGAATAAATTTCTGTTCTTTATAATTTTCAAGACTCAGGTAATTCTGTTATAGCAGCATAAAATGGACTACTGAAACATAATTTTTCTGTTAAGTCTCCCTTATTTCAATAAACTGTTTTAACAAGCAACTTTTATAAATTCATGTTCTAAGTCACCATCGGTGCTGAATTTATTACTGAAAATACAGAAAGTTAAGGATTTATAGCCTAAGATCTAATCTTTGAAAATGAAAGACCTAATTTTCCACAAATGTGAAAAAAAAAAAACTCTACTCCTTAGTATGGGAATTTAAGTAACTTATTTATCTACAATCTATCTACTATGTGCTTAGCATTATGCCAGATATTCCAAATAAATATATAAACAATATAAACATAAATGTAAGAGGAAAGCCAGATGAGTAAATAATCAAACATGACTGGCAGAGTTAATAAATCTTACAGAAAATAACTGAAAGTGGTTCACAGATGAGGTGGCAACTTATCTGACTGCCACAGTAATGAGCGCAATATGTGAAAACTGAGGGAATGCTCAATCCAAGGTATCAAAAAAAGATATTAAGAACAGCATACCAGCATAAAAAAGTGTCTCATTCTATCCTGTGCTGCTCTAACAGAATACTGTACACTAGGTCACTTCTAAAACTATTAATTTATTAACTCACAGTTCTGGAGGCTGGGAAGTATGAGGTCAAGATGACACAGGTTTGGTGACTAGTGAAACCATTCAATTCTTCCAAGATAGCATTTTACAGACTGTTGTCTGGATCCTCATGTACCAGAAAACAGAAGGCAATGGGCCAAAGGAGGCCAAACTTACCCATTTATAATGACATTAATCCCTTCTGTGGCTAAATTATCTCTTAAAAGTCTCATATTAATCTTGTTAAAATGGAAATTAAATTTCAACATGAATTTTGAAGGGGACAAACATTAAACAATACCACAAAGGTAGAAAAGTAAAGAATACATACACACACACACACACACACACACACACAGAAAAGTAAAGAATACACACACAAACACAGTGTTTTGGTTTTGCTGATGCTGGGGATTGAACCCATGGCTTTCACAATGCTATGGAAGCACCCTGCCTGTAAGATACATCCCCAGGAAAAAAAAGAAATAAAAACCTGTATTTTAAAAGTAAACCATTTCAGTTTAATTAAAATTAAAACATTTTTGAGATGGATCTCATTTTCATAAAGCATTCTTTTCTTACAACACCCTTCAACAAAATAATCTAAATCAAATGTTATTCTCTTAGGAATCTAAAATTATAGGATAAAATTTATAAATAGTCCTAGAAAAATAACAACCTGTTGTTATCTTTAATAAGTAGAACAAATTTTATATCATTTTCTTTTACGTCTAAAATCACATTAGTGATGGCTTCAAATCCTTACTTTTCATTTTCAGCACTTTTATGACCTTCACATCAGTCACTCTAAACTCCTGAATTTTAATTTTTTCATAGCTATTAATCTTGTGTATCCAAAGTGAAACATAATTTCCTTTAGGACAAAAATCATACCTTAAAGAGTGTCTGAGGGTTCCCCCACATAGATCTAGAAATACAGTAGTCAACTGAATACTTACTATCTACTGAGATGAAGGCACTTACTTTTTTATAACACAGAGTACTTTAAAATATGTCAAAGAGGTAGACAGCCTTGTAGCTTTTCTTTATAGCTGATCACACTTGATAAGAAAATTAAGAAATAGGTAGGAATTATTCTCTTAAAAATTTTTAGTTTGCACCTTGCCATCATACCCCGAATTGAGTTTGACTACAACCTTTGAGCTTTGGAGAAAGTTCTATTAGTCATTCAGTTATTTATCTTTTTGTGACTGGTTTATTTCACTTAATGAACTACACAGAAACTACTGTCACAGAAACTACAAGCTGTCTGTTGATTATTTAGATTTTTTTAATCTTGGTGTTGTTAAGAGAATTTTATACTAATCCCTTAATTTCACTGATAGGCTCCAACCCAACCCCCCACACACACACACTTTTATTGTAGTTGTAGATGGACCGCATGCCTTTATTTTATTTGTTTATTGTTTATCTTTATGTGGCACTGAGGATTGAACCCAGTGCCTCACGCATGCTAGGAAAGCCTCTACTACTGAGCTATAGCCCCAACCCCAACCCAAGCCCTTCTTTAAAAGAAAAAAAGGTGGGGGGGAATCTAGATTTGTTTTCTGAGCAGTGTTTTTTCAACATAACAGCCTTGCCTATAGCTAGCTATCATTGAGGTGTGGTCTGCTTTGTCCTTTACTTTTGTTATACTTGGAAAATTCTTTATAAAGAAAGAGGGCCTACCATTGTCTGGGTTAAAAAAATACTTTGAAGAAGGATTTTGTAATTACCAAATAATAGAAACACGAGGTTCTAAAAATAAATCTATGTTTGTGTCCCCACAAGTTTATAATCAATTTGCACCATGATCTGTAAAAAGTATATCTTTCAGATAAATAAAATGGACCTGCATGTATTCAATTATCATTTTTTTCCTCTTCACTTCTTGACAGAGTATTATTGTATAATTAATATCTCAGAAGAAGAAAAGCTTTTGTTTTGAGGTGTTATCTCAGGAGTACTACAAGTTTCAATTTTCTTTTAGACACTCTTGATGTACAATACCTGCCTCTGCCTCTACATATCATGAACCAGCATTTATCTTCACCAAACTTGTCATCCTCTGATATGTTTATATTGTTACTTTTAAGACCTCAGTAAGTGTTCTCTTAAATGGTGACCAAAATCAAAGGCACAGAAAACTCAATTTGATCCTGAAAAGTCAAACTGGGAAATTTTCCTAATGGGGCCAAAAAACCATGGAATCTTTGGTTACAACTACCAATCTTTGGTTACTACAATAATTTAAAATTATTCAACAAGATCTTCAGTAAAGTTAATTCTTTTTAAAATAAGCATGTCAACACTTATACCAAAACAATTCTGTTCTTCAAAACTGACTCCTTGAAAAGCTTAATACTTAACTTATGCTTCTACTTTTTAAACTATTTTGGAACTATATTTTAGAAACTGGCATCACAGGAAATTTACTAACCACATACAAAAATTACTCTCTTTATTGTAAAAACATAGGGCTTATAATCTGGCTTTTGCCTTCTATTCCCATATTCCTTTAAACTTGAACTTGGACTCTTTCTTTCTTTCTTTCTTTCTTTCTTTCTCTCTCTCTTTCTCTCTCTCTCTCTCTCTCTCTCTCTCTCTCTCTCTCTCTCTCTCTCTCTTCTTCTTCTTCTTCTTCTTCTTCTTCTTCTTCTTCTTCTTCTTCTTCTTCTTTCTTTTAATTAACACTATTAAAATTTACAGTGTGGGAGTGATCCTTGAAGAGAATCAAAAGAAGGGACCAGTGAAGCAAAAGAAACATCTGAAAACAGGTAAACATTTTCATGTTGCTTGCATTATAGAATTGCAGATAAAAATGTACTAAGGGCCATTAATGATTATTTTCTAAAGCTTAAGTGAGCATATTGAGAAAACGAGGAATGTAAACATAGTTTTTTTAAAAAATGAAACAAAGGAGATGACCTAGCAGAAAAAGTTTTTTTTTTTTTTTTTTTTAATTCAAGTTTAGGAAAGGAAATTTAAACCTGGCCTTAAATATAGAATCCTTATGTTCAATAGAGCAGGGAATTCTGATTTGAAAAGAAGGGTCATCTGATCAAAATTGGCAAGCTCAGATTAGATTCTGAAAGGCAAAACAAAGTGTCAAAAAACTATTACTGAATTAGTGCAGATAATCCAACGCATGTTTCTTTCTCCCATCTAAGTCTGTCTCTGGATTCATAAGGAGCAAGCTTCAATTACTACTGAGTCCCAAACCAGAAAAGAATAAAGAAAGAAGACTATGTAAAGTACCAAATTCACATCAGAGAAATACAACTAGTGGCATACTCATTAATTCAAGTCATCCAAATGTGTCGGAATATTTAACAGTACGTGACTTAGGGTCAAAGGCATGTTCTTGTTTTCACTAAAACAAAATAATTATCATTTTCAGATTTTCCAACAAAATAAATTTCAAGATAGCAAAGGAGGGCTAAGGACATAGTAAAGTGCTTACCTAGCATACATAAGACTCTAGGTTCAATTTCTCATAGCACAAAAAAGAAAAAAAAAGGTCAAAGTAACTTTAAAGTTTCTAAACAATAAAATCTGTAGTTGAGTTGGGAAAAAATATGTATTTATTCATGATTACAGAAGAGGCAGGTAATTTTACTTCAAATAAATCATTAAAACAATAATATCAATATAAACAATAACAAGATAGATTTTCAAGAAAATAGATTTTAAAATAAAGCAACTTAGAAATAATATACATATACACATTTAAGAATGCTTATGTGAGCTGGGACTGTGGCTCTGCATAGCACACTTGCCTGGCATGTGTGAGGCACTGGGTTCGATTTCAACAACTAAGAAAAAAATTTAAAAAAGAATACGTATGGATAAAATTACAGTTTCAAATATGTAAAACAAAGTTCAAGTTTTTAATTAAATTCGATGAGAAAGTACAAATAAATACAAAAAGGCAAAAGAACCTAGAAGGAAAGAATCAGAAAAATGTCAAAGAACCTACCCAAACCAAAAGAACATAAGTAATATAAAAAGTACAATATTGTCAAAGAAACAAAATTATTTATTTGTTTATTTATTTATTATGTGGTGCAGAGGGAACCCAGTGCCTCATACATGCTAGGCAAGTGCACTACCACTGAGTCACAACCCCAACCCCAAAGAAACAAAATTTATGTCTTACATGAAAAGAATACAAAGGTCAAGTCTTAAGAGGATAATATATTCTCCTGGTAAGAACAGGAAAACAATCTCCCCCACCGTGTGGTGGCTTCAAACAACAAAAATGTATTATCCTACAGTTGTCTAGGTCACAAATATCTAACAAAGCTAAAATCAAGGTATTGGCAAAACTGTGTTCCTGTCATATAGATCTAGGTGACTATCTATTTCTTTTCCCTACCCAGTTTCTAGATGCTGACTACTTTCCATGGTTCTCTTCCTTATTTTCAAAGACAGTAACATTGGTCCAACTCCTTCTCACATCCTGTAGAAGTCTCAGGCTGCCATAACTAAGTCCACAAAGTAGGTATTTTTTTTAAGTTATAGATGGACACAATATTTTGTTTTTATTTTTAATGTGGTGCCAGGGATCGAACCCAGTGCCTCACGCATGCTAGGTAAGCACTCTATCACCGAGCCACTACTCTGGCCCAGACTAGGTGGTTTAAACAGATATCTATTTCTCAAAATTCGGGAAGCCAGATGTCCAAGATCAAGGGCACACCATGGTCACGCTCTGGTAAGGAAAAACTTCCTGGCTTGCATACAGCCACCTTCTCAATGTATCATCACATAATAGAAAGGGAAAACAATCTTTGTGTTTAAAAAAAGAAAAAAGACTTCACTGGAACTAAAAGGCAATGAAATAAGTCAATAGACTAAAACTCTTAACATTTTTGTCATACTTCATTCGTACTTTTACTTTCATGTATATTACCTGAAGTTCCACAATAAAAACACATACCACTCTCCTTTTAAAAATTGGTATAATGGATAGTAGAGGATAGGAAAGGCAGTAGAATACAACAGACACTAGTATGGCAGTATGTAAAAACGTAAATGTGTAACCAATGTGATTCTGCAATCTGTATACGGGGAAAATATGGGAGCTCATAACCCGCTTGAATCAAATGTATAAAATATGATATGTCAAGAGCTATGTAATGTTTTGAACAACTAATAATAAAAAAAATTGGTATAATGATATTTTTAAAAACTTACTCAAGGTCATGTATGGTTTTTTATTTGTTTGTTTTAGTACCAGGGATTGAACTCAGGGGCACTCAAAACACTGAGCCACATCCCCAGCCCTTGTTTATATTTTATTAGAGACAGGGTCTCACTGAGTTACTTAGCACCTTGCCATTGCTGAGGCTGGCTTTGAACTCTCGATCCTCCTATTTCAATCTCCGGAGCCACTGGGATTACTGGAATGTGCCACTGTGCCCACCTCTAGGTCACACAGTTTTTCTTAGGGATAGAAATCCAACTCTGAGCTCTCATTTAATGTGACTACTGAGTAGTCCACTTGTATTAGAATTACTTATTATCACTATGACATTAGTGTTTATGTGTCACCCCTACTGCTAAAACTATGAGCTGCTTGGAGGCAAGGTTTACACTGGCTTCTAATTATGTCTGTAACATCACCACCCAACACTGTATATTTTTATAATATGTGCTTAAAAAAAGTCTGTTAATGAATATGCATAAAAATAATTAAAGGAACTGATGGGATGGAGAATCTGTTTAATTACTTTTGAAATACACATATGCATAAAATCACTTACAGTTCCTATTGAATGAGATCAGGGCAGCCATGTCTATATCAGTGAACAATAACCATGATCCTACCACAAGCTAAGTGGATCAGATATGCACACGTAGCCAAATCGAGACTAGTTAATTCACTGGCTTATTAATCACTAAATGCTCTATCTTGAGAACTAGAATCAGGAAGTTAACACAGAGATAGTGGGTAAGCTGGAGATGTTATAAATTTTGTCAAACTAATAAACAAATGAAGAAATTAGTCTGCAAAAAGAACAGAGTAAAAGGCAAATACACCCACCTTGGAACCTGAATCAAGAAACTATAGGACCCCGAAGGAAATAAAAATAAACTCTGTTCCTATAAGACCTAAGACCTAAATGTTATTTTTTTAAATGTAGAATTCCCTGAGAGTTTATATCTTTATTTCAACACTAAAATTGTTTCTTTCTTTTTTTTTTTTTTTTTTTTTTTTGCAATCATGAGCTTCTACTATAACAATAGTAGAAGCTCATGATTGCAACCAGGGCTGGGGATGTGGCTCAAGCAGTGCTGCGCTCGCCTGGCATGCGTGCAGCCCGGGTTCGATCCTCAGCACCACATACAAAGATGTTGTGTCTGCCGAAAAGTAAAAAAATAAATATTAAAATTAAAAAAAAAAAGTCCCTCAACCATTTTCATTCTACACATTCAGGATACTCTTAAGGTCTCAACTAAAAACTACATGCTAAAAATGCTCTTCTGAGCACTAAATGGCAGGTGTGAGGCATTTGGAAAACACAATATAATAAGCTGTCAACCTAGGATGATTAACAAAGCTATAGTGTCACAAATTCATATATTAATATTAAATTAATAAACTCAGTAACTACCATGTAGGTAGCAGAAAGGATATAAGAATCATTAGGAGAGAGAAATTTTGACTAGTCATAACAGTTTTTAGGAAAATATGAGTTGTAGGTAAAATAGAAACATAAATGAAAACATAATAGATTCCATAAATGGCAAAAAGTATTTTACATAGCAAAATGATTTTATGAAAGTTGGTGTCCACCACATAACAGAGTTCATGATGAAATAAAGTCTTGACATAAACAACAGTTGATATGTATACAAATTATGACTATAGAAATCTAATAGTTTCAAGCATTCTACTTTTATTAATGACCTAGCCTTCAAACTGAGGAACACTAAGGAAACATAATATAGACACAAATCCACTGCTATGATTAACAGGAAAATTTCAGTTACATTGCACAAAACGTTTGTTAAAACTGTTCACTAAATCTTCTTCAACTAAACAAAAGTAATAAATATTTTCAGGGTAGAAGTAAATTGTAAATTAGGCATTAAGAATTTACAAGATTTGAGCTGAAGTTGTGGTTCAGTTGTAGAGTACTTGCCTAGCATGTGTGAGGCACTGGGTCTGATCCTCAGCACTACATAAAAAAAATTAACAAATAAAGTTATTAAAAAATAAAATTGAAAAAATAAAAGAGTTTATAAGATTTGGGCTGGGAATGCTTGCCAACAAGCAAGAGGCCCTGGGTTTAATTCCTTACACCATACCAAAGAAAAACCTCAAAACATTGAAATGGTAGCAGGTACACAACACTGCTAAGAACTGTGAGGCAGAATCTCCATTACCGTCAAGTCACAGAACAAAGAATACAGAAAGTAGAAATCTATAAAAGATTCTTGATTGGCCCCTTGCCATTCATATATTTGTCTATTCCAATTCTTCAAGTTTTTATATGACTATTCAATGCGTTTCCCTCACACACATTTTGCTTCCTAAAAACACTTCCAAATATGATCACAACAGGATGTTTGCCTCTCCTGGTTATAAGCACATCATATGACAGGGTTTATTTCCTCCACCATTCCCTATCTCTCAATAATGCATGCTTCAAAATAAGCAAATAATATTCATTGAATAACTCCAGGTTTAAGCTAAACAAAATAAAAATAAAAAGAATTTTGTTTTAAGAATCAAAAGAGTTAATGGGAGAGATTTTTAATAAAGTTAATATAAACAATAAAAACTCATAAAAACATGATTCTATAAAATTTACAAATAATATTATAAAAGAAATATTATTATGTTGCCAACGAACTCTAAACCAGAACCTTCAAATCCTAAAGATTTAATTTTAGGAATATTTAGTACATGAAAGTAAGACAAACTGCTACCATTACACAAAAGAAGCAGAAGTGGTAGTCGAAGAAAAAAGACAATAATAAAATGAGTGACAAAGCAAAACATCAGCAAACCAAACGCTGAATATGCTTTTTAAAAATTATTAATATAGGGCCGGGGTTGTGGCTGTGGCAGAAGGCTTGCCTAGAACATGTGAGGCACTGGGTTAAATCTCAGCACCATATAAAAAATAAATAAATAAAACAAAGATATTGTGTTCATCTACAACATAAAAAAATACTTTAAAATTATTAATATATTTATAACAAGAGATTAGTCTCATTCCAAACTGCCTGGAATTGTGCTGTTCAATGAGATGGCCTCCAGGTGCATGTGTTTATTTAAATACAAATTTTAGATACTTAAAATTAAAATTCAGTTGCTCAATACACACTAGTCACATTTCATGTGCTTAATGGTCACATTTATTTGAGAGCATAGATGTAAAAAAATAAATAAAAAATTTTCACCACTGTAGAAGTTCTATCAGACAATACTGGCCTATGTATTCAGTTAGCCCAACTAAAAGGCCTAAGAGACCTTTATTCGTCGTAATTTATTATTTTACAGGAAGAAAACAGTATTTTACTTTAGTTTTTAATTTTTCTTACTGAATTAAAAAAAAAGAAATTATTTTGAGAGGTATGGACAATAGAAATTCTCCACTGGAGAGTAAATCACAATGTTGTGAATTTACTTGATTTTTAAAATAATTTTACCAAATGTTTCTGTAAAAATGTATTGTTCTATATTTAGAATCAGTTTTTCTTTACTTACTCTTTTCAGTCTCACTCTGAAGTTTATTCTCATCCATATAATTAATAGTATAACACAAAGAAACAAGTTTTATTTAGATAAAGTAAATTTATGAGTCAAAGATGTTCAATTTAAAAACTTAAGGCTCCAATCATTCTCTATAAAGCAAATGCAACCTTTTAAATATATATTTAACTGATCATAAACCAAAATAAGAAGAGCTTTTTTGTGCATCAAATATTTCATGGTTACACATACATATGTATCCTTTATTTTTATTTTTATTTAATTGTTGAACACTGATCATCAATGTGTAGTGCTTCAACAAGCAGTTTCAAATCTCAGGGGAAGTTGTCAGAAGCACAAATTCTAAGTACTTGTACCATCCCAAACCCAATGAATACAAACTGCTGGTGATGGGGTTCAATAGTCTGTATCTCCTCCAAAAGCCCTCCAAATAAACTGGAAGCAGTAGAACAAACTTGTAATCTCAGAAACTGGGGAGGTTGAGGCAGGAAGATCACAAGTTCAAGGTCAGTCTCAGTAACTTAAGGAGACT
Organism: Callospermophilus lateralis; assembly: GCF_048772815.1. NCBI lineage: Eukaryota > Metazoa > Chordata > Mammalia > Rodentia > Sciuridae > Callospermophilus > Callospermophilus lateralis. The sequence goes on from NW_027516260.1 coordinate 1,707,094, forward strand.
TCATCTCAAAATAAAAAATAGTAAAGCAATTCCTGGTACTAAAAAAAAGGCACTACAGGTGATTCTCACAAGTGCTGAAATTTGAAATTTGTGACCTTCTCAAGAAGTACCCTAATAATATACATAACAGTTTAATAAACACATGTAGACACAGAAATTTCTATCATTTAACCAGTAAACTCAATTACTCTCTTTGTTGAATTTTTTTTTAATTTTGGTTTAAATTACTAAAAATACTGAATTCAAAACAATACTGATAAAAATACAACAACAACAAAAATGGCATGATGGTGCACACCTGTAATCCCAGTAGTTCCCAAGGGTGAGGCAGAAACATTTCTAGTTCAAACCCAGCCCCAGAAACTTAGCAAGGCCCTAAGCAATTTAGCAAGATCCTGTCTCAAAATAAAAAGGGCTGGGATTTTCTCAGTGGTTAAGTGCCCCTAGGTTCAATTCTTGGTACCAAAAAGCACTACAAACTTAACTACATGTCTATTCTAAGAATGTTTAATTTTTTAATTAACCATTTTCTAACTGCGGTAATTCTTCTAACACTTTTTCTAGATGGCAAGGTTCACTGTCCTTTTCCAGTTTTCCTAATAAGAATTGCTAGGGGAGGGAAGGAGGCACACAACAACAACTATAGAGGCTTCTTATGTATAAAGGCTCTCAATCCCCTGTCATATATTACAAATGCTTTCCCAAATTTACAGTGTTTCCCACAATCTGGATTTTTCTGTTATTTCCTGTTAATTAACATTTTCTTTATATGTTGTATTCACCATAAATTAGTAGTTGGAATGATCTAATACTGAAGTTAGATTATTTTCTGGGGAGACAAGACTACTTTGAATGTGACACTGTCTTATTCAGGAAGCAAATGTGTCTGGATCTCTTTCTTCTTGTAATATGAACAGTATAATGCTCAATACCTACATATGTTAATTTATAAGGTCTTAAATACAAAATGATGATAGTCTAATTTTACAACCCGTTCCTTATTTGTTAACTTGAACAGTTCTATATAAGGAAACATCCCCTCATCTACTATTTAGTTGCCCAACAGTACATATCCAATAGAAAAGACTGGATAAATGCAATTCTTTCATAAATTTTCATTTTAAAATAATGATTGTTTTTATTAGCTTCCTCCACTTTTTTAATCAGTAATTTTAAGAGTCACTATGAACTCATACATTTAACATATATAACTCAAATCACTGTAGATATTATCGTTATTAATACTCAAATTGTGCCATTTTTAATTCAGCAGTAAATTCTTCAATGGACTCTAAGTTCTCTAACCCCAGTAGTCTTTAAAGCTTTCTTATTACAGGTATCACAAAATGTTCCAATCTTATCTTGTATGTTCCTTGCATGAGATACAAAACAAATCCATTTCCAAATACCTCTGATTACTTTTAGTGAAAAATAATGTAAATACCTCAACTTATATTCAAAGAAACTTTAAAGCTGTGTTAAAATTATTACTTGTAATTAGCTATTTGTCAGTTATCTGCCTCATATTAAATAGTAAAAATAAAATACTAGCTTTTGGTTGTGAGCATATTTTGTTTGTTAACATATTCATAGAAATAGTAAAGGTAGGCAGACTTTTAGGTAAGTTAATTTTTCTTTTGTGGTTCTGGGGATTAACCGTAGGACCTTGTGGATACTCAGCAAGTGCTCTACCCTTGAGCTACATACACAGCCCTAAACACTTGTGTCAGCGGCAGGTGGGTACTAGAAATTTAAATCCAGAATCTCACTCATGCTAGCATTCAATCACTGAGCTATATCTGCATCCCCAATTTCCATAAGACAACTCACTCTAAAAATATGAAATCACCAAAAGAGAATGCAATATAATATACCTAGTTTTTAACAATCTAAAGTAATGATGATTCATACATGGTTTTCTTTCCCAAAGTATAGGAATATAATGATGTATAAAGTTTATTGCTAAATATTTTTAATGCAGGGTTTAACAGCACATTCACTCCCTTTAATTCTTACTGTGGACTACATTTTGTCAATTACAGATAAAACATATAGAGTACTAATGTTTTAAATGACCTGTTACCATATCCTGATTATAGATCATAGCCATAAGCAAGATGCTGGTACATAAGTCCTTTAAATATCAAAATGAATTTAAGGTATTAACCATAAAAGAGAGCTACAAACATGTTGTTTTCTATTTGTACATACGTTTAAAATGTTTGCTATAGCACTATTCACAATAGCCAAGATATGTCATCAACTTATGTGCCCTTAATGAAGAATTGGATAAAAAAATGTGGCATATATACACAATGAAATATAATTTGGCCATAAAATGAATGAAATTCTGCCATTTGCAGAAACTCGGATGAAAATGGAGGGTACTATGTTAAGTGAAATGTCAGGTACAAAAAGACAAATATGACATGCTTACATATGTAAGCTAGAAAAAGTTGATCTCAAAGAAGTAGAGAACAGAAGAGTGGTTACCAGAGCCTGAGAAGGGTGTAATGGTGAGAAGGGATGGAGAGAGAGGATGATTAATGAGTACAGAGGTGCAACTAGATAGGAGAAATAACTTCTAATGTGCTATAACATGTCAGGATAACTGTAGTTGACAACAATTAATTGAATACTTCAAAATAGGAGAATTTTCTCAAAAGATCTAAAATCGGCCTTATACAACAGAATCAAATCAGTGTTTATAGCAGCACACTTCCCTTTAGCTAAAGTATGGAATCCGTCCAGATCTGTTAATAAATCAATATATTAAGAAACTGTGGTGTATATGTATGTATGTATACACACACACACACACACACACACAAAATGGAGTTCTACTCAGTCATAAAAAAGAATGAAATTATGGCATTTGCTAGAAAAGGAATGGAAATGAAGAATATCATGCTCCATTTAAAACTTAGAAATTCAAAGGTCAAATGTTTTCTCTCTTATTCTCTTAGATTATTTTTTGTGGGGGGGGCGGTGCAGAGGGTGCTAGGGCTTGAACCAAGGGCTTTATACATTCTAGGAAAGCACTCTACCACCTGCGCTACATACTCTGCTGTCTCACTTATGAGGAAGCTAGAGTAAAATAAAGGAAAGGGAGAGGGAAAGTTAAGATTACATAAAGAAACAATCAAATACTAATTAACAGATGAGCGAAAGGAAGTCCAATAAAGTAGAGGATGGAGAAGGGAAAAGGGGAGGAAAAACAGGAGAGTAAATGGGGGATCATGAAAAGAATTCCCATATTCTTCACCCAAATCCCACATATGCTAACACTTCATCAATACTTTATCTCATTCTTTTCAAAGACACAATTGCTATATCCTCTTTTCTTCTCCTATTCTATATACGTTTACCTGCAAAGGTTTTCTGAACCATGTGGGAGTAACTATCAAACACAGTATTCTCTCCATTATTCTAAAAACTTGTTCTAAAAGGAAGAATATTCTGTTAAAGTCAAAATACAATTATCAAAATCAGAAAACTAACACTCATACAACACTACTATCTAATATACAGGCCTTATTTGGATTTTACCAATTGTTCCAATAATGCTCTTTGTAGCAAAAGAAAATTCCAGAACATGCACTTCTTTGTGGCACCTTTAATCTGAATAGTTCCTTAATTTTCATCTGTCACAATACTGATACATTTGAAGAGTACTGCTGCTGTGCTGTTTAGTAAAATGTTCCTTAAGTGAGTTTGTCTGAATTTTCTTCTTATGATTATATTCAGATTTTATACTTTTGGCAGGAGTAACACAGAAGTGATGGTATGTTTTCAGTGCTTTATGTCAGGAGGCACTTGTAAACTTGTCCTTTAACTGGTGATCTAACTTTAACCATATGTTTAATGTACTGTCAGCAAGGTTTCTCCACTGTAAACTTATAATTTTCGCTCTGAAATTAATAAGTATCTTGCAGGAGGATAATTGGAATCTATATAAGTATCTCATTAATCATAAAACTTTCAACTCACTAGCTGTGTTCTGTTTTTCAGTCCTGGCAACTGAACCCAGGGATCACAAATGCTAGGCTAGCACTCTACTACTGAGCTAAGTCCACAGCCCTTTTGATTTTATTTTGAGGCAAGGTTTTGCTAAGTTGCACAGGCTGGCCTCAAACTTGCAATCCTCCCACCTGTCTCCCAAGTAGCTGGGATAACAGGTGTGTACTACCACCACACTCAGCTCACTTCACTAGTTTTTAGCATACTTTAATGATCCTTATCTGAACCAATTACTATCAAGTTGTTGCACACTGATGATTTTTTAAATCATTCTTTCTACATGTATTAGTTAACATTACCTTCTTCTCCAGTTCTGAGGACTGGTATAAACAAATAACTCAAGTATGGTGATATGTAACCAAGGCATTACTGAGATTCCTTGTACTATCATTAATCTAAATATCAATCATCAGTTACTGTATATAAGAGTGCGAAATATAATAATTGCTGTGAGCTAAGGCAGGAGCTTTGCATTTACATAGTACATGATAGTTTCCATTCATTCTCAGTACGTTTTTAAATAGATTCCACAGAATAAAGGCCCAACACATCTCTCCACTTATACATATGTAATGCATCCATTCTGCAAGTAATAGTGTGGATTATTTTAATTATTGAAATAATTTTGGAATTTCTAATCACTTGTCATTTGCTTGCACCTGCCTAATGAATCCATTTATCTCCAGAGAAATTATGATTTGCTACTAAAGGAATCTAAAATAACAGAGCTAGTAAATATGTTCATAACCATCAAAAACAATGCTCTCTAGAGAAAGGATTATTTATTTGTTTGTTTTCCCCTATACTGTCCTGTAGCATCTCAAAAGCCAGTTTTGAAGGGAGAGACATTACTATTAAGTAACATAGAACCAAAAAGAAGTAGCAAGAGGGGAAATCCCCACCTTTTTCTGGTCCCAGGGATTTTGGAAAAAGGAACAAGTGGTCAGATATATACCCTAAAGGGCATTAAAAAATGAACCCTTCTCTAGTTCCATCTTGTTCTCAAAGGCCACTTGTCAGGATGTACTGTGCAAACCCGGGGTACAGTTACACCAAACTACCAGTTTCCATTCAATCAACAACATGTTAAAATACTTTTCTCCTCACAAAAATGTATTTGATTATACTTTTAAATGCTGCCAATTTGATAGGTAAAAAACAGATAACTCAGTGCAGTTTTGATTTTGATTTTTCCTATTAGTGACAGTGAATATGTTTCATATGTATAAGGGCAATTTTTATAGTTTTTTTGTGAGAATTGTCTGGGTCCCTTTCTATTTGTCTTTCTTTACTCTCAATTTTAAAAAGTTCTTTACATATGAGGAATATTAGCCCTTTATTTGCAGTAAATGTTTTCTCCCAGTTCTGAATGCGCCTTTTGACTTTATATTTAGTGGATTTCTTGCCATGCAAAAGTGTTATCTTTATTTTTATATAGTCAAGTTTATTTGTCTTTCCTTTTGTTACATCTGGATTTCGAATCAGAGAGAAAACCCTCCCTTACAACCAGGTTACAAAAGAATTTGTCCAGGTCTTCTTCTCTTACTTTTATATGATAGTTTCATTCTTTACATTGAAATCTCTGGTCCATTTGCAGTTTATTTTTCTGTACAATGTAAGACATGAATTCAATTTTATCATTCCTGCAAATGGTTAAAATGTTTTGTTGAAAATCCACTTTTATGAGCTGGGTTTGTAGCTCAATGGTACAGTACATGCCTAGCACGTGTGAGGCACTAGGTTTGATCCTCAGCACCACATAAAAATAAAGGTATGGTATCCATCTACCACTTAAAATATTTTAAAAATTAAAAACTAAAAATTCACCTTTATCCCAGTGCTCTGAAATGTCAGGTTTGCCATATACTTCTGTATACTCTTGGGTGTATATCTCCACTTTTTTATTCTATTCCACTGGTCTATTTATAAGACATTGAAAAAAATCTAATCTGCAAAATGAGATAAATATAGCTTGAGATTCCTTCCATTCTATATCTAACTCTTAAAAAGAAATTTAAACCATAGTCACAGTCAACTCCGATTAAGTCACTTGTATTTCTGAATATGTCTTCAAGTCTCTTTTGCTCATCACTCCAACATCTAAATGTTGAAGTACATACATAGTCTTTTGATCTCCTCTTCATCTACATTCACTCCAACCTCATTATTTTCCAATCCCATATATTCTTAGATGACATCCAAATTACTATCTTCAGCTCACATCCCTACCCAAAGCCACAGACCAGAGTAGCTAATAACCTACTAATCTCTCCAACTAAATGTCTAATGTGTCTAAAAGTGAATTCTCCATCTTATTTCTAAAAAACAAAACTATGCTCCTTCTTCGGTTTTCACCATTCTCAAATAACTGTAACTCCATTATTTTGTTACACAGACCCAATATCCATCAGTTCTACCTTCAGTATATATCTAAAATTTAGCCATATCTTCTACAGCCTCCTAAATGATCTATTCTTTCTGCCTTACTCTCCACTCGGAAGACAACATGATCCTGGTAAAATGTAAGTCAGTGAAAGCCAAACAATAGTCTTGTACTTACAGATAGCCCCTATTTATTTCAAATTGGCTGAAAAGCACTCTTATTGTTCTTACACTAGTACTATAAAATTTAATATGAATAAATACAAAATAATGGGAGCCAGTTTTCCCTACTATTTCTAATTAAAACCAAACCAAAACACAGGTATCAAAATTATATTCTCATTTAGTAACCACTGAATTACTAATGTGATTTATATCTTTACCTAGCTAAAAAAGAAATTTCTCCACTTAACTAGATTATAATAAAACAACACTCACACTTTTCTGGCAATTCCACTAAGGTTGCTATGTTCAAGTTCCCTCAGATAAGAGAGGTTCTAACAGATACAGTATCTGCCCTGAGGCTTGATCTCCAATTTTCACTCTAATGAAGAATAAATTTAAAAACCTGGGGCAGTACCCTACACTCCATTCTCAGCAATACACATCTTCTGTCTACTTCTTAAATCCAGAGCAAGTTCTAATCAGCTGACTCCCTACATCTCCTCCTTTGGGTCTGGACCAATCCCTTATATGTGAAAGCCAAACCAAGAGTGCCATAGCAAGTAGAGCGGCACATCTGGTCCTTGGCAAACACAGGTCTACCTGTCCATCTCACTCAATAAACTAGACAGATTTATAAATAGAAGAAGGAGAAGCAGCTCATTAAAGAAAGTCTCAAGTAAAAGCCAAGATTTCAGGAGCTATATAGAACTTATCATAGGAAGCTTCTTATGTTCTATCCAGTATCAAACAGTAGACTTGACACATATTTCTTCACTGACCAATCCAGTCTCTTCTAGCAGTAACCAAAAGATGTTTTAAGTTGTCCTTTTTTTCCCCCCATTATGTCTACAGAAAGACTTCATACCAGTCTAGGTATAAGGTATTCAAAAGAATATGCAATCCTAATTAAAACAAGATATACTTTATATGTTTGTTAAATATATTAAAATATACTCTACTACCATGTACATCTAAAAAGAACAAGTAAAATTAAATATGCATTATCAGAACATATTTTAATTTAATTCAGCCTATTGAAATATTTATACTCGGGGCTGGGGTTGTGGCTCAGTGGTAGTGTGCTCACCTAGCATGTGAGAGGCCCCAAATATTCTATTGTTTATCATTTGAAATACCTCTAATTATTGACATTAAAGTTCATGTTCAAACACACCTAAATGCATAAACCATTTCTATATCTTCTCAAACTTTGCACATACATGAGGCGGAAGAAATAAATGTTTAAAAAAATGTTTAATATGAAAGTCACCTGAATAAGAATTACCAACAGCCATATATCTGGTAATCAGAATCAAGTAATTAAAATCAATGTATTAATGGGTAAATAGCTAGAAAAAGAGCTTCAATAAACCCATGATCTCTTCTTCATAAAAGAGTTAAGAATCACCTCTCCAAGCCTCTTCATAGCCTCATTTAAAAAGCATATACTATCACTGTATTGTCTTATGATGCTAAATACAACAAATATTCATGACTATAAGCCTGATGAAGCAAAATATTTGAGGTAAACTTTCAGAAAACAATAAAATTCATAATGTATTATATAAAGATTTTAATCAAAAACTAATAAAAAGTGCTGCTTCTTCAGTACCAGTGAAGAAGTACATATAAATCATTAACCATCAAACCATCCCCTATTAGGATAATTGCAGGGGCTTTTTTAGTACACTTGCATTAAGGGAATAATAACTATCCTGTGAATGGGAATAACCCTAATGTTTTATCAGACCCACAAGATCCTGGTACTCCCCTTGGCTCTAGGCATTTCCCCTATGCTAAATAAACAAAAGCAAAGAGGTAATAGTGATTCTGAACAACTATGTATTTTAAATATTTCTCTAAGGAGTGATTGCTTTTAAAAATAAAGTATGGCGGGGAGCTTAACACTTTCAGATGTAAAACGTATGCAAATAACTAATGGATTTCTTTACAAACATAATAAAAAATTCTAAAATATTGAATTCAGCAACTGGTTTTATCTTCTTCATTCCAAGATTGGAAGGAGAAAAATCTCAAAGTTTTTGTAGAACCAAAAATTTCCCAACTTTACAATTAATTGATTTTATAATATGGGAAGTATATTTTGCATCTGCAGACAGTAGTGTTGAAACTAGGTAATCATTTCAATCATTTCTAATAAATCACAATAGCAAAACTTCTACTAGGTCCCTGACATGGCTTTCTTTAAAAGTTTTAGCAATATTTCTTATAAAAAGAAGTAATAGAACAGAATAAATTTCACATACAGAAAGGTTCAAATGAGCCACTGAAATATGAGGAAACTAAATATAATAAAGAAATTACACTATATGTCCAGTTCTCAATAGTGGTTCCACAAGAATTAATAAGCACAAGTGCCCTGAGTTGTCATGGTGTCACGGTGTACACTAAATGGACTTCTCTCCTAAGCATCTAGAATAGTATTAGTTATGTATCACTCTTGGAAGAATTAAGAAAACCCAAATATATGGGCTGGAGTTGTGACTCAGCAGTAGAGCCCTCGCCTAGCACATGTGAAGCCCTGGGTTCACTCCTCAGCACCATATAAAAATAAGCAAATAAAATAAATGTATTGTGTCTAACTACAACTAAACAAACATAAATTAAAAAAAAGTTCAACTTAAAAAAAAAGAAGACCCAAATATAAATTATTTTCTGGTTTCTTCAGTTTAGATGATTAATTATGGTTTAGATGTAGAATTAAAGTTCCATACAAATTATTATTGGTTCTGGGACCACGTATTAAAAGTAAGAGCTTCAATTTAGTACGCTAAGGAGATTGCCTATATAACTTTGAAAAAAAAACTAAATAAATAATCCACTATTTGAATATGACTTTTACTATTAACATAGTTAAAACCAATAATCAACTAGTTTTACTATGTGTCTGGTCCTTATTATAAGGCACAAGACAAAAGGACACAACTCCTGATCATAAAAGGCTTATTACTCAGGAATTAAGTACAACACCCAGCACTTAATAAAAGATATGTACAAAAATCCTATTAAGTTCTAAACAATTTAATATGCAAATTTTAATCAAGCATTTGGAAAGAAAGGTCCTTGGAGTTGTAGGAGTCAGGGAAAGTTTTACTAATAAAGGTGAATTCCAAGTAGTATTTGGAGAGGCATAAAGATGAGAACCCATACTAGGCAGGAGGCAAACTTGAGTAAAGGCCCAGAGGCAGACATGAGCCTCCACAGAACAAAACCGAAAAAGCAGGCTGACATTCAGAGTGGAGAAATGTGAGAGAGAAAGTTGTTACCTAAAGAAAAGGATCTTGAAAACAGTAGGCAGATCAAGGAGTCGGGATATATATTTTTTTGCTACAAGTTTTTAAACACTACCAAATTTTAAACTGAACAGTTTATAATAACCTTCACCAACTCTTTCAATATAAGAAGCTACCAATAATATCAGAATGCATTACACCATATTAATTTCACTAAAAATTCAGACAATTTTATTTAGCAAAAACATTACAGAGCACATGCTTAGAAACTTGTCCTTGAAACAGTATACAATGTAAAGAGAAAATCTTATATAAATATTTTTTTAAAGGAAGATTGGGATTGAGTGGGAAATTCAAAAGATATCTGTCCTCAAGTTAAAGTTAAAACTAAATTCTTATTTTCCTTGACTTCTGGACTACAGTTGTCTGCTTATTGCTGAGTGGATCTTTTCCTATCAACACACCCAGCACTTCAAAAGACCCAACCACTCTGACAAGATATCTGCCTTCAAAGAGCCTATGTTGCCATGGCCATCTCATGTTCTCCTGGGAACCGAGTCAGCAGCACCCTATGATACATACATGAACGCTGTCCAAACTCTACCTGATTCCTCCTTGAGGCACAGGTCACATCCTGCCACATCCGTACCAATTTTTATTTGCTATAATATAAAGCATCAGGCCATATTTGACAGTTCATAAAGAACTAGGATCATTTTAAAATAAATAGCTGTGTGCAGAAAGGGTGAGGGAAGGTTGTGGGTGGGAACCTCCTTTTTCATATTATAAAACTGATATTCTCAAGTATGAAGGCCAAAATAAAACACTGAGAACAACTCAAATTTGATCAAATATTTCTTCCTTTTCTAATATCTCAAAGCACTCTTTTTAAAAAAATAAAGATTAAAAATCATACAAGCATGGTATCTTGGTTAAAAATAATCCCTACCCTTTTTTGTTTTCACCTGCAAGATTTAACACCCTACTCAAAACCAACATGGCCAAATTCTGCTTACAATTACAGCTTTTCTAGAAAGAAAACAGAGGCTCTGAAATCATTTCTATAGAATATACTATCAAAATTTCATTACAAATGTATTTGCAAATAACAGAAAAACTACAACCAGACTTCAAGGATATATTTCCAGATGTAAATTACTTCTAACCCAAAGAAACTGCTTTTTAATCTCTTTTCAACTTATACTTCCCACATTCCCAAACCAATAAAGTTGGTTTTCTATACACTTAAGTATTACTCAAGTTAACAGCAAATACCATGAAAATAAAATCCAAAAATCAAGTACTATAAAAGAGCAATAAAAGCAATGACCTGCTAAAGTTCTAAAAATAACCTCATTTTAAGACCTATATATGTTCCTAGAAAATAAAAGCTACAGTATTGAAATGTTGAATTATCTTTTCTATGTGATTTTCATTTTGGCTTCGAAAAATTATTCTACAGAGGCTGAAAAATAACTGGTATTGACACATGATTACAAATTAAACCTGCTTCAAAAAAATTCCCTGTAAGGAAAGTTTTAAGATATTTTTTTTTAATATACAAATTAAGTGCGTTTAATTGCCCTATAAAAACTACATCAAATAGTACAGACAAAAGCTCTTATAACGTCATTTAAATGTACACTAACAGTTCAATTCCACTCCATTAGGGGTACCCATGAAACTGAATTCCTGACAGACTGTTCACATTATCATTCCAAATATTTGGTAGAATTCCCCACCTGAAAGAGATATAAAGATATCTCAAGAGTTCCAATTTTGTTTCAGAAAATAATCAAGGAGATCAACAATGAACAGTTTTTCTGGGTTTTCAATGAGAAAACTGAGGCCTGGGTAGGATACATCATTAACTAGATGCATTTCTCCTGTTTAAACTGTGGTGGTTTAAACTGTTTTGCTTTTAAACAATGATATCCTACTATCTTTCTTCATGTTTCTGGAATCTCTTCCTTAATGTGGATATAAACACTGATTGCCTTCACTGCCAATAAAGATTCTTCTTCCTTTAAAAGAAGCTGTCCAACAAGAATTAAAGGTCAGTGGCTGAAAAGACTAAAGGGTACAAAGAACAAAAAAAGTTGTAATATGACTTTTATCTAATGTGGGAAAAAATGAATTGCTGTTTACCAAGCAGCATTATCAACAACCAAACCTGTCACATGTCAGCTATGCAAATTTAATCATTTTCACATCTTAAAATGTAGTAAAGAGAAACCAGGCCTTTAAAAAGCCAGCTAAAATTAACTACCAAAGCTGTGTCTTTCAAAGTTTTTTTTTTTTTAACCACAATTCACCCACCATTAAATACGTTTTATACCACCACCTAGCATACACAAACATATATTTATATAACTAAAGTCTTATAAAAAATAACGATATTCCATATTACATGTAATACACCCTCATAGCTTCTGTTCTATACCATTTCTTTAATCATGTTGGGTGAGATCCACTAATGTGTTTTTTCAAACACATTGACAGCCAGCAGTTTGAAATGTGATGGCAAGGTGGCTATTTTCAATTTTATCACTGATTAAAAAAAAAAAAAACACACTCAAAAACAAGAGTTCTTACAAGTGGTCATTCCACCCAAATATTTAATACTACAAGTATTAAATGTATTTAATACCGTGCATATCATAAGATTTTTAGAATTCTGGTGTGCAAATTTAACAACAGACTGTGTACTCTGGCAGGCTTTATTTTAACAATAACATTGGATATATAAAAAGGGGGAAACAGACATGTTTACCCATTTACTCACTGAGTTTTTTTCAGTAGGTATTTCTTCTAAGATGTCTAACAGAACCCAAAAAGGAAACTATTTGTATTGTAATTATTAGCATACACATGTTCTCTTCTATTGGATATATGGAGCTACACTCACCATGTATCTATATCTTTATTAGTCTCAAAGCACTTAGCCCAGTGAGTAGCAAACTAGCCTATTTAAACTAAACTTTAGACTAATTCTTACAGGCTGAGAATCCAAGTACTGATTAAAACACACACACACACACACACACACACACACACACACACACACTATTAAATGGGGAAAAAGTATCTATATCTCAAAAAATCAGATTAAGGCACTATAAAGTAGCAATGATTAATTAATAAAAAGCACTTTGCATATAGCTATGAAAATACCTAAAATATGAAAACAAATCTCTGAAAGTCCAAATTTTATTCCGTACATTTAAAAATACTTTCAAAATAATACTTAAGAAAATAAACATTATTACAAAAATGAATTAAATTAAATTTCACAATATTTGCTAATAAAATCACTATTTTTAAAAAGGAATTCATACCACTAGTTTGAAATTTTTATCTCCAGGCACTGTTAATCCCAGAGACTCCAGAGGCAAAGGCAGGAGAATCTCAAATTCAAGACCAACTGGGCAACTTAGGAAAACACTGTCTCAAAAAATAAAAAGAACTGAGGCTATAGCTCAGTGGTAAAACACCCCAGGATTCAATCCCCTGTACCAAAAGAAAAAGCAGAAAAAAATTTAGTCATTTCTTTTCTACCCCAAGTGAATATTCCCCCAATTCTTTATGCAATAAATCAAAATAAAAACAAATTAAAGCCCGGTGGGAGGCTGAGGGAGGGTTATCACATGTTTGAGGCCAGCATGGGCAACTTAGCCAGACCCTGTTTCAAAATAAAAAAAACAGCCAGGCGTGTTGGAGCACACCCATAATCCCAGCAGCTCAGGAGGCTAAGACAGGAGGATCGCAAGTTCAAAGACAGCCTCAGCAAAAGCGAGGTGCTAAGCAACTCAGTGAAACTCTGTCTCTAAATAAAGTACAAAATAGGGCTGGGGATGTGGCTTAGTGGTTGAGTGCCCCTGAGTTCATTACCTGGTATGCAAAAAAATAAATAAAATTTAAAATTAAAAAATAAATAAAGAGGGATGAGGATGTAGCTCAGTGGTAGAGCACTCCTGGATTCAATTTTCAGTATCACAAAAATGTATATGAGCATATGTTTGAGAAATGTATTTTCAAACTTTACAACTCAAAGGAGTTGTGATTTTCTTTGTAAAAGGAACACATAATATTTTACAGCAGCTCTTTATTCTTATTTTTTCAATCTAAATCTGACATGACAAAATACTGAACAATAACCTTGCCAATTTTTTTTAAAACCAATGCTAACTAAAATGGATGCTTGTAAACTTCTAATTCAACAGTTAAAGAATATTTTCAAGCACCATTACCAAAATATTATCAGTTTTTATTAAATGATAAACAGAAAATGTAACCAAAACAAGCATTGGATACTTGAATTTTAACAAAACAAGCATTTGATACTTATTTTGTTAAAGTCTGTTTAACAAATGTCAAGTTTGTTCCTAATTAAATAGATTAAACAGGAAGGTCAAAATAAGAACCCTAAATATTGACTAAACTATCCCTGATTTCTCAATTTACAATAGACCAGACTCCTTGGGAAAAAAAAAAACTGGTTTCATGTGTGTGTAAGATGTTTCTTCCATAAAACTAGATTCTTGCTCCAATTTCTCATGAACATAAGTGTTAACATTCTATCTTTTCAACAGTTACCATCAAAATGTTTAGAGTCTTTGCTCTTTATGTGAAATAGCTCTGACAGCCACTAAGGAAAAGGAAGCAACATTTTCTCAATATTATCAGGTAGCTCAGGTGTGCCATTCAGTATTTCAGATGGTAGAGTGGGAATCTAGTTAGAATTCTTTGAGATACAAATTCACTGTACTATTAGGGAATTGCAGTCTCTCCATGGAAACACTGGATACTCACGGTCTATTAAGTCGGGAACAGAAATTAATCTTCCATCCACATACACCAAAGGGAATCCAGGCTCATAGTGAGTGCTGAAATATCTTTTGAATAAACAAGTATTTAAGCACTTACTGTGTGCCAGGCACAGGGTCAGTCATGAGAATACTTTAAGAAAAAATGTAGGCAATGTCTTGAACTTAAAAAGAACCTGAACATTATCATCTATCTCAGTGATACTTGTTACCAGAAACCAAAACCAAAAAAAGAAAAAAATGAAAATAAAGCAGGCACAATCAGCCAGAGATTTCTCAACTGCTTCTGAGAAACAACACAATATGAAGAGTAACGAAAAGGCAGGAGGTGTAGTTAAGTGGTAAAGCATGTGCTTAGTATGCATGAGTACCTGGACTCACTCCCCAGAACCCCCCCCAAAAAGAGTAGTAAAGTTGAAGAATCATTTCCAGTTCCATAATCTACCAGATATGCAATATAAACCAGGGATCTCAAAACTTAAATGTTGGATTTCTTTGCATAAATGGAAGTACAACATAAGCCTGCTTGCAATTTTTATGGGAGCTTTTATGAAGAACACATAACAACATATGGTCAATTCAGCACAGTCCAACAAGAACTTTCTGCGATATTTCTATATTTACACTGTCTAGTACAGTAGCCACAAGACAGATACGTGTGGATATTAAGTACTTGGAATGTGACTAGATCAAATGAGGAACTAAATTTTCTTTTCCTCTTTTTTAAACTGAAATGTAAATAGCTACAACTCCTACTTTAATGATTGAGCAATAGGGACTGGATTTATACTCTCAAATGAAAAAAGCATAAAACAAAAAAATAAATGAAATAATAATTTTCCAGATACTGGACAACAGGCAACAAAGGACATGCATCTTGACTAGAAAGAAACAAATCAGACAACCCCTACAAGTGCCAGAACTTACTATCTTAGTTTTTAGACTTGGGGAATGGGCAGGGGAAATGAAAATGGAGCCTGACAGACTCACTGAGGTGAGAATATGGACAAGAACCCTATAGACAGAGTAAACAGAAAGCAAGAGTATACAAACTCTATATAGAGAGATTCCCGTGACTAATGATCAGGACAGGCATGTGAAAAATACTACCCAATGCCACAGAAAGAATGACCCTAAAAGTCAGAAGATCACAAAGACTAATGCCAGGTACTCACATAGGGCTAGTAATAGTAATTGTTCCCAGGAGCCAGACTGGAAAATTCCTGAATCCTAGGACACTGGGAGAATATTCAAATGTCTTCAGAATAGTATGAAACATACTAGAGCAAACTCTAAAATATTTCTGGTAATACAAAATATACAGCATCAGCAAGACAAAACTCACAATGTCTAGAATTCAATTTTTAAAATGACCAGGCACACAAAAAAGCAGAAGTACAATTCATAATGAGGCAAAAAAGTAATCAAATTCCAACCCAGAACTGACCAAGATATTAACATAGGCAAGGACATTAAATCAGTTATTAAATACATCTATGCCATTAACATTAACTAAATACCTTTGTGTCTTTCCACATGTCAGAATTTACTGAATAACAATAAATTCACAGATTACACCACTTTCAGGTATAACAGTTTACCAAATATGAGTCACCTGACAATCAGAAGCTGAGCATCACAGGTTATTTTATTCCAATATTAACCACTAATGTTTATGATAAGTCACACATCATTATACAATTGTGCGTGTGTGTGTTTCAGGAAGGTTAAGAAAGGGTTAAGACAGCCACAGGGGTTCAGGAGGCTGAACTGAAAGAAAAAATAAAGTAGAGAGCAAAGAGTCATTGTAGGTGGTCAGATAAGATTGTAAACCAGAACCAGCAGAAGAATTTGTTCATGGCTTCTCCAGGACTAAGAGCTGTCAAAGCACAGGAACTTATTCTAGGCCGGAGAACAGTTTCAGAGTGACAGCTTAGAACAGGCCATGAATAGTCATCAGGGGCAGGAGAAACCATACTGTGCTGAAGACTGCAACAGATGTTTGGAGGTCTTCACTGTGGTTATATTCCTGGCTTATGATCAGTAATCAGGTGATGGGATCAGTGTCACTGTGTCCAGTCTCAGGGTGCTCCTTCTCTTGCAGGCCTCAGGTGAGGGGGTTTCTTCATTCAGTGGTATGGTATGTTCTGATAAGCCCCACAGGCCTGAGTTTCCCAGTATGAGTTTGATTTGCCCATGCATCCATGTGCTTCTAATTAATTTGATAAATTCACAGGCGGTCACTTTTATTAGCATGATTAATTTGTGTGTTATGGTTGGGCTAGGCAGATGGAGTTTGTTTACTGGTACAAAGATACAGAGTCATTCTACCTTAGCACTTGAATTCAAAATGGAGTAACTCATGGCAAACCACAGCTTTATAAAATGGAGTAACTCGCAGTTTAGGCACAATGTGAAAAGCACTGTTCTGCACATCATGGAATAACTCAGAGGAGTTAGTCCTGCTTTCCACAATATACTACCTATGTTCAAAAAATCTAGAGACAGGTATCACAACAGTAACAGAACTTTGCTGTTTTCTCAAGTTTTATTACCCCCCCTTTTTTTTCTCTTTTTAATGGAGTGTGCTGGATGTCTCTACAATTTTGTTCAGATGACTGCAGAACCTGAAAAAGCTGCTGCTGCTATTGATGCATAACATATGACTATTATTAGTCTTTTTATGTAAATATGAATATATACATACACACACACACACACATAATTTGAATATTTGGAAACTTCAGCTTTGCTTTCAACTTTGGAAAAAGTATCCCAGTTTACCGTGTTAAGTTTGCATTGTACAGAAACTAATAGCCATATTGGTCTAGAAACATTAAACTTAATTTTTTCATTTGTATAGGAGTAACATTATTAAATATGTAAGATCTTATCTCCATGGGTTTGATTACAGAAACTAATAAATTAGTCTGTAAATATTGGGGGGGAGTATAAAAAGACATAAACCAAGCAAGTACAGATGAAAACCACAATGTATAAGGTGAAAAGTGTATAGGGACAAGATTAATGGCATGAGGCAAGGGGTCAGATTTCAGGGGGCTGAGTCTATCTTCATGATGTCCACTGTCAGCAGGTTGACTGACACCTGGGTAGGCCACCCAAGGACACAATAAGAGAAGGGAACACACACACACACACACACACACACACACACACACACGGCACTTCCATGGAAGATTCTATCCTAAACAGGGCAAGAGGTTATATTACAAAGAAACAGGTAAGCATAGCTTCACCCATGGGGCTGTAGCAAGACACACCCATGCAGGAGACACCGAGACCGTCGACTCTCGAACCCAAGAAGGGTGGGAAAAGCTCTGCCACATTTCTGTGACTGAGCGCCTCAGCACCCGGCCGGGGAGTGGGACTCAGTCACATGTAAAGTTGGTCTCCCACACTTAGGGATTATTATATCTTGTCCCTGGCTTCTCACGGGTGTGTACTCTTTCTCTCCCTCCGTCCCTCCTTTTTTTCTTTCTCTTTTTTCTATTTCCTGGCTTCCATGAATTGAGCAGCTTTCTTCTACCATGCCTTTCTGTCATGATGTTCTGACTCACTTTCAGGCCCAAAATAATGAAATTGGCTGCTCATAAGCTGAGACCTCTGAAACTCTGAGCCTAAATAAACTTCTCTAAGTTGTTCTTGTCAGTTATTTTAGTGTTAATAACAAAAAGCTAATACAACCATAAACCAGAATAAGACTAAATTACAACTGAAGTGAGAGAAAACAAAGAATATAATCACAACAGAAGTTAAACAAATGGTCAGTGAATCCAAAGGCTGGTTTTTATAAACTCAGCATTGATCAAAAAGAAAAAAAAATAGATTACTAATATCAGAAATAAAAACAGTACCCTCACTACAGATTCTTCTAAAGATATTAACAGAACAGCAAGTGAATAACACAATTTAATACATTCAACAACTTAGATTATATAAACAATTCTTTGAAAAACACAAACTGTCAAAGTCCAGTCAAGAAATAGATCATATAAATGGACCTCTAACTACTTGAGAAACTGAATTTGTAGTAAGAACTCTCAATAGCATTTACCTTTAGGTCCAGAAAGTTTCACTAGTGAATTCTACCAGAGACTTAAGGGAGAAATAACACCAATTATAGTAGTTCCCCATTATCCACAGGGGTTCTGACCCCTAGTAAATATCTGAAACCATGGACAGTTATCGAATACTATTTCTACTATGCTTTTCCTATTAAGGACTTTACCTTTTCACTTAAAGGAAGCAATTTACGACTTCTCTTTGGAATATCTGAATTGCCAGCAACATCCTCTAGCCATATGGGGCCATCGCCAAGTAAAATAAAGGTTACCTGAACACAAGAACTGCAATACTGTGACAATCTGATAACTGAGATGTCTACTACTAAGTGACTAATAGGGAGACAATGTACATACCATTAATTACTGGACAAAGGGAAGATTCATTTCTTGAGAAAAATGGTACAGGACACTACTCAGAATAATGCACAATTGAAAACTTAATACTTTAATTCTGGAATTTTCAGTTTAATATTTCAGATCACAGTTGCCTCCATGTAACAGAAACCAATGAAAAACAAAACTACAGAAAAAGGGTAGTAGGTACCACTGCATTTATTTATTCATTCATTCATTCATTCGTTTATTTATTTATTTATTTATTTATTTATTTGCCTGTTGCTGAAACAAGGCACTAACGTTGCCCCCCCCCAAAAAAAAATCTAAATAAAGTTTTAGCAAATCTAATCCAACATCTAAAAGGAATAATGCTTTACAAAGACAGGGTTTATCTGGAGAATGCAAACTTGGTTCAGCAATCAAAAATTAATCACTGTAACTCCCCACATGAACAAATTGGGGGGGCGGGGGGGGGAAGTGACCATCTAAGCAGATGCAGAAAGGACATTTAGCAAAATTCATCATTCATTCCTGGAAAATGTTCTCAGAAGCTAGATATAGCCTCCTCAATTTAATTAAAGGCACTACAAAAAAAGAGCCAACAACTAACATCACACTTTCTAGTAAAAGACTAAATGCTTTTCATCTAAAGATCCAACACAAGACAAGGATATCTGCTCTTACCACAGCTATTCAAAATTGTACTCGTATTTTTGAAAACTATAATCAGGCAGAAAAAAAAGTAAAAGGTATCCAAACTAGAAGACAAAAGTAAAACTATCTTTACTTATAGACTACATGATCATCTATGTAGATTAATCAACGGGATTAAATCTATTAAAAAAAAAAAAAGTACCAGAGTTAATGAGTTTAAAATGTGTGTGTAGTATAACATGTCAGTATATAAAACTCAATTGTATCCTATAATAAAAAAAAATACCAAATTGAATTTAACAAGTACCCCACACAATAGCATCAAGAAGTATGAAATAAAGATAAATTTAACAGTATCTGTCAGACAACTATACGTGAAAATATTACTGAGAGAAATAAATGGAAAGATAAAATGTCAACATGGATCATATCAAATTTCATCTTGTTAAGATATCAATTCTCCTCAATATGATCTAGAGATTTAAAGCAATATCAATCAAAATCCCAGTAGGCTTTTAATTCTTTCTTGTAGAAACTGATAATAGTACTCAAATTTATATGAAAATGCAGAATCCCCATAAAAAATAAAATACCTTTGAAAAAGAACAAATTTAGAAGACTAACACTACCTGATTTCAAAACTTATTACAAAGTTGCAATAATCAAAAAAGTGTGGTACTACATAAAGACAAAAGAATCAATGGTACAAATTACAAAATACTCATGTATATACATACATGTATGTATGTATGTTATGTATACACACATTCATGTATATCTGGAAAACTGTTTTCTGACAAATGTTCAAAGAAATTCATCTGAGAAAAAACAATCTTTTTAACAGACAATGCTATATGGAATATCATAAACAAAAAATAAATAAATAAACTTCAATCCCTACCTTGCACCACATAAGAATATTAATTCAAAATAGAGCAATCTTATGTAAACCCATATTTTTAAATTTCTGAAAGTATACATAAACTTCTGTGACAATTACTTAGGAAAAATTTTCTTAGACATCAAAGTATGATCTATAAAATAATAATATGATAACTGAACTTCATCAAAATCTAAAACTTCTCATCAGATGACACTCAAGAAAATGAAAAGACAATCCGAAGAGCAGGAAAAAAAAATGTGAAAACCGTGTATCTTGAGTCCATATATGTACAGAAGTCTCAAAACTCAAAAAAAAGCAAAGCAATCTAATGGGGGGGGGGTACTGAGGAATCTAATTTTTTTAAATGGATAACTGATGTAAAGATATTTTAGCAAAAAAAGATGGCAAATAAGCACATAAGAAGCTACTCACCATGATTAGTAATTAGGAAAATGTAAATTAGGATATCACTGCACACTTATATTAGAATGGCTAAAATTAAAAACAATGACAATGGGCTGGGGTTGTGGCTCAGTGGTGGAGTGCTCACCTAGCATGCATGAGGCACTGGGTTCGATCCTCAGCACCAAATAAATATAAAATAAAGATATTGTCATCCACCGGAAAAAAAACTAAAATATAAATATTTTTTTAAAAAACCAATGACTATACAAAAGTGTCAGCACAGAAAGAAAGGAACTGAAATTTTCATACACACCAAAAAGGAATGTGAAATGTCATAACAACTTTGGCAGTTTAGCAAGCTAACAACATCTACAATCTGAGTGTTTACACAAAGACCTGCATAAGAATAACTGTAATTTATTTGTATACTGAAAAAATTGGAAACAAATATCCATTAACAGGAAAATGATAAACACTGTGATACAGATTATAATTCAGAAATAAGAAAGAATAAACTAATGAAATATAGATGACTGTAAAAACAACTACGCTAAGTTAAAGAAGCCAGACAAAATACAGCATTCTGTGTGATTTTGTTTATGTTAAAAATCTAAAAAATGCAAATGACAAAAAGCAGAGGAAAGCATACAAGAAAAAAATGACAAATGGGCATGAGAGAGCTGGGGTGGTGGCTCAGTTGTAGAGCACTTGCCTAGCACATGTGAGGCCTGGATTCAATCCTTAGCAGCACATAAAAAATAAATGAATAAAATAAAACAATGAAAAAAAAGTTATCTCATTAGAAAAAATGGGCATGAGAATTTTGGAAAAGGGTGGATAAACTTATCATCTTGATTGAGATGACAGTTTTCCATCAAATTTTATATTTTAACTGTTATTAATCACACATAGCTCCTAAAAATTTAAATAATCATATGTCACTAATGGCTACTACCCTCAGCAGCACAGGTGTACTATAAAGTTGTCTGCCTTCCCCACTCACCATACCTACATCTAGCATGACAGCAAAGGATATACCAGTTCTCTAGACAGGAGAACCCATAATATTTTTAATCATTTCTTCTGTAGTGTTTTTCCAGGTTGTTACTTACCTTTTCATGACTATCCTCCCCAACAAATTATAATCTCTTCTAAAAGACCATGCCATGTCACCTTTATATCCTAGACACCAATCAAGAATCTGGCACAAAATATACACTGAATAAATGTTTATATGATGTTGAATACATGATTATTTCATGAAGCTTAGTTCTTCTATAAAAGATTTTTATAAATTATTCTTCTTATATTGTTTCCCTTTACCATAAAACACTATGACCATCAGTTATGTGCATAACAGTATACCATACTTGCCTAAAGGACAGGCTTTTAATTCACACAGGACTGAGTTTCAAGCCTATTATTATTATTACTATTATTATTATTATTATTATTATTATTATTATCATCATCATCATCATTGCAGATTCAAATTTTACATCTACATATCATCCAGTAAAATTACTTAATCACTCTAAGAAACAATGTTCTATGTGCTTGGAATAGATTACTGAATAAGACAGTTTAAAAAAAAAAGGAGTTCATATTCTAGGAAAACAATTAGAAGAGTAGATCATAATGCTTTTGTGGTAGGAAAAAAACAGCTTACTTATTGAGATGAAATTGTAGATTAACAAGTATTCATAATAGTATTAAAAAGTGTAGAAATATATAAATTATATGTAGGGCACATAGTAATGCAATAACCAATGAGAAAAGTAGCTGAGAAAATTTTTAAAAATACGCATACATGCCCACTTAAAATAAGTTAATGGAATGAACAGAGATAAAATGCAGAATTTCAAATGTATAATTTAAAAAAATAACAACTATTCTGCCTTTTCAGAGGGCTATGAAAAGTATCTTTTGGGGAAGTCACAAAATTAGATAATTTCTCTCAGAAGATATGGCTAGAATCAAGAAAATTAAGCAGACAAAAATAAATTAACTTACAGGTCATCTGATATTTAGTCTTACTGTCCATTTCTTATAAGTTATGTTATCTATGAAAAAAAAGTGAAACTTTTAGTATCTTAACTAGGGAAAAGTGTGGTGAGCACTTTCTTCCCTGAAGTGATATAGGAAGATGAATGCAAGTGAAAGATAAAGGAAGATGAAGTGGGGAATAATGTTTATAATCATGAAATGCACTTATGTTACGTACAGGCCTAAAACCTGTTGTTATCTCTGTACTTCTGGATGTAACTTCTGAGCTGACTCCATCGTAAACTCCAGTCCCCAGCTTTAAGGGCACTGCACCATGAAGAATACTCTTTTCCCATCCTCAATTTGCACAAAATTCCACTGGTATCACTACTCCCCTGCTATTCATTCATTCCAGTTTGTCTGAACAGTTTATTCCAAGTCAAGAGATTTTTTTAAATGACTATTTTTCACACAAGATTGCCATGAAACTACAAAACTCTCATGCACTAGCACAAAATATCAAAGAAAGAAAGGAGTGTTTTCCCTGAACATGAATTCTGATGTTTTTTTTTTACTTCCAATAAGTACAATATTTATTAAACGTATCTTCAGTTGTTTTGTTACATAGTGTGCAGCAAATTACAATATTCTGCAGCCACAAATTATATGCAGAGTATGAAGAAACTATTAATCAGATAGTGTAATCTTTCCGTTTATAACTCTACAAGAAAGAACTAGCAAATCGGATCTTACATAGAACATCTCACTAAACTTTATGCATGGTAAGTGACAGACACTGGTTGTGCTGTTTGATACAAAATGGTTGAACTTCATCTTCAGAAGACTAAACCCGACATCTAAACATGCCAATATAAACATCAAAACAAAATATTGTTGCTTTCCTGATACCAGACTGTTTCCCGTGGTTGGTTAGAATTCTGATGTTTTGAAGTTACAGTACATTTTCAGGTTGTTATGATGCCAGGGAGACAAAAATGCAGGTTTTTGTGTTGAAATGCAGAGCATGGACTTTAGTAATGAACAATACTTCAACCTCTATGTTGCACCAGCACACAGAAAGCATCTTCATATGTATCATTTCATTTAAGTCTCACAAAATCCTTATGAATGGGGCTTACTAACCCCCACTAGAGTGATAAATAAATCACACAAAATAAAAACCTTGACATCATCTTGGATGACCTACTCTGTCTCATATTACCAACTCAAATCAAGACAAGGAGCTGTCAATTCCACATCTATGTGCTCTCACATGTACCCTTACCAGCTTTGCTCTGTGTAAGGCCACCATTTGAGCTGTGCATCACACATGTCCAGGAGCACCACTTACATTGCCATGTATTACCTGACCAGACATGTGATAGTTCTGGCTTTACCAATCCAGCCCCTCATCTAAGTACACTACCTCCCCTCTTCCTACTATTTCCTCTAGCCACATTTACCTTCCTAATATAAAAAGAAAGAGGATTTCTGACTTCAGCCATAATGCATAAGTGGGAATAAATTAACCTTCTACTGCAAACAACTGGAAAAGGAGATAACATACATCAAATGACTGGTATAGATATTGGAAAACAAACTATGACACACACTGTGTTCCCTAAAATAGAGAAAGAAACTATGTGAACTCTACTATCATCCTCGTTTCCTACCTAAAAATAATCTATAAATCACTGTACAAGGAATGGCTCTCAAGCAGAGAAGGGTAGTCTCACTAAGAAAAGTGAAGGGAACAAAGATCAGAGTTTTGGAAGGCAAGGACAGCTAGAATTCATAGGGCAGTGGCTGGAGGAGGGAACTATGCAGAGAAATATGCATGGGATCCCAAATCACACAACCCCATGGTAAAACTCCACAATGGCAGGATAAAAGCAACAGATTTGTAAACTCAACCATTCCCCAGGCTCAAACAGAACTGGTAAATGTTTTAAGCTTGAAGTAATCTGAATAGACAGTAAACGCTGACAGTAAATGGCATTCTGTAAAGATTTCAGAAGCATTACACCTTAGTAATATAGCTAAACTCTTCTTAGCATAAAAGTTATCTAGACTCACTCCAAATTAAAAACAAGCCATGAAGGGATTGCACTAATATCAAATAACTTAATTTCCTACTAGATTTTTCAAAAAGGAACAAAATTTGAACACTCAATAATGTAACATTCATAATATCTAGAATCCATTCACATTTACCAGCTTTATTCTCCTCTTCCAGTGGTGGTGTCTAGAGGCACTCAGAATGATCTAATGTTTGACATTCCATCATTAGGCTTTCCTACAGCACAGCCTTTAACAAAAGTAGGCTGTCCCAAACCCCTGGTAATAGAACTGTTTCCCTTTGTAACAAAAAGGGTTGGGAAAGCACCAAAATCCCCATTTTTGGCATGTGCCCAGTGTGACTTCAAGGGATTCATGCTGTGAAACCTTAAGTTCTTAAGAGACTTTCTAAAATGAAAAAAAAAAAAACAAAAAAAAAAACACATCAATGAGGTCTGTGATGTTCTATGTGTGCTGAATGTCAATAACAGGATCAAGCATGCTTTCTTTATGGAGGACCAGAAAATCATCATGATAGTGTTGAAGACACCAGCACAGTCAAAAAGGAAAATTTAAAATTAAGCTTTTCTAGCTGAGTGTGGTGGTCCATGCCTGTGATCCCAGCAGCTCAGGAGGCTGAAACAGGAGGATTGAGAGTCAGCCTCAGCAACGTTGAGGCACTAGGTAACTCAGTGAGACCTTGTCTCTAAATAAAATACAGAATTGGGCTGGAAATGTGGCTCAGTGGTTGAGTGCCCGAGTTCAATTTCTGGTACCAAAATAAATAAATAAATAAAAGTAATAAGCTTTTCTAGAGGAAATATAAAGGGGAAAAAAGAAGAAGAAAATTTGTCAGATATGTACAGAAGAAAGAAAATATTACCCATAATCAGAAGATCTAGCAATAGAAATAGGTCCAAAATAAATAATTAACATATTGGCAAACAAAGATTGAAATCAATTCTTACAAATTACTCGGTTTTTTAAAGAGAAACAAAAACATTATGAGGAAATATGACCCAAAAATGGGTTTTTAAAAATGTTTTTAAAAAATTGCAATAGGAGCTGAGGTTGTGGCTCAGTGGTAAAACGCTCACCTAGCATGTGCAAGGACCTATGTTCAATCCTCAGCACCACAGTAAAATAAATAAATAAATGAAATAAAGGTTTTTTTGGTTTTTTTTTAAATGAAATATCTAAAATGAAAACCTTACTAAATGGAATATACAGATTAGGCACTATAGAAGAAAAGACCCAAAACTTGAAGACACAATATCAGAAACTACTAAAATCCAACTATAAAGAAAGAATACTGAAAAAATATTAACAGAATGGGAAAAATACCACAAGCACTAACCCTGTGTTAGCACTTGGTGTCCTAGGAGAGGTAAGAAGGTGGGTAGAAGTCAGTGCAGTGGTACACATCTGTAATCCCAGCTACCCAGAGGCTGAAGCAGGAGGATGACTAGTCTGGGCCATTAGGAAGACTATTTCACAATAAAGAATTCTAAAAAAAATAGGTTTAGGGAGTGGTTCAGTCCCCAGCACTTTTTTTTTAAGCATGGGGTTAGATAAATAAAATTGAAGATAATTGAGGACAAATACTGAAAACTAAGAAATCTTGAAAAAAAAGTCATAGGAAGCAAATATAAGGAATCTTTTTTATTTTATTTTATATTGGTGGTTGTGTATGAACAACATACACATTATTTTATTTGTTTATTTTTTAAAAATATTTATTTTTTAGTTGTAGAATACACAATACCGTTATTTCACTTATTTATTTTTTATGTGGTACTGAGGATCGAACCCAGGGTCTCACACGTGTGAGGTGGGGGCTCTACCACTGAGCCAAAACCCCAACCCCTTATTTATTTATTTTTACGTGTGCTAAGGATCAAACCCAGTGCCTCACACATGCTAGGCAAGCACTCTGTCACTGAGCTACAGCTCTAGCCCTAACATAAGAAATCTTAATACACAGATATAACTTATTGTGAGCAACCATGAATGTCAAAATTCAAGAAAAACAAATCTTTCAATTGGATAATTGTCAAAAAAGAAAAGTTAATCCAGAATTTTAAGTCCAGCAAAACAACCTTCAAAAATAAAGGCAAAGAGGTTGTAGCTCAGTGGTAGAGTGCTTGCCTAGCACATGTGAGGTACTGGGTTCAATCCTGAGCACCACATAAAACTAAATAAATAAAATAAAGATATTGTGTCCATCTACAACTGAAAAATATTTCTAAATAAATAAAGGCAGAGGCCAGGCACAATGGGGCATGCCTCTAAGCCCAGTGACTCAGAAGGCTGAGGCAGGAGGATCAAAATTCAATGTCAGCCTAAGCTACTTAGCCAGACTCTGTCTCAAAACTTAAAATGAAAAAGGGCTAAGGGGACTGGGGTTGTGGCTCAGTGGTAGAGTGCTCGCCTCACACGTGTGAGACCCTGGCTTCGATCCTCAGCACCATATAAAAATAAATAAACAAAAGGAAGATACTAAAAAAAAAGAAAAAAGAAAAAGGGCTAAGTGATGTAGCTCAGGGGTAAAACTCCCCTGGGTCCTACTCCTTGAACTAAAAAAGGAAAAAGAGAAAGAAATTTTTCAGACCAACAAAAATTCATCACCTGCATTCCTCCACTGCAGGAAAGTAAAAGGTAGAAGGAAAATGAGACAAGACAGAAACCAGAATATAAACAAAAAAATAAGGAATGTTGGAAATGGAAAATATTGCAATAAATTTAAACTCTCCCTTAAGACTCATTAAGAAAATAGAGAAAAGAAACAATTGCCAGTATCAGGAGAGAAATATGACTACACATCTTAAACACAATAAAAGGGTAATGCAATATTATGGATAATTTTTTCCAAAAAATTAAAAATAATTAAATAGGAAAATTCCTTGAAAGACACAATTTACAAATGCTGATTCTAGGGCCAGGGGTGTAGCTCAGTGATAGAGCACTTGCCTAGCATGCACAAGGCCCTGGGTTCCATCACCAGCATGAGCCCCACACCCCCATACCCACCCCACCCCACCCCAAACCCCTGCAAAAAAAGCAACCCTGTTTCAAAAAGAAACAAAAAAACCTGAATACCTTTAACTCAATGAAGAAAACTGAATTATGGGCTGGGTTGTAACTCAGTGGTAGAGCACTTGCCTAGCATGTGTGAGGCCCTAAGTTCGATCCTCAGCACCACATAAAAATAAAGGCAGTGTGTCCATCTATAACTATAAGATACATATATTTTTTTAAAAAAAACTGAATTAACAATTTAGCCTTCCTATATAGAAAACATTTGACCTAGAAGGATTCATTGATCATAACCACGTAAGTAATCTCTTAAGAAGCTTGACATTTCTTATGTCTCCTTTTTCTAGGCCCTCAACAGAATGATCCTTATTGCTCCATTCACACTAGTCTAGTCTTTTCCTAGTCTAGTCTTATCCAGTTCATTTTATAGAGGTTCCAGCCTCCACTCATTATCTAGTTCCAAAGCTGCTCTTGCATTTTCAAGTATTCGTTATAGCAACACTACACTCTGAGTTACCAATGCCCTATCATAGCCCTTCTTATGCTGTTGTTAATAGAATACGTGAGACCAGGTAATTTTAAATTTATTTATTTAACGTACTTTTTAGTTACAGATGCACACAATACCTTTATTTTTTATTTATTTATTTACTTATTTATATGTGGTGTTAAGGATTGAACCTAGTACCTGACAATGTGGTACATGAGCATCCTACCACTGAGCCACAACCCCGGCCCAGAGACCAGGTAATTTATGATGAACAGAAAGTTACTGGCCCACAGTTCTGGTGTTTGGGAAGTTCAATATAACAGTGCCTCACCTCCCAACACTATTAAGATTGGGGATTACTTTTCTAACTCGGTTTTTTTAACTGCATACAGTAAAATGTGAAAAGAAACTGGACAGAATTTGTAATTAAATGGAAAGCAGAATTTAGAGATTTAAAAGATTCTAGGCTTGGGGGTATAGTAGAGAATCAAAGATGATTTTCAGAAGAGGAAAACAATATAAACAGAACAAAGCCAGAGGCTATTCATCAGAACAATGGGAGAATAACCCCAAAGACACTTCCAAGATTATCAGACACTTCCAAGATTATCACAGGCCCAAGAGTGCTAAATACCTCAGGAAAGTAAATATGTCAAAAGAGGCCTGGGGCACCCTGGGGACTTTGAGGTTCCAGGACAAGGGCCATCTCTGCTCATTGCATTCTGCTGCAGCACTCATTCACTGGTTACCCAAAGCACAGCTCAAGAGCACCTATCTTCAGCTTGGATCCCAGCTTCAGAGGGTGCCAGATGCAAATCTTGACAGCAAGGTACTGAATGTGCAGGAACACAGAAAAGCTGTGGGGGCATGCCTTCATCTACCTAGACTGGTACAGGGGGGAAACTGTTAGACAAAGGTTCCAGTAGGGAGAGAGGGAAACCTACAACAATCAGCATGTAAAACTAGTCTGGAAGAACTGCAGGTATTAGATTTCAACCTCTGAGAACTTCTGTATGAGCTAAGATCAAAGCCACAAAGGAGGGACTACCTGAGACTGGGACCCAATCTTCACTACAGTGTTTCCAGAGGGCAGAATGTAGAGTCAAAAAGTTATTCTTTAGCTTTAAAATTTAATGTTGTTTTCCCTGTTGGGTTTTATACTTACTTAGGACCAGTAACCCCTATTTTCTTGCCTATTTTCCCCTTTTGGAATGAGAATACCTATTCTATGCCTGACCTACCATTATATCTTGGACCCTTGTACTTGTTTTAATTTCACATGCTCACAGCTAAAGAGGAAATTTACCTTAAATCTCATTTATTAGATATTTAGATGAAATTTGGGATTCACACTAAGACTTTAAGGTTGATGCTGGAAGTAGTTAAAACTGGGAGCTACCAAGGATGAAAATAATATATACCACATGTGAGGAAGACATGAACTTTGGGGGGGGGGGTCAGGATCAGATTGCTTTGTTTTAAATATGTCCCCCAAAATGCATATGTTGGAAATTTTATCCCCAGGGTTGGGAGGCGAGGCCTAATTCCTCATCTTGAGGGTTCTGCTCTCATAGATGAATTAAAACCCATTATAAAAAGGACTTGATCAGGATGCAAGTCTCTGCTCCCTCTGATCTTCCACCACATGACATGAGCAAAAACATCCTTGCCACTGAGCATTATGGCTCATATCTGTAATCGTAACTACTTAGAATCACAAATTTAAGACCAGCCTGCACACTTTATTAAGACTTTGCTTCAAAATAAAAATTAAAAAGGGGCTGGGAAGGTAGTTCAGTGGTATAATACTCCTAAGTTCAATACACA